>NC_140522.1:8211211-8811211 GCF_964339955.1 Pipistrellus hanaki | reverse complement strand
CTTGACATTGAGGTTCACCGTGGACTCCTTAAAAATAGCCTTGCCCAATTTAAAGCGGCCCTGTCACCTTGGCACTTTGTCTTGATGGATCAAAATGTCACCGCCTGGATGCTGACCCATTTCATCAGGCCCAGCTCGGCCCCACGGGAGAGGTCAGTAGGCTCACCTGGGCCTCTAATGATCATGAAGAGGCATTTCACCACTCCACTGCGATGAGAATAATAAATAGGAGCCCGGCCCAGCCTCTTTCCGAGAATGAAAAGGATTGTGTTAAAGGGGAAATTGATCATCAATAATCATAAACCTAAGGCAAATGAGGATGGCAGACCTAGGTGAGCAGAACATACTCAGGGTGATGTTTTTAAACATCAGATCAGGGAGTGGGAAGTCCATCAATCCAGTGCAGTAGGAATATACCAGGCAGGACACAGTTTATGAGTTTTCTAATACTGATCCACACCTCTGGCCCTAGTGGTGACCTGTCACTATTTTTTGATTGTTCGTGTTCAAAGGTGATGGATGCATTTTTAACCTGTGTAGGTGTGATGAAAAGCCTTCTGCCTTGCTCTAACCGGTTTGGCTCAGTGGATAGAGCACCCTGCGGACTGAAGGGTCCCAGGTTCTATTCCGGTCAAGGGCATGTACCTTGGTTGCGGGGCACATACTCAGTAGGGGATGTGCATGAGGCAGCTGATGGATGTTTCTCTCTCATTGATGTTTCTAACTCTCTATCCCTTTCCCTTCCTCATAAAAAAATCAATAACATATATTTAAAAAACAAAAAACAAAAAAGGCTTCTGCCTTGTCAATAGGTCTTCCTATTGGTTGAAGCAGAGTGAAGGAAAATAATGTTGGTAGAGAAGGAGATGAGCATGGCAGCCAGGGACTGGATCATGTAGAGCCCCATGAGTCATCCAGAGGTGACTGTGACAGGTGTATGTGTAGTCAGAGGTAGAGGATAGTGAATATGAAGGCAAAGAGAAGCAGTCAGAGAGTTATTGATATAACACTGAGAGATTACTATGGCTTCAAAATGATTCCAGCTACATTTCTTGAACTAGAATTTCCAGTTTTAGTATTGACAGGTAAAAATATAGTCTCATCTATTTTCACACATGCCACAGTTGGAGGGATGGAGAGATGGATGGATGGATGGATGGATGGATGGATGGATAGATAGATAGATAGATAGATAGATGATATAGATTCACAGTCTGACATATAGATAGGATACATAGATATATATAATAGGGATAGAGAAAGAGATAGATGTTAAAGATGGATAGAGGAATGGGTGGATGGATAGGTGGAAGGATGGAAGGAAGGAAGGATGGATGGATGGATAGATACATAGATAGATATGATATATAGAGTTAAATGATAAAGATGGGTAGAAGGATGGATGGATGGATGGATGGATGGATGGATAGAGAGATGATATATTGATTAGATTAGATAGAGGATATGATCTAAAACTTTTCCACAGGGAAAAAGATCTCTTAAAGAACAGTAAATTATAAAATAATCATATGCATGAATAATCCACACATAAATGATTAAACCTGTATGCAATTAATATTTGAATACGAGTATCTGTATCTTCTTGAAGTGTACAAACAAGCACACATATATTTCTGGAAGTCCTTCTCTAGAAGAGTTGTAAAATATTCCAATAATTTTTTTTCCCCACTCAATAAACTAGCAAGCAATAGACTTTTCTGGGCATCATTCCAAAAACCTATGATAATGCTGATTGGAAGCATGAAGCCCTCTTGTGGAAAGTCTGCTCTATGCTCATCTCTCTCCCAAAGCATCACAGAGGGGAGAAACACCCTAACCGCACACCCCCCTCCCCCCCTCGCACTCATTACATGCTGTGAACCCACCAGGGCGAAGCACCCTGCCCACCTCCCTCGCTTTGTTTGCCTTTGTTTATGGGGTTTATTTAGAAGCACTTTGGAGAGAACATTTGCCAATGTTTTAATCACTTATCAAAATTCCTGGTAAGCAGAGTGCTTTCAAACACTAACAATCTATAAACACAGTTATAAAATCAAACCCAAATGATATAGAATCAACCTGACAATGGGGTAAGCGCTCCAGTGTGATGGTTGGAATTAGTCCTGCTTTCAAATGCTTTCAGCTCAAAAAAAAAAAAAAAAAAAAAAAAGAAAGAAAGAAAGAAAGAAAGAAAGGGAAAAAGAGCAATCTCTCTTTTATTTATTTTTTTGAGCTACTTAGAAATGGCAGTGGAGTTCAACATAATCTTTAAGACTGAATAATAATAAATATAATTTTATAGAATATGATATTTCTACCCATGTGCTTTATTAACCAACTAGAGGCCTGGTTCATGACATTTATGCACTGGGGGTGGGGGAAGGAGAGGGTACTTCAGCCCAGTCTGCACCCTCTTGCAGTCTGAGACAGCTCAGGGGATGTCCAGCGGCTGGCTTAGGCCTGCCTCCACTCCATTCTGTGAGCACAGCTTCTGGCTGAGTGGCACTACCCTGGTGGGAGTGCACTGACCACCAGGGGACAGCTCCTGCATTGAGCGTCTGCTCCTTGGTGGTCAGTGCACGTCACAGTGACTGGTCTTTCCTCCATTTTGTCGATCTACATATTAGCCTTCTATTATATAGGATTGCTGGAGACAGGATATTGCCAGAATGAACAAGTGAAAATCTGAACTTTGATTATTATGGAGGACACACAGGATTAAGCACTCACTATAAAGTCAACACTTACTTATAATATTCTGCATTGTAATTTATGGACCTGTTTGGTAATTCTCACCATGGACGTGTGGTCTAAGTACATTGCAATGAACTTGGAAATGTATGAAACCACAGAGAAATATGTGTATAATGTGGTTTTACATTCTTTTCTGTTTTGCATCTTCATGTGTTCATCATCTATTTCTCTCATTTTCCTAAAGATCTCAAAGAAGAATATTACCTTATTGAGTTATTGTGTTCACAATCAATTTTAAAATACATAGCAATGCATTCTGTAATAGTGTTTTATAGAGAAAAGTTAACTACCAGAAAAGGGAATTCCATGGTGCTTCTCTTTGGAAGGTGAGAAAGTTCTAGATATGAACGATGCTCCTAAAAATATGTGGTCTCTTATTAAAGGGATAGCATGTTTCAGAGCACAACTGCTCCAATTTTGACCAGTAATAGTTATTAAGAACGTAATAAAAATGAAACATGTAGTCACATACTGGTATAGTAAAAGTAGATATACAAATGAATATTAAAATCCTATTTAATGTAGCGTCATAAATACCCAAGAACTTGTGGAACATTATAGAGAACTTTGCATACATTTAAATAAAATCCTCAGAAAGGAACAATCATATATGTACTGTATGTGTGTGTGTATATATACAGACATATACACACACATACACATAAATATATATGCACACACATATATATATGTTTTTCAGGTAAGTCTACAAAAATTTCAAGATAAAGCTTTTCTATTTCACCTTTATCATCTTTACTGATGTTTTCATAGACATTGTGTCTTAGGGCTGAACGCTGTACAGATTTGGACATCACATATTTGCAATGGCGTTTCTTGATACTGCAAGAAGATCCTGTATCTAAACAGGTGCATTTGCACTGACCTTAAATTTCCCATGAGTGCTTCGGTCTTCCTAGCTTGGGCGACCCGCAGAGATGCACAGGGATTCTGGGAGGAGGACATGATTTCCCGAAGTGTCTTGAGGATCAGGGTCAGCTCTGGGCAGCAGGAAAGGTGACGTCACCACAGGGGGTCCTTGCCCTGCAGCAATAAAATGTGACCCGTGGCCCCTTAGCTCTGGCTGCCATATTTCACTCTCCCAGTTGAACAGATGGGGGACTTTTTCAAAAAGGCGGGAGCTGGAGGGTAAACACCTGCTGCCAATTTGGGGCAAATACTGAACTTGTGCTTAAAAAAAGAGATGCATAACTTTTTTTTTGCCCTTTATTTCAGTATCATGATTAGGATTTCACAGTGAAACGCTTGAATTGGCCCCAAGAACCTGTTGACTGAAATGTTCTCCCAAGTCTAGATTTTTCTATTGATATGAAATGATCCTTATTTTATTTTATTTTATTTTAATATATTTTATTGATTTTTGTACAGAGAGGAAGGGAGAGAGATAGAGAGTTAGAAACATCAATGAAAGAGAGTCATTGATCAGCTGCCTCTTGCACACCCCCTACTGGGGATATGCCCGCAACCAAGGTACATGCCCTTGACTGGAATCGAACCTGGGGCCCTTCAGTCCCCAAGCCGAGGCTCTATCCATTGAGCCAAACCGGTCCCGGCATGATCCTCATTTTAAATCCACAGGTTGTCCTGTCTGGAGAAAAAATGCAGATCTTTCTCTCTATTCTTTGACTGTTGCTATGAGTCTTATTCCAGCAGCCAATCACGTTTTAGGACAGCGGCAAAGATGGAACAGTCATTCGGAGATGCACTATGCAAACCAGCATATGATTTATCTGTCATACAGTTTAGAAACAAGTGCAATTTAAAAAAAAAATGCCATATTGAAAACCTAGCCAGCGCTGTTAGGTGACATTAGAGGTTAGATTGATGTGATGTTAAGCCAAGAGTTATTGGGCTTTCTGTGGGCTCCCGGGAGCCTCAAGGAGTGGTTGTTTTCAAACTGGATGGTATAATTAGCTCCTGGTTGGATGAGGCATAATTACATTTTACAACCAATCCCAACATTTATGATCCTGTGCCCAGAATTGACACGCCATTAGTAGCTTTGGGAATTGCTAGAATCATCTTATCTATGGATTTATGTAAGCGGTATTGGCAAATAGCCTTGCATGAAAATTTAGCCAAAATGAAATCTGTGTTTTGAATGTGATGCGCACACCCAGTAGAGAATGTCCTTTAGACTAAAGGAATTCATCTTGTTTCTTTTTGTTGTTGTTCTTGTTTTGTGTTTTTTTAAATTGATTTTTCACAGAGAGGAAGAAAGAGGGATAGAGTTAGAAACACTGATGAGAGAGAAACATTGACCAGTTGCCTCCTGAACACCTCCCACCTGGGATGTGGCCACAACCAAGGTACATGCCCTTGACCGGAATCAAACCGGGGACCCCCAGTCTGCAGGCCAACGCTCTATTCACTGAGCCAAACTGGTTCTGGCATCTTGGTGTTTTTTTTTTTTTTTTTGTTTGTTTGTTTGTTTGTTTTTAAGCAAGTTAATGATTTACAGGGGCTTAGCATTCCTCTAAAGGTATCAGTGAGGGTTATTTTAGTTGACACTACATAAACTAAACTCAGAAGCAGTTTATGTGAGTGCCAGAAAAGTCACCAAGTTAATGGATTGTGAAAACCTTGATGAATTCTAAACCAAGGTTTTAAAATTCTAAGACCTAGAGTATAAGGTGGAAATTTCTTCTGAAAGAACAATCTGTTAGAAATAAGAAATATATGCAAAGAAGATATACTAGGTTATTTGGTAAACTCGTTTGATAATGCGCTTTTGTTTTATTGTTCTTTCCTCAGTTTGTCCTAAAACTAATAAAATGTATAGATCTCAGACGTTCTTATTAAAAGGAGTTATTATTACCAGTTCTAAAAATCCATGCACCTTGGGGTGGTAAACAACAGTACATTATAAAGATGATGTACTTAAAGTTACACCTGAAACCTACATAATTTCATTAACCAATGTCACCCCAATATAGCCAATGAAAAATAAATTAAAAATAAAAGAAAATCAATGACCTTTTCACAGGATGTCCAATATTCTTGCACCTAAATTTGATAGGATTTTTTTATGACTTAAAAATATTTAAAAACCCCTTAATGGATATTTGCAAAATATGCATTTGCCTGACATCAGTATTTTAGGAATCTTTTTGGTGGGGAATAAACTTTGTAGAGTGTACAGATTATGAATATGTTGTACAGTAAATTACAATTTAACTTTAGAAATAAGGTACAGATATTAAAAATAAAGTGATAATGATGAATGATGGAACATACTTTTCTGAAATAAAATGGTATACATACTTCTTGAGGATTAGAAAATAGAGTTCAGGGAAAGCAAATGCGATCACCAAAAATTGTTAAACGTAATTTAAATAGCTATACATTATATGTACTTGACTTGTACACTGAACTACATGCCAAGATATTAGACTATATAATAAAAGCCTAATATGATAAGTGTCTGGCTGGCCATTCAACCAATCAAATATACTAAAAATATGCTAAGGCTGCTCAACCACTCTCTTTGATGTGCACTGACTACCAGGGGGCAGACACTCTGACTAGTAGGTTGGTTAGCTTGCTGCTAGGGCCTGGCTGATCTGGACTGAGTGAGACTGGCTGGACATGCCCTAGAGCCCTCTTGTGGTCCCTACCAGGCTGGCCAACTTCTGGTGTCCCTTCCCAGCCTTAATCATGCACTGGTGGGGTCCCTTGGCCTGGCCTGCACCCTCTCGAAATCTGGGACCCCTCATGGGGATGTTGGAGAGCTGGTTTCAGCCCAATCCTGCAGGCCACGCCAAGGGATCCCACTGGTGCATGAACTTGTGCACTGAGCCTCTAGTTTTAAATATAATATAATACTATATTTACATTATTATCTTATGGATAGAAATATATTTTATTTCTGATAGAAATTTAAAGTATTTTTATTTCTTTTTAGAGAAAAAGGAATGGAGAGAGAGAGAGAGAGAGAGAGAGAGAGAGAGAGAGAGAGAGAGAGAGAGTAGGGGAGAGAGAAATAGAGAAACATCAATGTGAGAGTGAACCATCAAAGCCCACAACCCACCTGGGCAAGTGCCCTGACCCGGAATCAGATCAGCAACGTTTAGTGCATGGGACAATACCTAACCAACTGAGCCACACTGGCTAGGGCCTGAGTGCAATTTTTGATGCTTCTCTTAAAACAGCCGGTTATAAAATCTACACCTGATTTTCAGCTGTTAGAAAGGCTTGAACATCTTTTATAGCTGCATTTTTAATGACCAGAATAGTTGTCAGAACCATCTTTTACACATTTTGTGTCATCTTTATTTATTTTTTTATTTTTATTTTTTTAATATATTTTATTGTTTTTTTTACAGAGAGGAAGAGAGAGGTATAGATAGAAACATCTATGAGAGAGAAACATTGATCAGCTGCCTGCTGCACTCCCCCCACTGGGGATGTGCCTGCAACTAAGGTAAGTGCCCTTGACCAGAATTGAACCTGGGACTCCTCAGTCCGCAAGCCAACACTCTATCCACTGAGCCAAACTGGTTTCGGCTTGTGTCATCTTTATAAGGTGTAATATTAGTTCATTTTTATGTTTTAGGAAATATAACAAAGTTTAAATTTTTCTTCCACTTCCATTTCTTTTATTACATGTGGGAGAAATTGCAAGATTGTCTGCAGGGTCATTAGGTACCCTCTTTGTCAGGTGTAGTGTTACCCTGAAGGTATTCCTGTCATTAGCTGTCACCAGCTAGGAGAACAATTACAATATTTGTTGCTGTGGTGACTGAAGTCACCAACAATAACCCAAAGGCAATTTGACAAGCAGCTGTAGAGTTGAAAGGAAGAGATGGTGGAGTTATACACAAATCTCAGGAAGCCTTTAAAATCTTTTTAAAAAAAAAAAAAAAAATATATATATATATATATATATATATATATATATATATATATATATATATATATTTCTTTATTGATTTCAGAGAGGAAGGGAGGAGAGAGAGATAGAAACATCAATGATGAGAGAGAATCATTGATTGGCTGCTTCCTGCACACCCCCACTGGGGATTGAGCCTGCAACCCAGGCATGTGCCCTTGGCCGGAATCGAACCCAGGATTCCTCAGTCTGCAGGCTGACACTCTATCCACTGAGCCACGCTGGCCAGGGCAGCCTTTACAATCTTAAAGAAGGATCTGAACTCTAGGTGTCAAAGCCGGGGGTTAGGCTCTGTGGACTAGAATGAAGCTCAGAGGAAATGCAGGCACAGAATAATCAAATGTTAGTAGAAAATAATCTTAACTGATTAATATATATAAAAAAGCAAATGATTGATTTAAGTTCCTCTTGCTCTCATTTAGAAGAGGTGAAGAGAGATAGGTCCTCAAAATTTATTATGTAGGTATTCATTAAAACTTGTGACTCAAGAAATAAACTACCTGTAAATATGGAATACATGCAAGAATAAGCAGTGAAATGGTTAAAAGTGGTTGTATATGGGGTTGAGATTGTGGGAACAACTTTTATGAAATCCAACATGTAGTTACTACTTGATGCTTCATTGTCAAGTATTTATTACATTAACCCAATTAATAATTTTTAAACCAGGAGAGTCCTTGACTCTTTCCCTGGGGACCCTGGGAAGCTGACTGCAAGTGCATTGCTCAGAGGTGCTTGCGCCCTGCACTTCCCTCCTGCCCCCGTCTCCCATGTTGATGTGATGGCCTCGTTGGCACTGATTTTGGCTAGAAAAACAGAGAGGTGACATTACTATAGATATTTTCATTTCCAAATGGAGGAACTAAAAGCAAATGGTTGATTTAAGTTCCTCCCCATATGAGCGTAAACCTAAGGGTTTCACTGTTACATAAAATGCAATTTCCTGCCTGGCCTGCTGGCTCAGTGGTTGAGCTTTGGCCCATGAACCAGGAGGTCCTGGTTCGATTCCTGGTCAGGGCATGTGCCCAGGTTGCAGGATAGATCCCCAGGGTGGGGCATGCAGGAGGCAGCCGATCCATGATTTTCTCTCATCATTGGTGCTTCTATCTCACTTCTCTTTCTCCATTCCTCTCTGAAATCAATAAAACTATATTTAAAAAGAAAAGGAAAAAATGTAGTTTCCTGTATGTGACAAGGTCCCCCATGAGTAAGATGGGTCAGCATCGATCCAGGAAGCATTATTGAGTGGCTGGGAGCTCCTGGGGCCTAAGGTGAGCAAGGCAGCATGTATTTCTCCCCTCTATGCCTTTCTCATCAGCTGCTATTTTTCTTTCTTTATTTATTTATTATTAAATAGGGACTTGATCCAACATTGCAGTGCCTGCATAGACTGTTCTTCCTTTCCTAGAGGGCATCAAACTCATTGCTACACTGTTTTGTCATTTCTTACAGGAGAGGGGAGTGTGCATAGAAAGCATAGTTTTGTTTTGTAAAATCATGTCGCTAATGAGATGCATGGATGGGATTATACCCATGTCTGCCCATGCTGGTCTGCAGCAAATAAATTGACCTCAGTATTTTAGTTGGGTAAAGGACATTTGGATGTCAATCATAAAGGGAGCATTTATACACCCTTGTTCTTAGCGGTGATAGTTCCTAATAATTACTGAATTTTAACAGTCACAGTTATATTAACATTGAAACGTATGCATGCAAATATACATGATCTTGTAACAGAGAAACCCGCACCTGAAACCTGTATGTTGGCCAGTGTCACCCCAATCGATTTAATAACAAAAAAAGAAATACATGCATGCAATTTACTGCATTGTTGGTCTCAACAGGTAAAACTTTGAAGCTATGAACTGATGGCAGAAAAGATTTCAATGAAAACACCTTCAAAATTCATGCAATTATGTTATCAAATAGGTTCAATTTTCATCTCTCTGGAAATGGTTAGAGATAGTGTGGCAAACAAGTTATGATCGTTTTTCTTTTATTTATTTTAAGGCTGACCTTTAAAGGAGAATATATTGAATCTTTTTATTTATAGATTAACCAGACAGTGTATTTCTTCTCATGCATCATTATCTTAGTTTGGTTTTTCCCATTTCCATGTAAACAAATATTTTTTTAAAAAAAGAACTGTGTTAAAAAAAAAGTTAGTGTTCATGACACATATTGAGCATTTCTCTCATTTTTGTGATAAGGCCTTAAGATCATGCTAAATAAAATTAGAATGAAATAAAAATAATTGCTATTGTTTCCAGCTCCTTACAGACGCAGGAAACACAAATATCTACTTAAAGTGGAAAATTTTCAGCTGCTAAACAAAATACACCGTCTTCATTTATTTCATTTTTTTCAACTTGAAATGTCTTTTTTTATATTTAATGCTTAGGGAAAATACCTCAAAGTCAAGCACCAGTGAAGGACCAACAGACGCTTGTTCAAAAGAGACCCCCAGAGCAGCCAGCTATGACACGTTCTCACGCTGTTCTGGTTAGACCCCGACTCTCTTATCTCATCCCATTTAAGATGTCAGAGAAATATTGGCAAACAAGTCCTGACACATGCCCTTAATCGTTTCCTTGCAGTGGTGTGCAGAATGCTGGAAATAATCAGAAACAAATTGTATCTTTCTGAGCAAAAGGCACAGTCTGCATGCATTTAGATACAGCAATTGAAGACTATTTTACTTCCATCCGAAATGAATGCATGTGTGTGGATATTGTGGGCAATGAATGTGAGAGAAAGAACCGATATTATAGAGTCCATTATAGAATCATTGCCCATTTCATGTGAGAGAAAGAACTGATATTATAGAGTCACCAAAAGGGGGGACATTTATTCATAAAACTTACATTGATCAGAAAATAAAATATTGTTTATAAATTGACAGATTTACCTGCTATGAAACTCTTTGATATGCAGGGAACTAGTAATAAATTCCATAAGGTGATTAAAAGCAGAAAGAATAAAGCTCAAAAGGGTTACTAGGCAGGTACTTCTAAATGATCATCTGAAATTACTAGTGATACTTTTCAATCTATCAATCAGATACTGGACTGCAGTTTGCAAACTTATTTCCTTGGATTTTCACATCCCTTATGCTTTTTACTGTGTTCTTATAGTTTATGAAGTCAGTATGAATTACAAAGTGAATTATAACCTTCTGTTTTCTATGGCAAAACTAAGTATCCCACATACGAGTAGATACACCTGTGGGCATAAATTTCACAGTTTTTAAGCTTGTTCATATGTAAAGTGATGGAGAAAAAATCTAAAATTGCTAAAATTAAAACATTTCACTTGAAAACATTGTGACCAGCTTTTAGCATTCATTGTGATTTGACTTGAGAACAATAAAATATTATTGGTGCCTGCTCACATTTGAAAAGCAGTTATGTTGAAGCAATCCTCAGTCAATTAGGTCCCATTCAGCTTTCAAGCCATTATACACAAAGACCACTTGTAACCAAGGCATAGCAAAGAAATTTGTAATTTATCAAAGGGTGATTAAGTTTTATATCAGTCCAGCTTCATTTATCACTCTCCTTGGACTATCACCATCCTTTTAAGTGTAGACAATTGAATGTAATTTAAAAAATTAGTACTTTGCTCTGTTGAAATTGATCTAATTTTGACCTCTACTGCCGAAAGAAGGAACTCCATTGTAGGAATTTCATTAAACTGCCCAGTCTTTCCCAATTTTACTTAACAAAATTGACCATAGGTATTTTCCTTTAGTAAAAACTTTTTATCTTTATGATTTTAGTTTTATGGGACATAAATATATTATCCATGTCTTTATTCAAAGTATATTGAAACCATTGTTCTCTCACTCTCATTTCAATAAGCAATATTTAAAGGCAGATGAATAGAAAAAGAAGACCAACATTTTTATTATTAATACATTATGTAACTCTATATTAAGAAAAACACAGTCTACCTGTAAATTATTGGGATTAATAAGAACTTTGGAAATTTTCTAGATTAAAAAGTCAGTATTCAAAACCAATCATGCTTATGTACACCAGCAACAAACAAAAAGAAAAGAAAATATGAAAAGAATGATGAAATTTATTACAGCCTAGTATTTAGAGACATATATAAATATTAAAGTACCTAGAGATAATGGATACAAATTTCACAACTTCTCCAAATTGTGTTTAAAGAGCATTTACAATACCAAGAAGATATAGAAAAATCATAATATCTCTACATAACTAGAAAAAATGTCAAAAAAAATTAATTTGAGACAAATTAAGAAATGTTTTCTGGAATTCATTGTTGCAGCCTGTGTGTTCAAATACCACACTTTCTGTTTGTGAACATCTTGACCCTTCTTAAGTCCAGAAGTAAGTAAGGTTATGTACAATATGTAGTTAATTTTCATAGGTTCTTATCATATGCATTTTGGTTTTACAAGGTTTTAAACTGTAGATTTAGAAGCTTTAAAATTTTGTAATTTAAGCACTTTTTTTTTAAAGAACAAATATACCTAGTTATGTTCAGTTGGTAATAACATGCGTGTGAAAGATATGATATCTGGTTACTCAGCAAAGGTAAAAGGTGGTAAAAGCTTTATTTTGGGGCTACTAAGAGATATATTTAAGGGCTCTGCAAGCATAGTGGCCCTTAACACAAAATTGATAATTTTCATAACTAAGAGTCTTATACACTGTTGTATCTTGTTATCAATTAAGTAAAGTTATTAATTTCTACTTGTTAGATTTATATACTATTATGACTGTTTTTGTTAAGTTCCGTCATGGATGAGAAGTTAAAAGGCATTAAAATATAATATTGAGGAAAAACAAGAAAATACCATTACTTTTTATATCTCTCTAACTCTATTTACTACAGTCTCTTGGAAACATAGCCATCCAATTATAGTGATGTATATCCCTAACACTTAGATTTTTATTCCTAATGTTATAGCCTCCGCAAAGAAGTTGGGTTCCTCAGGAAATCACTGATTCATGTATGGATTAGTATTCAAAGCATAGGGCCTAGCACAAATAAACAAAATATATGAACAAGTAAGAAAAAGGAAAAAGGAGAAACATCTATATAATAAAAGCCTAAGCAACCATTATGGCAGATCAGTTGCTATGAAGCATACTGACCACTAGGGGGCACACACTCAATGCTGGGAGCTGCCTCCTGATGGTCAGTGTGCTCCCACAGGGTGAGCGCTGCTCAGCCAGAAGCTAGGCTCATGGCTCGCAAGCACAGCAGTGGTGGTGGGAGCCTATTGACTGCCAGATTAGGTAAGGAGCAAGGGGTGCCAGACTGTGCGAGGGATGTGCAACTGCTGGCTTAGGCCCACTCCTCAGGGAGCTGGCCTAACCCAGCAGGCTGACATCCTCCAAGGGTCCTGGACTGTGAGAGGGCACAGGCCAAGCTGAGGCCACCCCCTCCCCCCTAGTGCACGAATTTTGTGCACTGGGCCTCTAGCTTTCGTGGAATAAAAACATACAGGAAATTTCAAACTCATAAGTAACTTGGGAATTGGTAATTAAATCCACAATTAGATCCCTTTCTTTACCCATAAATGGACAAACATGAAAAAGCTTGACATAAAGAAGAGTTGGCAAGGATCTAGAGCAAATGGAAATCTCACCTTCGTGGGCAGTTGCTGGAATGTGAAGGTGCCACAGAAAAGAGCTCCCTCCCCGTATGTAATTTAACTATTAAAATTAAAGGTCCAGCCCATAGGGGTGGCTCGGTTGTTGAGCATCACAATTCGATTCCCCTGTCAGGACACATGCCCCGGTTATGAGCTCGAACCCCAGTGTGGGGTGTGCAGGAGGCAGCCGATCCATGAGTCTCTCTCATCATTGATGTTTCTACCTCTCTCTCCCTTCCTGTCTGAGACCAATAAAAATATATTTTTTTAAAAAAATTAAAGGACCATATTAAGTGGGGATTAAAATACCAGCTCCAGGGTAAGGAAGAGGATGTTGGCAGAGGGATTTTGCTCTGTAATTGCAGTGCTCAGTCATGCTGTCCTTGAACAATTCCTCACTTTCCCATCTGCACCTGGGAGGTGCTTTCCTTCTATGAGGTACTGGCTGCCTCATAGTAGGACCCTTGGCTCCTATCTCTCATGCTGTCTGTTCCTCATATGCGCTTCTCATTGTGACAGTATGACCTAGATTTGCCTTGACTTTCATAATTTAAAAGAGTAGCATGGAGAGGGACCATGCTGAATATAATCATCCAATTAACATTTGTTGAACGACTGGTGTGGGGGGGAAACACAGTCGTGTGTGTGTGTGTGTGTGTGTGTGTGTGTGTGTGTGTGTGTGTTGTGTGTGTATTTTTTTCTGATAATTTCTAGTGGACAGAATCCCCAACTTTTTCTTGTTTGCATGGGAACAGGGGCCTTCTGGAGAGCAGTGGGGAATGTATCCAATTAGGAAGTTGTAGATTCGATTTCAATTTCGGCCAAATCCTATACTTTTTTTTCCCTTCTTCTTTTCATTTTTGTCTGAATTGCCCTGTAGCTATGAAAACCAGTTTCTCATTTGAAGGCAGCTAGTAGTCAGGAACTGATTTGATGATTGAATGCATTAGGAAACTCGGCTCTATTAGTATAATTATGGAACTGTGCATAACCTGGGGATATTTTCCTTATTCAAAGAAAACAGTATCTCAAGGAGACTAACAGATAAGCATACAATGAGTTTCCTTAGTAAATATTTGTGAAAGATGGAAAGCTGAAAACTTTGGGCTGTTAGTCTAAGAATTGTCATTGAAATACTTTTATCCTCGTTGACTATTATTCTCTAAAATGTAAAACATAAAACATGGTAAAAATAAAATTTAATTTACTTAAATTAGTAGTAAAGGAAATGCAATAATTTAGACAGGCAGAAAAAGTAAAGAATTCAACATAATAAAATTCCATGTAATATGACATGTATTAATTATTGTATTATTTTCCATACATTCAACTATAAACCTACTTTTGCCCTGTCCTGTGTACACACACACAATTAGCAATTACACAAAAGCTCCAAGTGATACGTGGTTATATGAAACTTGAGAGATTCCCTTATACCAGAGGAAAATAATACAATCGATAAGTAATTTCTATTTCTATTTAAAAGTCACAGCACTCATTTCTTAATACGGTGTGGTTCCAATTGTTTCTGTATTTTGTTTGGGGGTGGGGTGGGGACTTCTCTCAAAACACATAGATAATAGCTAATAAGAAGAAGAAATCTGTTTTGTGACAATACAGATGTCTTGAGAACGTTATGCTAAGTGAAACAAATTAGACAAAGACCAACACTGTATGATCTCACTTATATGTGGAATCTGAAAAATAAGAGCGACCAGATTGGTGGTTATCAGGACAGAAGCTGGGGTGGGGGGTTGAGGAAGGTGCTTAAAAGGTACAACTTAGAGACATCCAATGACCAGGTGTTGGGGATGGAATGTACAACATGATGATGGTAGTTAGCAATGCTATAAGGGCTATTGAAAGTCGCTAAGAGAGCAGATTGGAAAAGTTCCCACCATAAGAGGATCGAGTGCTTGCTTATCAGGGCAGGATGGGCAGAACTAGAGGATTACATTTTTAAAAATATATATTTTATTGATTTTTTTACAGAGAGGAAGAGAGAGGGATAGAGAGTTAGAAACATCGATGAGGGAGAATCATCGATCAGCTGCCTCTTGCACACCCTCTACTGGGGATGTGCCTGCAACCAAGGTATATGCTCTTGACCAGAATCAAACCTGGGACCTTTCAGTGCACAGGCTGATGCCCTATCCACTGAGCCAAACCGGTTTCGGCAAGAGGATTAAATTTATAGCATATATTTCATGATTTCACACTTATCTGTAGAAAGGCAAATCAAAAGCAAAATGTTAGTATTAAATAACCTTCAGGAGTCAGTATTGAATGACCTAATTTAGATACCAGAAATGAAAAGGAACATCAAAGGAAAAACAACATCTGTGTACTTCTGTTGAAAATGTATAAAAACAGCCCAGCCAGTGTTGCTCAGTGATTGAACATTGACCTGTGAACCAGTAGGCTATGGTTTGATTCTTGGTCAGGGCTGGGTTTCTGGCTCAATCCCCAGCGTGGGGTGTACAGGAGGCAGCTGATCCATGATTCTCTCTCATCATTGATGTTACTACCTCTCTCTCCCTCTCCCTTCCTCTTTGAAATCAATTAAAAAAATAAAACAAAGGGCCTCTGCTTTTTCTCTCAATTAGGATAACCTGGAAAGACACAGTCTCTTCTATCAAATAATCACAACAATATCATATCCATAACTAGTTTCTTTCAAACTCACTTCATCACTGAATTTCTAATGATTTCAATTCTCTTTTGTGTTTGTTTTTTTCTTCTTTTTTTTCAGAAATAATTTGTGGCATGTGAGACTTTAAAGTGTTATTATAATAGTGTTTTGTGTGGGTTGATTAACTATAGTTTATTCATTTATTCATCTACATGGATATACTTTAATCAAAACAATTATTACTTTCTCAGACATCTCAAGACTTTATAACAATAAGTGTGTCTTCAATTATAGCTTCTAATTTAAGCTAAAACCACATTTATCTGTTTAGAAGGGGAGTTACATGGAATGAAAAATAAAGATAGCTAAGTTACTTCTAAGTATGTAGTTTTTATCAGCAGTTTTATTTGAGAGTTGGACATTCAGCATTTAGAATTCCATTGAGGGAAGAACACAATCAGAGATACAAATATGTAAGTTGTAAATATTCTTAAAAAAAGAAAAGAAGAGGAAAAAAAATAACTAAAAAGATACTGTCAACTCTTAGATCATTTCATAGGTAACATGGAGAATTTTAAATTAAATTTGTTACTAAATTATATAAAAATATTTCAGCATTGACAAACTATGTATTTTTCCACATTACCTTTTGTGCAATAAAAATGTGAAGAAGCTAATAATCTGTGTTCTAATACAAATACATTGGTTCAGGTCATCATGGATCAGTTGTTTGATATAGTTAAGTCTGATAAACTCAATTATTCAAGCACATTGTTCGTTGTGCAGTTTTGTCATTGAAATTTTATAACCTTTAAAGTTGCAATTTAGTTTCCTTAAGAGTTTGCTAATAAATGGGATGATAGGAACAAATGGGATTTTAGTCCAGCAGAATATGGTGAAAGCTGATATAATTCTTCATTCAAACAAATGGGCTTTTTATTGATAGTATATAGAATTTCATTTATGCATTCAGTATATAAATTATGTTGTTGATTTTTTATTTTGAACAATATTGATCTGTAGATCAACTTAATAGAAAACCTGAATTATACTTATCTGAATTTTCCCTATGTTCCTGAGATAATTCTTTTGTAAGAGTGATCACTAAATTGGCTTTGAAAGAAGTAATGGAGTTTAATTTTCCTTAGAGGTTTATTCTGGTTATGAAAGTCTGATTAAGTGTTTAAGAATTAAATAAATCAAATAGTCTAGTCTGTTATAATTCCTGTGAGTTACCCACCTGTGTACTGGCAGCTCAATAATAAATCATTCCTTCCAAGTTTTAAAACATAAAACTCTTACCATCCAGGAAATGCCAATGAAATAAAAATAAAATTTTAATTATTTTAATGTTTTAACTGTGCCTTCAATTAAAACCCATGAATTAATAGTTGGCAGAATCATGGGCATTGGAAAAAATGCTCTCTCTCTCTCTCTCTCTCTCTCTCTCTATATATATATATATATATATATATATGCCATACATATATATACATATATATATGCCATACATATATATACATATATATACATACATATATATATATATATATATATATATATATATATATATATATATATATTATAGTGGTAGAAATTGGTTTCAAGATAAAATAACTATAGTGTTTTGATGGAAAACAGTTGAGAAAGTCTTCCTTTATTTAAATGCATTTATGTAATAACTAGAGGCCCAGTGCATGAAATTTGTTAGGGGGATGGGGAGGTCCACTCAGCCCAGCTTGCACCCTCTCCGATCTGGGACCCCTCGGAGGATGTCCAATCTTGGGGTTTGGGCCTAAACCAGCAGTTGGACATCCCTCTCACAATCTGGGACTACTGGCTCCTAACTGCTCACCTGCCTGCCTGCCTGCCTGTCTGATCACTCCTAACTGCTCCTCTCCCCCTTCCCCCCACCCCCTGCCAGCCTGATCACCCCTAACTGCCTTTGCCTGCCAACCTGGTCGCCCCTAACTGCCCCCCCTGGAAGCCGGCCTGGTTGCCCCAACTCCCCCCTGCCAACCTGGTCACCCCATGCAGCTTTCTGTTCAGTCGTTTTGGTCATCCCTCACTAATCCGCCTGCCAGCCTTGCCGCCCCACGCAGCCTGCTGTTCAGTCATTATTGTTACTATGATGGTGTCCCAGACAATTTGCATATTCCTCTATTATTAGTATAGAGGAGACAGAAGCTTTGGCACATTCTGAGTAATCTTATCAAATAAATGCTTGAAGTACTTTGAGAAATCATTATAAAATATAAATTATTATTATTAATGCTATTAATGCTATAATAATATCAATATTATTATATTATTAATTATAATAAATAAGAGTATTTATTGTAAAACACGCAGCAATTTTACAACCATTCCAAGATGTATTAGATAAATTACAGGAAATTTTTGCTACTTTCGATGGCCTATAAGTTATAAGTCACATAGAACTTATCTAAATTCTTATTCAAATGCACAGCATATCTATAAATAATTCTAGCTAAGAAAACCTTAGCTGTTCTTGATTTCAGTAAATAGTCATTGAAGAATGCTTTCATGAAATGAATAATATTTTTTACAAAACTATTAAAAATTAGATCTTATTTTGCAAGATAAAACCAAGACAACGGTAGAGCAATAATTTTTCTGAGTATTTAGTTTTCTTAAAGATTCAAAGTTTAATCCCTATAATATATATAGCCACATAAGGCAATTCCAGAACTACCATCACTACAATGGCCAGATAATGTTTTTTTTTTTTTAAAGTTTCATAACTTAAACAACATTTTACTTGTTTTAAGGAAATTTCATATACAAGATTTCTTTGATCCCATCAATAATGTTTTAAGATGGACAAGCTCAAGTTTATGAATTTTTCATGCTTCTCTTTTACCATTTAGGAAAGTAAGAAAGGTAATATAGATACAGGCACACACACACACACACACACACACACACACACACACACACGGACTATAAGAGCCACAAACACTTTTTTTAATTTTTTATTTTATTTAAAGTATTACAAATAGTATCACATATGTCTTCTTTTTTTTTCCATTGACCTCCCCCCAGCCTCCCCCAAACTCTTGTAACATTGCAGATTTAACTCTTGTATCAACTATTATTGAAGACACCAAGAAAACATCTTTTACTTTTCCAGGGTCAGAAGAAAAGTGAACTGCAGGGTAGATTCCATTCGGCTCCCCAGATGTGAAAGGAAAGGTAAAGTAGGTGATTTATTTTCACTTTTGTAAACAATTACACACTGCATTTCATTCTCTGCTTGAAGAATCAGCAATTGTCATATCTGAACACCAAGTTCACTTAGCACTTTCCCTGGCAAAGTTTATCCTCCGTCACCTTGTCCAAGCCCTGTGTTTTCTACTTGGTACTATCAGAGGTCTCTCAGTGATTCATTGAACTGTTACCATATTTTAAAGCAGCTCATATCCCAATGAATGTGCTATTGATCCCATCTGGCTATCCCATATGGGAAGGTGATCTGAAAGTTCTTAGATGGTAGCTATTGATCAGAAGAAAACGTAATTCAATCGTGATGCCTAAATCTACTAGTATATTAATTGTCTGTGTTTGCATAGACATAGCATTTTTGTGTGTGATTTATTTTGCCTTTTTAATTTTGCCAGAAATTTGAAAATATGCCCTAGTATTGACCTTAGTGTTTTTCGATAAGGGGAAGAAAAAGACTGGTTCCAGACACTCTCTTATATATAATTATAAAATTGAACTTCTAAATTCTTTGATTCATCTGTTTTCAGTAGGTTTAGAGAGTCTAAAAGGAAAACCTAGATTAAAGGGATTGGACTCTAGTTATATATCGCATAAAGTATTGTTTTTATGAAATAATATAGTTTTTATAGTAGCAGTTGCCTAAAACTAGGATAGTATTCTAATCTACAAAATAGTAGACACAAAATAGCAAAACGATACAGTAGACACCCATGGAGACAAGTGGAATGATTAATAATCAAACACAGGACTCTCCCATAATATGCTGAATTCTTTACAATAATAAAATTAAAGGATTAAACTCCAAAGAGCTTAGAAGGAGATACCCACCAGAGGTAATGGCAGAGGAGAGCTCTGTTTATTCATAAAGTATGCACTGAATGGAATTCCTGAAAACTAAGGTAGCAATACAGAGGTTGGAAAGACAGTCTCGGGCCTTAGCCGTTTTGCTCAGTGGTAGAGCATAGGCCTGCAGACTGAAGTATCCCGGGTTCGACTAGAATCAATGCTATATACCTCCATTTCAGGCTCCATTCTTGGCCCTGGTCTGGGAGCATATAGGAATCTCACGACCCGCATGGAAAGAGTTCCAGTTCAGGGTTCGGGTTCTGGAGAAGGGCCGCACACAAATGAAAAGACTTGAGACTTGAAGAAATTCAATTTGGCGACATGGGGGGCCAGGCGGTAGTCCAACTCTAGTGGGAGAACTACTCCTCTCTGGCCCTGCCATCCCCTTTTACAGAGGCTTTGGGGAAAACATCTTAGGCAACATAAACAGAAATTTACATGTAGCCTTAGGCAGGAAATAACAGAAACTTACAGGGACAAACAAGGTGGAGGCTGCTTCAGCTAACAATGTCTCCACTAAAGAGTGGTTAGAGCAATGAAGGTTGTTGTCTAGCCTTCCTGGCTTCCTATCAACATCTCTCTTTTAGTGAAACTGATTTGTTTTCCAGCAGGAGCATGTGGGAGGCAACTAATGGACGTGTCTCTCTCACTTCAATGTTTCCCTCTCACTCTCTCTCTCCCAGGCCCTTCTAACATTTCTAAAACTCAATGGAAAAATGTCCTCTGTATAGGATTAACAACAACAACAGTGAGAAACAAAAGCAAAAAGAGTCTCAGATCTCAGGTGAGGTATGAAAAACCCGAACACAGCTAAAGATTATGCATGGCACTGATGGATGAGTTATGTAGGAATTTGTTTGAAGAGGGAATAAAGATATGAAGAGGGAAAAATCAGAATTCTATTTTTCCCCAATATCTCAAATTGTTAAGCAGAGGAGTGGAATGATGACATATTCAGTTTAGAAAGGTACTTTTGACAGCAAAGTGGAGAATATATTACGAGATGAAAGGACTGAAGGCGCGATGTAAGGAGTTCATTTTATCAGTTCATAAAATTGATAATGAAGGCTCAAAGCACACTATTGGCAGTGGAAATGAAGAGGAAGGAGACGTCTGAGAGGCATTTATGAGCTAGATTTAACAGTCCTCTATGACAAATGGATGAGATGGAGATGAGAGAGAGAAGGAGAGAAGTGGTGAATCCAATCAAATTTAAAAACATCTGCCTCTAAGACTAGGTGTTTCCATATACACCGTCTCATGTGAATTTCCCCATGTCTCTGTATTGTAGATCCTGTTATCCTCACTTGGTAAGTAGGCATATTGAGGCTTGGGAAGTGGGAATAATATGCTCAAGATTTTATAGTTAACAATTGCCAGAATCAGTACTTGAACTTTCATTGTTTTATGCATCTCTTCCTCGCTGGGTTCCTCATTTCTGCTTTAAATTTTCTGACTTGCTCAAGGACTACTCAAATCCTAGATGGCTCAGTAATCCTGAAACTATTGCCAATTCGTTTTTGATCCACCTTCTTGTATTCTTGTCACCATTTCCCTAGAAAATCTCCGACTCCCTTTCTCTATTTATCTTCCCCATCCTCTCTACTCTTCCTTCACAAACACACACACATACTTAATTCCAAGTCACAATTTTGTGCATATGATAACAACACTTGCTCTGAGCCTTGGGGGGAAAAAAAATCCCAAGCTTAGATTCAGCTTAATGGCAGAACCTATAAATACATCTCATGTCTCAAAAGTGGTTAAGTATTATTTTGCTAGCACAAGTAGTTTCTCTGATTACTCTAACTCCAGCTTGGAAACAGAAAACTCAGATTTTTATGCTTCATATTTTTTCATTCCAGACAGTAATGTTGAGAAATATGTTTATGAAATGAGATCTTCTAAATTATGGAGAAACTTTTTTTATATGTAACTCAACTGCAGTTGGATTTTGAAGGCAACGTAAAATTACATTTTCTAAATAGATGTAGAAAGCAGAGTGAAATTATTCCAACTAAGTTCTAATTCAAAATCCTGCCCAAATTTATTGTCAGTAAAATAAATCCTATAGAGCAAGAATAAAAATATACTATGGTAAGAATATATATATATATATATATATATATATATATATATACACACACACACACACACACACACACACACACACACACACTTCTTGGACCAGCCTTAATTTAATTGAGCTGCTTTAATTTTAGTACAGAAATGCTAACTGGAACACTCTTATATTTTAAAAATATTTTTTTATTGATTTCAGAGAGATAGAAACATCAATGATGAGAGAGAATCATTGATTGTCTGCCTCCTGCACGCCCCCCACTGGGGATGGTGCCCACAACCAGGGCATGTGCCCAACCTAGAATTGAACCGTGACCTCCTGGTTCTTAGGTCAATGCTCACACACTGAGCCTCCCAGGCCAGGCCTAAAATGTATTTTTTAAACCTTCTTTTATTGTTTGGTTATTTTGCCAGTTTTCATAACAGACGAACAGATGCACCCATATATATGGATTTAGAATGTTTAATTATGGTGTAGTTCCTATCACAAACATCTTCTTACATTGACTATAGTTTGTGATCCTATTTGTAAGCACATTTTATCTCTCTAAACATACGTCTTGGCTGAAGAGGCCAAAGACTGTTAGAGTTATCAATCCCTTGGAAGGCCAGCCGGGCTGCAAACATAACGGGGACATAAACTTCAGGGGTGTCATAGAGCGTTTAGTGTGATCACATTGACTTCTGTGAACCCTGCAGCAGCCATGTATCTCGTCCTCCCAGCCGGGAGCAGAGAGCTGCAGACACACCTGTGAGATACAGAACAAATGTTGCCTACAGCCGGCTGCAAAAGCGCTTCATGCTGCCTCCGTCTACTGTGGGGCGCTCTGAGATGCCGCTTCCCCAAAACCCAATACAGGGGTATCCGGGGTCTAAGGGGAAATCCATTCTCACTCAGAGCCACGGAGGAGATGTGTTCTTGCGCTCAAAGGAAATTTAAAGAGACAGAGCATCACCAGAGCCAACTGGCCTGGGAGATAGCCAAGCTTTGGCTCCTGGAGGTGAAGAAAGCCATAAACCATCAGAGAGTGGTACCCACACTAAACAACACAGCGACAGGAGTGTCCCCCGAGAAGCCCAGGGATCATCCATTGAGACAGGGACACATGCATGCATATGGGCCTAGCCAGTGGCCATGGACAACAGGGAGGTGGGGGAGGCATATGTAGGGAAGGGTTTGGGATGGGAATGGGGGGATGAGGACAATTATGTGATACCATAATCAATTAAAATAAAATATTAAAAAAAAGACAGGGACACATTCAGATGCACAGACGTTAGATACTGAGTCCAAAGGGCCTCGGAAAGGCACAGGTGTTTTCTCCCCTCTCTGAGCCCACTGTGAGAGAAAGGCCCGGATCCTTGTGGCATGGGGTCAAGTTCCCGCTCTGACCTTGGGTGACCCACCCGCCAAGGCCCCAGCAGGAACCAGAAAGCAGCTCCAGAGGGTTTCGCTTGAAGGCCTTTTTCAAAAGGGTTATTTTCAGAAGCGGAGGCAAGGTTAACTTCCAAAATCAATTGTGTTTGCTCTGTGTTCGCACTGAATCGCTGGCATTCAACATTTTAAAAAGCAGCCCTGCTTACAATAGACCCAAAATGAAATATTAGGTATAAATTGGAGTTTATTTTCTTGTTTGTTTTTTTCTTCTTTTCTCTCTGAAGAACATAAATATAAATTCCTGTTTAACCGTATTAGTCTAAGTGCTCCAGGCAGCATCTTGGTCAAAGTCATGGATAAATGGCCCTATAAGTGCTTTTAGTTGTAGGTATTAAAAATACAAACGTACCTGTCTGTCTGTTGGAAGAGAGTTGCAGTTAATTTCATGACCGTTCTCTCTGCTCACAGCTACAAACCGCTGGGTGAGTGGAGAAAGTAATTCCAGAGCAGTGGTCGGCAAACTCATTAGTTAACAGAGCCAAACATCAACAGTACAAGGATTGAAATTTCTTTGGAGAGCCAATTTTTTTAAAACTTAAATTTCTTCTAACGCAACATCTTCAACATAGACTCGCGCAGGCCGTGGTATTTTGCAGAAGAGCCACACTCAAGGGGCCAAAGAGCCGCATGTAGCTCGTGAGCCGCGGTTTGCCAACCACTGTTCCAGGGGAATCAGGAATCCGCAGGTCAGCGGTTCTTGCTTTCTTTGCAAAAAAGAAGTTTATGTTTATGTGTTTTGTCAAACTGGTGTCTTTCCCGAGGATGAAGTCAAAATATAAAAACAATATTGATTAACAATTACTGACAAATTGATCAAATTTATTCTAATATCTCCCTGTATCCCACATTAAGAATAAAAACAATGTTCAAAGAGCACTACTATTTAAGATCTGCTCAAAAAGGAAAAAGGGTAAGAAAAAGGCATCTGAGTAGGCAGAGCTCAGTACTTGGAAACACCTGCTTCAATTTGACCGATATTGGCTGTCAGCCTCATATTGGATCTTTCTCTTTCCACGTATTTCTTCTTAATGTCCTCACGTTGAAAACACTGCTTTATTTGTGCATTCTGGTTAGACTTCCATCACGAACAAGGGGAAGGTTGGTGTCTTTAACTGAAAGAGAAGATAAAGGGGAAATGGTAGACACAGGTCAAAGTGTGATTGCATTTTCTGTAGCTGGTAAAAATAAAAGAAGATGGATAAAGATGGGTATAGAGAATAATTACAATACCAGCTTATATGTGTCTGAAAAGCATATTGTGGTAACATTAAGTGCTCAGGAATTCAAGAGAAAAGTGTCAGACAGGGACAAATCAATTCTTGGTATCATTTGGACAAACTTTGCCTTTGCTACTGCACTGAGTACATTTTCTATCAGATGGTTTGTCATCAGAGAAATTTAGGGATAGGCAAAATTTACGTGTAACAGTCATTCCACCACAACTTATTTGATAATTGCATTCTCATTTATTTCATTTTTGCTATGAAGGCAGTTCCTGCCAGTATTGGTAGCACTTGTCAATGACTGTTCTTTAGACATATTCTGCCGACACTGCCTCTTTCTTTCGGCTTCAGAGGTACACTGTGCCAGTAGTTGGTCTTCAGACATATTCTGTCAACGATGTCTTTCAGCTTCAGAATGTCAACAAAAACAACCAAATTCATGATTCACAATAACATATCAAAACACATGTGTTTGATTGGTGCTAAATAGAGCTTTATATGTATTACAGATGTGGGAGTCAATGTTTATTTTTAAATTGTCAGTGCGCATCATATGTACCCATCGGTAGATTGGTTGGACGGTCAGAGAGATGTATGGTTGGCCACTTAGCCATATATATATGCCCAATGCATGAAATTCATACAAGGGGTCAAGCCTTACAGCCCCAGCTGCCTTGGCTGGCTCTTCCAGCTTTGTCTGGAAGGTTGTTCAGATGGTCCGGACTATCATTCTGCTCTTTGTTCTAATTAGCATATTAACTCTTTATTATATAGGATACCTTACTGGTATCTTATCTAGAATGAAACTTTTTCTTTGCCCAAATATTTCAGATTAAGATAATGTTTATTGGTAAGCATATCTGGTAGATGGTAGATGTCCTTTCTGTTTTAATATTTTTACAATATCCACTAATATAATTAGGGGATAGAAATGAAGTACTAGACAGCTACAGTGATATATTGTTGGTAGAGTAGCTTAATTCCCCTATAGGTGGAAGAGATATACACAAACCTAGATGTGCATATGAAGAACGTACAGATTTTAATAATAGCCTAAGTCTAAATTAAATTAGCGTTTTATGTGTAGGCTCATATACAAATAAATAAAATTAGTTATAAATAAAATCAGTATTAAGTCTGATTGTGTGTAGCTTTTGGAATAATAACTAGGCAAAGAAAGCATTCAATAAATGCTAGCTATTATTGATGTGATTCTTATTTCAAGTTTGAATTCTTGATTTTTCTCAGGTTCAACCTATTTTGAAAGAAAACATGCTTTGTAGGATAAATCATTCCATGTATCTAAACTTATTACAGTTTATTCTTTGAAGCCCAAACATGTCATTCAGATGTCATTCATTCATTTATTCATTCTCAAATTGTTATTCACTACTTTGTTAAAGGCAGTTATAAGGACAAAAGAAGTAACAATTTACATTTTGCACTAAATAAGTTAACAGTGAGAATGTGGAAGTACAGAAAGAGTCATGCAAAGCTATTGTTTTAGAATACGAGACAATTTTTTTTTAGCAATGCTTTATGTGACCAAATTTTCCCAAGAATAATAAATATATTCTTTTCATTATTAGAAATGCTTTATTTTCAAATTCCTTGTTCTTCTATTTTTGTTTTTGCAAGCACACATCCGTAAAAAGAAAAAATATTTCTCATTAAGTAACACCATGTTAGGTAGTCTACATGGCCATGTTAAGTATGTCCATTCTCTGTCTCTCTCTCTCTTTCATGCCTTGTGAAAATAATTCCAAGTGACACTCTCTCTCAAATCACTTAGCTCACACTTATATCAGCTTGCAAGAGGCATAAGTAAAGAAGTAAGTGTAGAGTTGGAAACCATCATTCATTGAATTATTAACTCTCTATAATGGACACTTTCTAATAATAGTTTGCTCTCAATTACCTGGTTATTCTCATCTCTTAAACTCGAATTATGTGCTGGAGTAATCCCTTAATTATGAAATACTTGGATTACTGTGGTCTTTGTTTAATAACTGATAATTGAGCTTAATGTATTAATCATTCCATATACAATTATACCATAGGATCAATAGAATTTAATGAACTCTATCTGGTCAGTGAAATAACAATAAATTATGCATGTCTGAAAATGAACTGTATTAAGTTAATAAGCCATTAGGATCATTTTCTAAAATAAATTTTGAGACAAAGACAGTATATCTTTTTTTTTTTTTTTCAAATGAGCAGTCTGTATAATAAGATCTGGCTCTCAATGTACTAAGGGCATTAGATCAAATGAAACATTTTCAGTTGTATTTAAAAAAAAGCTTCAGTTCAGATTTATCATCCAAGTGCATGTTGTTTTTATAAAATATTTTATTAAATGTATTGAGTATTTCCATTCCAGTTTCCCAATTTTTTTTAGAGTGAGCTTGTAGAAAAGGAGACTTGTTTTTCAAATTTATATTCGGCGTGTTTATTAAAAAATGCAGAAAATATTAGAGTTTGCTGAAAGAATGAATTTCAGTTAAAAAGTCAGTTTGTGCTTCCTAATAGCTACTGCATTGATGCAAGAATTTGGCGTCTTACATCTTATGTCAGAGCACCTGAAACCAATTCAAAGTTGATAAAAAAAAAAAAAAAAGAAATTTATTATGAACACACAGCTGTTTAAACATAAAACATGGAAAAGAATATAGTGATCCCATAGGGCCGTGGTCAGCAAACTGGGGCTCTTGAGCCAATTGCGGCTCTTTCGCCCCTTGAGTGTCGCTCTTCCACAAAATACCATGGCCTGGGTAAGTCTATTTTGAAGAAGTGGCATTAGAAGAAGTTTAAGTTTAAAAAATTTGGGTCTCCAAAGAAATTTCAATCGTTGTCCTGTTGGTATTTGGCTCTGTTGACGAATGAGTTTGCCGACCACTGCCATAGAGGGATTCTGCAACTAGTATATTTTATAGAATATACTAGTAGAATATAAAACAGGGGATTCCTGTTTATAGAATATATTTGTAGAATATAAAACAGGGGATTCCTCACTTTCTGTCAGGGTACATTCCCAAGCTACACTGTGTAAATCCGTTGGAGACTGGTTGGTCAGATTTGGATGGCCTCTCTGTCAGAGCCTGTGAGGGTCCAGGGGTACCCAGTGATGTTAGAACGTAGCCATCCTCTGCTGGCGGTTATGTGATTAGTTCTGACTGGGAGAAGGCAGCCTGAAGAGCTAAATGATGCCATTTCAGTGCAACAGGCTCGAGGGCTCAGGCCTGCAGAGGGGAGTGACGAAGTGCGATATAAAAAGGATTTAGTAAGTTTCCAGGCAAAAGGATGGGTGGCTGTAGGAAGCAGGGATATCAGCTACCAACTGTTCCCTGCACTGCCATCCAAGACATCCTGAGAGAAACCCATCACCTGCGGACTGACAGGCACCATAAAGCTAACTGCCCTTTCCCGGTGAATAAAAGAAGCCCAGGTGGGGAATAGTCAGTGCATTTAAAGAGAGGAAGTCTTTTTTTTTTTTTTCAGGACCAGTCTGTGAAGTTCACATTTGTTTAACGAGTGAAATGACAAAGATGGGAACCTATGTTAAATTCATAGGCTGGGAGACTTTAATACAGGCATCTTACCTAATAATAGACAAACACGTACATCGACCGTACCTCCGCCACGCCCACAGCCAAATCAGGAGTGAGTATGCAAATTAACCAGACAAAGATGTTGGGTTAATTTGCATATGCAGGCTTGGAGTGGCGGAAGGGGCGGGGCACCTGCTTTGGGGGGAGAGGGGGTAGTGGAGGGAGCTACAGGAGCAGTGCTCTGGCAGGGAGCTAGGACTTGCAGGCTCCGGGGTGGCTGAGAGGGAAGCCAGGGGAAGGAAGGCCTCTGGTTTAAAATAATGTTGCTGTTGACTAAACTGGCGATATCCTTATACAGTTATTTTTCAGAGAAACATCCAAAACAACCCTTATATAGCATAACACCCACTTGCATTTGAATAGGTCCAAGCCACTTACAATTAGTCATCTCATATGAAAGCCTTAACTTATAGGATGCCAATTGTCTACGTTTAAAATGCTTCCTGTCTAGCCCTAGCTGGTTTAGCTCAGTGGATAGAGGGTCGACCTGTGGACTGAAAGGTCCCGAGTTCTATTCCCCTCAAGGGCACGTGCCCAGGTGGCGGGCTTGAATCCCATATGGGGTGTGTAGGAGACAGCGATCAATGGTTCTCTCTCATCATTGATATTTCTATTTCTCTCTCAGATTAATAAAGATATATTTTAAGAATAATAATATGCAACACTTACAGAGGGAGCTGTCATCTCTCTCCATGGGGAGCACCACATTTCAGAGTCTCTGTGCTAGAATCAGTAGTTTTGATCTCTGTGAATCCCAGCGGCCAGAGGCTTAGCCAAAAGGCAGTTGGATCAAAGCCTGTCTCCCAGGAACTATGTCAAAAGAGAATGGTCAATGGAGTTTACTCTAAACAGGGAAGGGAGACACAGTGGCAGCTCTCAAATCGCTGAGCATGAAAACGCTCCAAAAACATGGCGAGGAAGGTTAGCTTTCCACATATTATTTTCTTTTCTTTCTTTTTTTTAATATATTTTATTGATTTTTTTATAGAGAGGAAGGGAGATAGAGAGCTAGAAACATCGATGAGAGAGAGTCATCGATCAGCTGCCTCTTGCACACCCCCTACCGGGGATATGCCCGCAACCAAGATACATGCCCTTGACCTGAATCGAACCTGGGACCTTTCAGTCCGCAGACCGAAGCTCTATCCACTGAGCCAAACCTGTTTCGGCCACATATTATTTTCAATGGAAGTGTCTCAGTGCAACATTTTCAATACTCTTTGGATACAAAGGACAAAGATGATTTGGGAGTTATGTGTTGATTTGAATTTGCCTAAGTATTAAATGGTTTTATGTGTGAAAATAATAAGAATGTTGTCTAATTTAGGAGTTCTTTTATTTTTTTTAAATCAAAACCCAGACTGTTTTTCTAATAAATACTTCAAATAAATAATTGAACAGGATATCCACAGTTATAAATAAAATATTTAATTTAAAGTAATATAACATTTCTTTTGTATTTAATTGGCAATAAATATCATATAATGCGCAATGCTTAAATTAAGTAGTTCTTATTTGCGACAGAAGTGGTTTTCAAGAGACTGATATAATTTCATGGAAGCAAGTGAAGCAATTAATTAGATTCTATTTATTAATCCACTTCAGATGTAATGAAAACGTAACAGCAAACAAATATATTTGCACTTGAATCTGTGATGGGTGTTGATATCACTGTGGTGTTCAAAGTTGCCTCATATTTCAAACGAATGCATGCAAATGTATAATAATAATTTAGATAAAAATCCAAATTAAATCACTAGAGACTTTAAATGGGAGTAGAAAATTATTTTTATTCATTTCTTCAATCAAAATTTATTTATTGACCTCATACTGTGCTTTAGACTCTGGAATAAATTCAGAATAAAAGGCTTATCAAGAGAGCTAATGTCCTCACACTGAGAAAATATTATTTAATTTTTAAATAATCTCATCACTGCTTTTGCTCACATCTATCAACCTATTCTTTTCAGACTGGATTCTAAATTCAACGTTACAGGCTTTATTTAGCTTGTTTCAGCATTTCCAATAAATGTCTCATTTGGAAATCTTCTCTATGGTTCTCTGTCTTTTCTCTTTGTCACTTGTTTGTTTCAGAGAATATTTTTATTTATAGCCCCATAACTAATAGTTATCTCTTTTAAAAATCACATTATGGTGGCAAAATCTGCATTTCACAAGTTTCATGCATTTGTATTGTTTATTTTAGTGAGCCTTAATCAATTTATGCAGTTGTTTGGCTGTCACCACAATCCAATTTTAGGTCATTCTCTTTACTTGTTTTTTAAAAATATATTTTATTTATGTTTTACAGAGTAGAAGGGAGAGGGATAGAGAGTTAAAAACATTAATGAGAGAGAAACGTCCATCAGCTGTTTCCTGCACACCTCCCACTGGGTAGGTGCCCACAATTAAGGTACATGCCCTTAACTGGAATCCAGCCTGGGACCCTTCAATCCACAGGCTGATGCTCTATTCACTGAGCCAACCTGGTTAGGGCACGTTCTCTTTACTCTTAAGGCAATTCTCACCAACCCCAGATCCAGGCCACCTCTGAGCCAATTTTGTTTCATTAATTTTGCCTTCTTGTAAAATGTCCTTCAAATGGAATCATGGTGTATGGATGTGTCTGGCCTCTATTTGAGGTTTGTTCAGGTTGTTGCATGTATACCTGTTCCTTTATATTGAGAAGTAGTATTTTATTTTATTTCAGTCATGTTTTCTAATTTTCAATGTTCAAGATTTCATTTCTTTTGTCAAAACTTTGATTAAATGTGCTAAGTATTCCTAAGTCTTTTGTTCATCTTGATATTATTGTGAAAAATGGTTTTCTATATACTGAGAATAGTATATAGAATTACAATTGACATTTCTATTCATCTATCCCGTGACCTTGTTAAATTTGCTGATTGGTTGTAGGAAGGTGACATATGAATCTTTCCTTTGGAATCTCTCCATATAAGATTATAAAAATATATTTTAAAAACTAAAAATAATATGCAAAACTTACAGAGTCATCACTGAATAAAAACAGGTGTACTCCATTCTTTCCCATCTGTCTGCCTTGAATTTCTGTTCTGTGCCTTAGGGCAGTGTTCGGCAAACTCATCAGTCAACAGAGCCAAATATCAACAGTACAACGATTGAAATTACTTTTGAGAGCTAAATTTAAATATATATATATATATATTTTTTTTTTTATTCATTTTTTACAGAGAGCTAGAAACATCGATGAGAGAGAAACATGGATCAGCTGCCTCCTGCACGCCCCCTACCGGGGATGTGCCCACAACCAAGATACATGCCCTTGACCTGAATCGAACCTGGGACCTTTCAGTCTGCAGTCTGGTGCTCTATCCACTGAGCCAAACTGGTTTTGGCGAGAGTCAAATTTTTTAAACTTAAACTTCTCCTAACACTACTTCTTCAAATAGACTCGCCCAAACCGTTGTATTTTGTGGAAGAGCCACACTCAAGGGGCCAAAGAGCTGCATGTGTCTTGTGAGCCACAGTTTGCCGACCATGGCCTTAGGACATTGGCTGTAACCTCCAAATAAGCATTGGTGAGAAGTGGAAGAGTGAACCTCCCTCCCTCTTTCCCAGTCTAAGCCTCACCATTGAGTGTGATGTTAGCTGGATTAGGTTGTTGATCTATCTTAGATTGTCCATACATTTTTAAAGTCATAAATGGACCTTGAATTTTATCAAATGCTTTTTTTCTACATCAATTGAGGCTATATTATGTTTTCTCCCCCTTCTTTTGTTTTATTTGTTAAAATGTATTGAGTATTTAATATGGCACAAGCACCAAGCGAAGAACTTTTCAATATGTCATCTTTATTTTTATCCTTATGGCAAACCTAAGAGAGAGAGAGAGAGATCATCATTATGTCAGTTTCACAGATGAGGAAGTCCAACTGCCATTAGGCTAATTTGAATTTTACCAACCTGGTTTGAACATTCCACACAATGTATATATGAACTCATATATTTGCAGGAATTAGCCACCATCTAGAGTTCACAATATTTCCATTATTACCTCTATCTAGCATTTGAGTTAGTGTATGTTAAGACTTTGCTGGTGAGTTGGGTTATCTGACTGTCTTATCTCATCTCACCAGGCCTCAAACGAATGGGGAATCAGATAAATCCATTTTGTTAAAAATTTTTAGCTTTGGGTGGTAAACACACAACACAATACAACAGATGATGCACCATAGAATTATACACCTGAAGCCTACGCAATTCCACCAACCAATGTCACCCCAATTAACCCATACAAAACACCAAAACACACCCCCCCACACACACACATACACACACACACACACACACACACACACACACACACACACACCATACATTTTTTTTTTTTTTTGACTGGAAGAGAGGAAGAAAAAGTCAGGAAAAGTTCAAGAATGAATGCTTCTTACAACAGATACCTAAGGGGAGAGATCTAGGCAGTCAGAGAGCAACATGAGTGCATAAAGCTTTCTGAGCAGATGAAATGATTAAAGAGAAACAGGCATCCTGGTTATCATACTTACTTTTACCAAAGCTGCAGGGCTCTGAGACCAACCGTCAGCGTCTGTTGCATTGGCCATACTGACTTTGACATAATAAGCAGAAAACTAATAGGAGGTAGTTTTTCCAAATTACTTATATCTATCATAGGATTATTCCAGTGTAACAAAGTATTCTCCAGGATTAAATTATTTAAGCTTTATAAACAAAATACTCTTTTTTCCCTCCCTCGCTTTCTCTCTTTTCCTTCTTCCCTTCCATTCCCTTTTCATCTCTTCCTCCCTCCTTCCCTCCCTCCCTCCCTCCCTCCCTCCCTCCCTCCCTCCCTCCCTCCCTCCCTCCCTTCCTTCCTTCCTTCCTTCCTTCCTTCCTTCCTTCCTTCCTTCCTTCCTTCCTTCTTCCCTCCCTGTATTAAATTCATCGGGTGACATTGGCCAACAAAACTACATAGGCCCCAGGACTATAACTCCAGCACACATAATCTGTATGCTGCGTTTTAACTATGAAAGTGATAACTCCTCCAAACTGCTCACCCTGGGTTTTCTCTACTTGCAAAAGGTGAGCGGAAGTCCAAATGAAGGCTACACTCCTTAATTACAATCAGACCCAAACGTATTACCATAATAATTTTGCTCCCAGTCCCTAACGGATTCCAACACAAAGGTCATCCAAATCTCAGTAATCAGTCTCCAACAGATTTCCATAGTGTAGCTTGGGAAGTACCCAGACAGACAGCATGCCACGTTCAGCCTAATTATTCAGCAACGATGCTTATTTACCCCTATTAGCCCTCTTTGAGGCTGGGTATCTGGATATAAGCAGCCATCTGTATTTTGCAATACCTTGGGGTCCTTAGGGCCTACAGTTCAGAGCTCAGAATTATGGAAAAATGACAGCCAGCAGTAGTTCCAGGAAAGTATTCACCCTACAAGGTGGAAAAAATACCCCCCTCCCCATTTTTATGGTCAGTAATAGAATTCAGCTGAACACAGAAAGCTGTTACTGTCAGTTATAGGGGGTGTTTCTCTCTTTTCCATGTCCATCTACATTACGGAAAAGGAATAAGTCCGGTTGCTGAGTGGAGGAGCTGGGGATTAAGAAATCAAAGAAAGAGACCAGAGGCAGAAATAGAGTCATCAAACTGGGAGCTCGGTGGGCACCATTCTCTCTGATGGAGAGGCAGCGAGCCCCTGAGCCACACAGCAGGTTTATTTTATATCCCAAAAATCCAAGAAGTAACACCAAAAATTAGGATCAAAGGAGCTTATTTGCATTCTTAAGTAGGCCCTAGCATTACATGATTTACATATCTAGACCCGCCCCTGCTGACACCTGGACAAAGATAAATCAGAATGAATAACAGCACCCGCCCCCCCCGCCCCTCCCCTCTTGGGGGGGTGTAACCTTGGGTATGATTCTGCCAGTGCCTAGGGCTCAGCTGGCAATTTAAAGAAATGGATCAGTGGATAGAGCGTCGGCCTGCAGACTGAGGAATCCCAGATTCTATTCCGGTCAAGGGCATGTATCTTGGTTGCGGGCACATCCCCAATGGGAGGTGTGCAGGAGGCAGCTGATGGATGTTTCTATCTCATCGATGTTTCTAACTCTCTATCTCTCTCCCTTCCTCTCTGTAAAAAATCAATAAAATAAAATAAAAAGAAAGAAATGTCCACGTGCCTTCCCAGGGGGCCCTCTACAGTCAGTGTCATGAAGAGCCGTCAATGACTGTGCAGACATGTTATTCCCCTGCCCAGCTCCCCTCTATCTCCTTTATTATATCTAGAGCCCCTCTTCTCTCCTTTAGTGTGCTATTGCTTTTAGGGCCAATACCTTCATATAAATCAGGGGTCTTCAAACTACGGCCCGCGGGCCACATGCGGCCTGCAGAGGAGTCTGATCCTGCCCGCCAGGTTTTTTGGGCAGTGAGCGCAGCCGAGGTGTTACAGTAGGAATTAGTACAATAGTTCATATAGTCCAGCCCTCCAGCTCTCTGAGGGACCGTGATCTGGCCCCCACTTTAAAAAGTTTGAAGACCCCTGATATAAATACTCGGAGACCTGCCTTTGGGCTCCACAGTGCCTGGGCGTGTTCGTTTGGCAGGTGTTTAATATATGATCCCCCACCGAAACCAGTTTGGTTCAGTGGCAGAGCGTTGGTCTGTGGACTGAAAGGTCCCAGGTTCAATTTCGGTCAGGGGCATGTATGTTGGTTGTGGGCACATCTCCGGTAGGGGGTGTGCAAGAGGCAGCTGGTTGATGTTTCTCTCTCATCGACGTTTCTAGCTCTCTATCTCTCTCCCTTCCTCTCTGTGAAAAATCAATAAAATATATTTTAAAAAATATATGATCCTCTTGCATTTCAGAACTCCCCTGCAGAATAAGGGAACTCAGCTTGAAATCAGACCTTTGAGCGGCTTGTTCTTCTTTTTGTCCCTCTCTCCTCGCACCCTTCCCAGTGTTTCCTAAGATCACGCCTTGTAAGTCACACACACACACACACAGCCTTCTGCTCCTCTGAGTTTGCTTTTGGGGACCCTGATGATGACAGATAACAATTGACTGGCTGCTGCATAAATCCCAGTTCAGCCGCACCTAGGGGTCTGTGGATCCCTCACTGCCAGGGAGGAAGTTCAAGGGTACAGTGTAGAGTTTTCAGCTAAACCTCACCTTTTCCTCTAACACTACTCGTCTGCATTCTCATGCTGATGTGTGCTTTGCCCTTTGGGGACCTTTATTGCTCCATCACAGAGCGTCTTGGATCATTGCTTCTCTACTTGCTTCAAGTGTTGGCTTTGAGTACAGTCTCTGCTTGCTTTGTGGGAGGCTTAGTTTCTCTCACTAAATCACACCCAGTGTTTTCTGCCTGCTTAAAGGTGCACATCACATTTTTCAGCTCTCTAACCAGAACAGTGTGTGTCTAAGACACCTTGTTGCCACCCATAGTTTGCCTTCTGCTTGTCAATGTACAGGAGTTATAAATCACTTTTTGAAGGAAATGATTGTCTGTGTTTAGTAATGGCAGAAAAGGATTCCCCCCAATATTGGAATCTGCTCATTTGTCCTTGAACATCTTCTGGGCAACCTCCTGTCATGGTCATTTTGTTGAAGTCTGTCACATGGACCATTGGAGGCCACCATGATGGTTTATTCTCTCACCATCGAGCATTCGTGAAAAGCTTTCTTCTCATTCCCGCCTCCAAAGTTAATTTTATCCCTGGGCCACCTTGAATCCTTTCTGGAACAAAGTCTGTAAAAGAAAGTGTTGAGAGTCATGTGTCTGCCTCACAGAGTTGGGTGCATTTCTGCCCATTTCCATTTCACTTCCTTTAGCTAATTGCTTGAAATGCTACTTCCTCAAATTTGGTTTTTGACTTGTCCGATGTTGTTGAAATTTTGAATTAATGTTTCCACCAGACATTTTAAAATCTGCTTTCTCATTTACCTCTCTCCTACGTCTTCTTTTTTTTTATTTATTGATTTTTTACAGAGAGGAAGAGAGAGGAATAGAGAGTTAGAAACATCGATGAGAGAGAAACATCCATCATCCACCTCTTGCACCCCCCACTGGGGATGTGCCTGCAACCAAGGTACATGCCCTTGACTGGAATCGAACCTGGGACACCCCAGTCCACAGGCCAATGCTCTATCCACTGAGCCAAAACGGCTTCTGCTCCTCCGTCTTCTTATTCTGTCACTAGTCATTTCATTACTGTGCCCTTCTCCTCAATTAACCCACAGCCCATGGAAAAGATTATGGGAGAGTATTCGGGGACTGAAGATTTGGATTGTATATGTTAATAAGGCTAAGAGGATCAGAAATCAAACTATGTCTTCATTTCCACTGTGTTCAGTCTGGTCAGGAACACACTGAGATGGAGGTGGCTGAGGCTTTGCCACAGGTGTATAGAATTGTCTCAAATATATAATTTAAGAGAAAGGGGACTCTGGAGATAAGATGCTGAAAGAAAAAATATTCAGAATAAAAAATTCATAAGGCAAAGTTCAAAAATGAGACATATATGTTTAAAGATATCCTTAGTTCTCTCTGCTAGAAGAGAAATATAAATGTTGATGAGTTTTTCAGTGACTTCTTTCACATATATGCTTATATTTATTTCATCGAATAATTTAAAATGTAGTTGAAGTGGCTTCCAAAATTATATATATATATATATATATATATATATATATATATATATATATATATATATATATATGTTTCTATCTCAAGATACACACAAACACACACACACACACATTGAACCCCTAAAATAATTATAAAATAATAAGTGCGCATGTAACTCAAAGTAGTCATGACTTTTTTTTCCTGAAGTGTCAGAGAAAGTAACTGATGGAATGAACACTTAATCTATTTCCAATGCCATTATACTGATGGGTTGGAAATATGTAGATTTCTTGAGTCATCAACCAAAGAGACAAAAATTCAACTCTTGGTAGTAAAGGAAGTCACTTTTGAGTTGGTAGAAGAGCCATATAGAGACAAGACAGTTTACAAACTATCATCGTGTCTGAACAAATGGGTTCTGAGATGGACCTTTGGAAGTGACTGGCAGAGAAACAGGTCAGAAGGAGAGCTCTGTGGCTCAGGATGACGCTGGGTCTGTGATGCAGAATGGCACACACCTGCGCTTCAGATTTAGAAGATGCTTCTGCCATCTTGTCTTAGCCACACTGCCTCTTGGCACTCAATGCCCTGAAGCACAGACCCTGAAAGGATAGATATTATATTTCCAAAATATTGTTGCTTATCCATGTAAGAAGGAAGGAAAAAAAGAAAAAGTGTGGAGGAAGAAATGTAAGTCATGGTTAATGGACATAAAGCTACCTCCCACTTCCATCTTCAAGTGTTATTTATGTGCATCCAAGCCACAGAACCCAATCATTCAGATTTTTAAAAATATATATTTTATTGATTCTTTTTACAGAGAGGAAGGGAGATAGATAGAGAGTTAGATACATCGATGAAAGAGAATCATCTTTCAGCTGCCTCTTGCACATCCCCTACTGGGGATATGCCCACAACCAAGGTACATGCCCTTGACCGGAATCAAACATGGGTCCCATCCACAGGCCGATGCTCTATTCACTGAGCCAAACCGGTTTTGGCTCATTCAGATTTTTGGCTTCTGAAGTAATCTGGACAACCTCTCCATATAGATAGAATATGAAACATGTTTACAAAATTAATAATAGACTTCATTTAAGGAAAAAAGGATGAATATAGTCATGCTTTATTTAAAGTATAGTAGGAGAGAGATGCAGAAATAAATAGATTTGCATCAGAGAATGCTGAGAATATGAGATTTGGGCTGATTGAAGAGTCAAAGACGGAGTCATTGTAGGTCATGGCTGAAATAAAGTGAAGGCTCCAGCCCATTGACTGGAGAAACTGTAATAATGGTACCATGTGATTTGTTATAAGGGATGTAATATGTATGGAGGACATGTAAAATAAAATTATAAAATCGGATTAAAATGACTGAGGAAGGTCATATGGTCACAGAGCTCAGTTGACATAGGCATCCCTACAGATGGGCCCTGGGGTGAACAGAATCCCTCACAGAACTGCGTTTTGGAAATCGATTAAAATATGTTGAATAGTTTTAAATAAATACAGCGTCAGGAGTATAAATTCTCTGCTCATCTCCATTGTTATACTGTCACACTTGTTTCCATATTATTAGGAGATTTACTATAGCAAAGACAGTTTTGACAACTATTACTAGAAATACTGATAAATCAGTGAATTAAAATCCTGGAAAAATATCTACCTGTGATTTTTCTTTCAAACACTAAGATTGGTCAGGCATTTCAATATATTCTTATTAAATTAGTTATATCCTAACTTTCAAAGTGAACACAAATCTTTCACTGAAATTTCTCCAATGTCTGGGAGTAAATTTAATTTTTACTGTTAATGTAATCATCTGGTAGTCATTTTTCAGGTAGTTATAACATTATTTTAGGCTGGCAACTCATAAAAATTTAAGCTTATTATAAAAAGAATATTAAGATATTATTCCATCCAGGTCATGGTCTTTGAATAAGACTATCTATAATTATTATAATGTATAATTTCAATATAAAAACAAGCTAAAATGTTACTAAAACTAACATTAATAGTAGAGAAAATAAACAGAAACTCAAAGGCAAGTAATTAAAAGAAAACACACAAAACAGCTGTTTTTTTTTTTTTTTTTTTTTTTTTTGGAAAGAAGAGTGAAATAGACAAAGCTGTTATATTCTTAAAAACAGAGAGATGTAAATCAAAAGGAAAGAGCAACAGGTCTGAGGAATAAGACATACCCATCAATCCAGAAGAGCTTACCATTATTATAAGAAGACACTGCTTGCAAGTGTATGGGAACAGGTGTGGAGCGGCTAAGGAAATGAATGGGCTCACCATAAAAGATGTGTACTGACAAGAAGGGATATAAAACTTTGAGGCCATGAAGGATGGAAGTGAACAAATCTTTGTAAAAGACATCGGATCTAGGTGGTGTTCTCACCGTGTTCTGTCTATACCCTTAATAATAGAATACATCGCTTGGAGTTCAAAGACCACCCATTCATAGCTGCACCAACCAGGCATTTTGGTGCTGGACTTCATGGCTCATCTGCCACTGAAGACTGGGCACCATATCACACTGCAGATGGGGCTAGATAAGACAACCAAGATGATGGCACAGGTCATTGGTGGCGGTGACATAGTTCATTGCCAGGCTGTGGGCACTCATGACAACACACTGAGGAGAAATAAGCCTTATGGACTCAGCCTCTTTCATTAAATACCAGTCATCTAATGAACCCTGTTTTCACCCACACCCTGCACTTTCATTGTCCTTCAACAGCACCCTTTCAGCTAATGGTCACCCGGGTCTTGTTTTGACCAAAAGAGTGGTCTGGTAATTTGTTTTACTGGAGGGCAAATTCATCATCATTATAATTCAGTTTGCTAAAAAAAAAAAACAAACAACCAAGTCAGGTAGCTACCTGAGGTTGAATCTTTGATGCAGAGAGCTGCAAGTACACAAATGGAAGGCCCTGAGGTGTCAGCGAGCTTGGTGGTTTCCATGGGGATCAAGGTGATAGAAGCAAATGACATTGCTGAGGAGGATGTGACATCTGAGATGGGAAAGGGAGACAGGCAGACTCAGGTGTGCCATGACACAGGGAAGATGACACAGGGAAGGGACCTTAAATTTAAGTCCTTGGAGGATTTTGAGCAAAGGAATGGCAAGGTGTGACTTCGATTTATTACTAAAGTGAAAAAAGTGAGAAAGCTAAGTGCAAAATGGGTTACTCTTTCTATGCAAAACTATACAAGAAAATAAATGGAATCCCTCCAAATGTTTATGTTTATACGAGATGCCCCTTGCAGGAAGATTCCTGCAATAGGGCTTCCTGCTGCGGTCTCTGCTGCCCCACTGGCTTCTCTCCCTTCTCCCCACCCCCCTGCTTCCCTGCCTTCTCTGCCACTTCTCTTGTTTGTTTCTCTGCAGCTTCGCTCCCTTCTGCAGTGCTTGGCTTCTTCCTACTTCAGACTGTCTTCAGACTTGGCTCTGGCCCGGATATGCAAATTAACCACCATATTGGTTGGGTTAATTTGCATGCTCTCCCTGATTGGCTGATGGGCGTGGCTTGTGGGTATAGAGAAGGTATGGCCAATTGCATGTTTCTCTTTTATTAGAGAGGATGAGCAGAGAAGAGTATGGAGATATCTGTACCAAGCCGCCAATATTACTGCCAACTGGTGTATGGGGTTGGGGAAGTTGTGAAGAAAAACTTCATTTATAATTTACATTGTGTAGTTGGTTATAGTGAGATTCCATTATTTTTGTAATTTTTTTAAAAGTATATTTTATTGATTTTTTTACAGAGAGGAAGGGAGAGAGATAGAGAGCTAGAAACGTCGATGAAAGAGAAACATCGACCAGCTGCCTCTTGCACACTCCTTACCGGGGATGTGCCCACAACCAATGTACATGCCCTTGACCGGAATCGAACCTGGGACCTTTCAGTCCACAGACCGATGCTCTACCACTGAGTCAAACCGGTTTTGGCTATTTTTGTAATTTTTAAATAATTAGAAAAGGATGGGTATCAAGAATGTTTATGAGCAGTCATAATTGCAATTGAACAAAGAATATAGGAAAGCACAGAATATTAAAATAGATAATTAATTTGGAATCTTGCCTGTAATTTGAAAGAATAACATAGTAAAATAACTTCAACATCTGAAAGATGAACAGATTTGTATTTAAAGTATTCATATAATGCTAATTAATAGTGTACCACCCTTTGGAAAATAGATACTTAATCTCCAAAAAATCAACTTAAATCATGTGTAGAAATCCAAATTTCCAATTAGTTTAAAAGTCTTGAGTGTCTGAGATCATTGATACAACACCAACATTTTGTGCTCTGACTTGGCACTTGCGCATAATATTCTTTGTTCTGACATCCTTAAATGAGAATGGTATTCGTCTGTCTCGTGGGATTGATCTCAGGATTGATTAGATAATGTTTACAAAATGTTTTGAAGATTAAAAGTGCTAAGTATTATGCTTATTGCTTCACTACTGACTCATCTGTGCTCCTGAAGTACTTAATCCATTACTTGGCTGGCAATCAGCATTTCGAATCATCAAGCCCCTGAAATAGCACACTGAGCCTAAAATAGTTTCCTTTGAAATTATCTCGCTCAATAACAAATCCTTTTACTATATGCCACCCAATCTAATACCATCTCCCCAGAATATCATTCAATCAGATCTCAAGTAGCTCACATAATTTCTCCAGTGATTAATTCATTTTACCTAATAAACATGGCTTCCATATAATACCCACAGAAGCAGAAGCAGATCATTGTAAAGGATTCGCAAGAAAAGCTGTGAATCTTAAAGCTATCATTTAGCCGAAACCGGTTTGGCTCAGTGGATAGAGCATCGGCCTGATGACTGAAAAGTCCGGGGATTGATTCCGATCAAGGGCATGTACCTTGGTTGCTGGCCCATCCCCAGTAGGGGGTGTGCAAGAGGCAGCTGATTGATGATTCTCATCTATGTTTCTGACTCTCTGTCCCTCTCTCTTTCTCTCTGTAAAAAATCAATAATATATATATATATTTTTAAAAGAAATAAGAAAATTGCATGGTTGCACTGGGTTTTCTTCTTAAAAAAAAAAATTAAAAAAAGCTATCATTTAGCCCTGGCTGGTGTGGCTTAGTTGGTTGAGCATCGTTCTGTCCACCAAAATGTCACCAGTTCAATTACTAGTTAGGGCACTTGCCTAGATTTGTACCTTGGGGACAGTAGGCTATACTATATAACCTAGATGTGTAGTAGGCCATATTATCCAGGCTTATGGAAGTCTTACTGCCATAGTATGCTCTCTGATGTTCATACAAAGACAAAAATAACCCAGTCATGTGTTTCTCAGAACATAACCCCATTATTAAGCAACACCTGGCCGCAATTCTTTCTCTTCTTTTGTAGTGCCTAGCTCTAAGGCCTATTATTTACAAACACGGCATCTCTTAATAGAATCTAGGTCTGCCTGGGCATATAAAGTAGGATGCAGGAATTCACATCTATTTTTTATGTTAATTGAAAGTTTTATGGATATTGATTGTTAAAGTTTTATAATGGAAAACAAGAGCGACTGGCATATAAATTAGAAACTATTTGCGTACCACCCATTACTTTATGTGTAGATGCACACTGCAATGGTTTGCAAATGCAATAGGACATGTAATTTAAGGGTTTGTTGAATAGGCTTTTATAGATTTTAATAAGCTCTAAGGTTTACTTATTTTTATTTAAATGAGGTTACAGCCTTAGAACACATTGGGGAGAGTGTATTGGGGCAGTGTGTTTTCAAGGCCCTGGTAGGCTATAAAAATCTACTGAGGATTCACATAGAATATGCTCAGCATAAAGTCAGGGTCTGGAAAACACCAACATTTAAGAGAAAAGATCAGTAGAAAAATTAACAGTTTAAAAAAAGGATAATTAAAAGCCACTGAAGTGATGTAAAGTTAGGGACCACAAAGAGGCATGAAAGGAAAGCAATTTGCAGAAGTGGGTAGTGGTTAACAGTGTCCAATCATGCAGAAAAGACAGTCACATGGTCTATCAGCAGATTTTAAACAAAACATAATTGGTGACTTGGCATCCTGCATTCCATTTTGTCATAGGAACAGAAGAAGAAAAAAGAAAAGAAGTTGACTAAAGAACAAATTGTAAGTGAGGAACTGGAGACAGTAAGTATAGACCACTGTTAAAGAGTATGCCCAGCCCGGCTCAGGTGTGGGTCAGGGGTTGAGCATTGACCTATGACCCAAGAGGTCACCTTTTGATTCCAGGTTGGGGCACATGATCCAATTGCAGGCTTGGTCTGCATTAGGGGGCATACAGGAGGCGGGTGATCAATGATACTCTCTCATTATTGATGCTTCTTTCTCTCTCTTGCTCCCTGAAATAAATTTAAAAAAATATTTTGAAAAAAATAAAAATATATCCATGACCAGGAGTGAGTTGGGACAGATGTCATGATGGTCACCTCTGTTTGTCAACACAACTTGGCCAAGAGCTGCCCAGATAGCCTGGTAAACATCACTCCGGGTATGTATGTGAGCGTGACCCCGGAAGGAATTTGCAATGGAATTAGTGGACTGAGTGAAGCAGATGGCCCTCCCCAACGGGAGTTGGCATCCTCCAATCCACCGAAGTCCTGAATAGAACAGAAGTGAGGGGGAGGCTGACTTCTCTCTACCTGATGACTTGAGCTGGAAAATCGACCTCCTACCACGAGCACTCCTGGCCTCAGGCCTTCAGACTCTGCCTGAGACCCACACCATCTGGCATTCCTGGTCTCCGGCTTGCAGATGGCAGACATGGACCTTCTCAGTCTCTGTCACTGCTGGAGCAAATACCTTAAATCAGATATACCTAGGATGGCCCCAAAAAATACATATACATTTTTTGATAGCTCAAATGATGTTTCTTTGTTTTCAGATTTAATCCATTGGGATTAATAATTATTCAAAGTGTGTATACATTTTTTTGGGACAGCCTTTATAAGTAAGTCATCCTATCTAATAAAGACCAAATATGCAAATTGACCTTAACTCTGCAACAAAGATGGAAGTGCCCACAGCCAATAAGGAGGGAATATGCAAATCATAGCCTGAATGTCTTTTTCCATAGGAACATCTGTAAACCTGCTTTTGCCCACCCCTGGGTTTGAAGGAGCAAGGGTACCACCTAGAATAATGCAGTGAAAACAGAAAAATGTCCAAGGAGTAGATGAAGATGAGGACATCTAAGATGCTGTTAATTACACATCAAGAGAAATCAGTAATGCGTCTTCTGTATCCCCCTGTTACCAATGTGTCTGTTATTGCCACCAGCCCCTAGATGCTTAGTGTGAATTCAGCAGGGCTGAAAGTCCAAGGTGGAAATATTCCTGAGCAGAAATGGAGTTATAATCTGACTGAGAAATAACCAAAAAAAACAAACACAGCTTAGCTAATAATGATCTAGTTTTTGTGACATTGTGCATCGGACAGAATGAAGTGTACAAAGTCCTAAAGTGAATGCAATGATGGAAAACATAAAGGTACATATTTTAAGGTTCTGCACTTCTAATGGAAAAACCTTTATTCCACAAACATTCTGGCAGGAAGGAAACATTCAGAAAACTGTGAAGGAATTTGGGGGAAGAGTCCATTAGAACGAGAGGTGGCAAAGCAGCCCCATTTCAGGGTTTGAAAGAAAGAAAAGCACCCTGCAGTTTCAAACTTGGCCGCAGGCACCATCTCAACCCATCCCCCGGTCGGATTGACCTCTGGCCACAGCTGACTCTGGAAACAGAAAGAATCAGACTCCACAGTCCCTCGACAGAGAAAAGAGGTGGGGTGCAGCAACCGGAAAACAGCACAGCACGCAGACATCCAAACTGGGGCAGAAGCCCACGTGTCACATGGATGAGGCTCTTTGTTAAGAATGGAAAGTTAGCCGAAACCAGTGTGGCTCAGTGGATAGAGCGTCAGCTTGCTGACTGAAAGGTCCCAGGTTCGATTCCGGTCAAGGGCATGTAACTTGGTTGTGGGCACATCCCCAGAAGGAGGTGTGCAAGAGGTAGCTGATCGATGATTCTCCCTCATCAATGTTTCTCACTCTCTGTAAAAAAAAAAAAAATCAATAAAATATATCTTTTTAAAAAGAAAAAAGAATGAAAAGCAAATTGACAACTAGGCACAGGCCTCCATTTGTGATTCAGTGACAATAACAAAGAATAGAGTCACCCTGTGACTGGTTTTGTTCAGTGGATAGAGCCTTGCTCTGTGGACTGAAGGGTCCCAAGTTTGATTCAGGCCAAGGGCATATACCTCGGTTGCGGGCACATCACCAGTAGGGGGTGTGCAGGAGGCAGCTGATCGATGTTTCTCTCTCATCTGTTTCTAACTCTCTATCCCTCTCTCTTCCTCTCTGTAAAAAAAAAAAAAAAAATCAATAAAATATATTAAAAAAAGAATAGAGTCCCTGAGGCCTTAGGCTCTTACAAGTTCATGGCAAGCCCCGAGAGCTTCTTCTAGCTGTTACCTTTCCTGTGCACAGGTGCTGTTGTGCCCAAAGGTCATGTTCTTGACCTTTCACAGTTGCTTAGCCTGTTTCCCCAGGTTTTTGTTCTTCTTGTTTTTAAAAATGCTTTTACTGATTTCAAAGAGGAAGGGGCGGAGAGATAAAGAGAGAGGAAAAAAAAATCCATGATGAGATAGACTCATTAATCGGCTGCCTCCTGCACACCCTCTACTGAAGACGGAGCCTGAAACCCAGGCATATGCCCTGAGCAGGAATCGAACTGTGACCTCCTATTTCATAGATGGATGCCCAACCACTGAGCCACTTCAGCCAGGCCCCAAGGTCTTACTTGTGTGCATTTCACACTCCTCTCTGCCACACACACTCACAATTGTCATCATTTCCCATCTGTCTGTTGTCTGAAATATAATCTGATGGTTTCATTGCACTCTCATAAAGACCTACTTACATTAATCTAAACTCACTTGTGCTTCCTATTTCCCGTGATCTCCCTAATGTGTGCTATTTTCAAACACGCATTACTGTAAAATGTAAGCCCCTACCGGGCACATGAGCATTGCTATGACATTTGCAAGAATCCATTTATTTATTCTCCAACTTCTTAAGTTATCAAAATAACCCTGAGATATAAGAGTAAAGGGAATCTAATTGGCTTATTTTCCCTTATTTTCCCCAGAGGAATGAAAAGTGAACCACTTAGAAGCAGCATGTGAGCCGGCTTGTCATATCGCTCATGGTGTGTGTGTGTGTGTGTGTGTGTGTGTGTGTGTGTGTGTGAGAGAGAGAGAGAGAGAGAGTGTGAGTGTGTTTTCATTCTCCTTCAAACCCTTATTATTGCTGCAGATTTCAAACCGTGAGTGACCAAATTACCAGGCCGGTTTCACTGAATGCTCCTTAGGCATGGAGTCATGCCGATTACCAAAGAAGAATGGGAAGTCAGAAAACCCACCAAACTTACACAGAGGAGTCCATCCCATTAGAAGTCATGTTCTAAGTTCTAGTCTGGCTGGTCCCTGCATCTGTTCCTTTTGTTCAAGCACTCGCCATATTTCAGTGAGCAGAGGAAACGGGCTGTTTGGGATTCTGTCGTCTTTATAACGTACTAGAGGCCCGGTGCACAAAATTCATGCAAGAGTAGGCCTTCCTTCCTCCGGCTGCCAGCACAGGCTTCCCTCTGGCACCCAGGACCCAGGCTTCCCTGGCAGCCCTGGCTTCCTCCAGAAAGTCCTCAGGACTAATTAGTATATTATTCTTTTACTATTATAGATTTTTATTTTACTTTAAAATATATTTTATTGATTTTTTTTTTTATAGAGAGGAAGGTAGAGGGATAGAGAGTTAGAAACATCGATCAGGTGCTTTCTGCACACCCCCTACTGGGGATGTGCCGCAACCAAGGTACATGCATTTGACTGGAATCGAACCTGAGACCCTGCAGTCTGCAGGCCAATGCTCTATTCAAACTATTCAGGGCTATTACATATTTTTAATGCCACCAAAGATCCCAATTCTGTGTATAAATGACTTGAAGAACATACTGAGAAGCCATGAGGTTCTCTTGTGCTTGGTGAAGGTAGATTTCCAGAAAAAAAACAAAAACTCATCGTCTAACATATCCACACTCTCTTCCCATGGTTCTCACTCAGGGGTGTCTGTGCCTCCAGATAATGCAAGAATCTGTTATATCTTGGAAGCATAGATGTCAAGAATAGGAGCCAGTTACCAGATTCTGACTGTAAAAGAAGGCCATGGGGAGAAGGGATGTATGGGGTGGAGTCCATGAATTCTAACAACTTCCCCATCAGCACATGTCAAAAAGTGAGCAGCTGCCTGGGCCAGTGTGGCTCAGTGGTTGAGCATTGACCTATGAACCAGGAGGTCACGGTTCAACTCCCATTCAGGTCACATGCTTGGGTTTTGAGCTCCATCCCAGAAGGGGGCATGCAAGAGGCAGCCAACCAATGATTCTCTCTCTCTCATCATGGATATTTCTCTCTATCTCACCCTCTCCCTTCCTCTTTGAAATCAATAAAAATATATTTTAACAAATCTTGAAGCCCTACTCTGTGTCTCAGGGAAATCGGGGCTTTTTCATTCCTGCACTTTGAGAATGCTTGCCCTTCCTCCGTCCCTCTACTGCTCAATGCCCGCTGCCTGGGTCCTCCTCCCCAGTTCTAAGCCCCACTCTGAAGCATCTCTCCAGTTTCCAGTCACCAAAGCCCTCACCCAGATTGGGATGGCCTGACTGCATGCCCCCTCCCTCCCAGGGACCTAGCTCCTTAGTGACTCCTGTTACCTCCTTAGGACCTGAAAATTATGCCTGGTCCTGGTCTCATTGTGGTGTTGGAGAATTCCTTAGTTTCCTTACATAATATGTTCTATCTTGTTTTAAAATATATTATTATTTATTTTAGAGAGGAAAGGAGAGGGAGGAAGAGAGGGAGGGAGTGAGGGAGGAGGGACGAAGGGAGGAAAGGAGAGAGAGAGAGAGAGAGAGAGAGAGAGAGAGAGAGAGAGAGAGAGAAGAAAGAAAGAATAAAAGAAAGAATAAAAGAAAGAAAGAAAGACAGAAAGAAAGACAGACAGAAAGAAAGAAAGAAAGAAAGAAAGAAAGAAAGAAAGAAAGAAAGAAAGAAAGAAAGAAAGAAACATCAATGATGAGAGAGAATCACACCTTCCTGCACATCCTACTGAAGATCAAGCCTGCAACCCAGGCATGTGCCCTGACCGAGAATAGAACTATAATCTCCTGGTTCTTAGGCAGATGCTCATCCACTAAGCCACATGGCCGGGTGATCTCCTCTACCTTTATACTCCAAATAATTTTCACAGCCAACCACACATAAGCCTCATAAAGATCCATTCTAGCCATTAATTATTACTTTGCGGGTTGTTTATCCTTCACCACTGGACACAGAGAGTTGAGCGTTGAGAACTAGGCCACACAGCTGGTATATGCGACCACAGGTTTCCAAACCTGAGTCTTCTGGTCCCTACACTCTATCCTCTGCTTCATGGCTCCCAAGTAATTGTCACCCATTACATTCTTCCCATTTAATTTTTAAAACTAAGCTCTGCTGGAGAGGTCAATAAGATCAATGCCATAGGATTGCTGATTGAATGGAGAAGGGAAGTGAGCAAACAGAAGGGAGAAAATTTCAATATCACCCCGTTTCATTCTCTAATGATTTTGCAACCCTCATGAATCCAAATGTCTTGGGGCCGTTATTTAATTGATTGGTTAAACATTATATTCATTGTAACATTTGATACAAATTGTGTAGGCAAACCCCAAGAAAGGGGGTGAACAAAACTGTACTGCTAATGTTGGCTCAGACACTTTGAAAAGCCAGCTTGCAAAGAGGACAGTACATCTATAAATGTACCATATGTTTTATTAAGGAAGGAAATAGGAATTATCTTACAATGGAACTTTTTTTCTGGTCCAGCATGCTTAGCGTCTTTCTGTGGGCACTCATTTTTACGCTCATCTTAAGTCTGTAACATGCACCGCCTTGTCATATATGGGATCCATGTTTTAATTATGTTACATTTGTTCATCACCAGCATGGATTTATTCTAAATGTCTTTCCAGTTGAAGGAAAGTCTAGTCTTTTTTTCCTTTTAAAACATAAAAAGTATCCTGCAATAGAAACAAATGTCTATCTGAGAGCAAACTTCTGAATGCTGGACACGGAATATTTCTGAGGAAGCACAGCATGGGTAAATGACGCATTCTTTCTCCACATAAGGCTCCAGGTGCCTCTGTCACTATTTGATGACCCCTTACAGACTATGAATTCAGGAGACAGAGCAGAGGGAGCCGAGCCCCACTGTGCTCCCACCAAACCTCACCATTAATTACATACTCTGTGTAGCATAGTAGGGATCTTAGGGAGTGTCTTTGCTACACGGGCAGAAGGGATGATTGGAGCAATGGAATGCAAGATGAGAAATCACTGCTACCCCGTGAAGTCGGGCGATAGGAACATTGTGATAGACTGTGTTCAAGGCGGTGGTTAAATTGAGCAGAATCAAGATGGGCAGACAACTCAGGGGTTGGCAATCAGCAAGTCCCACTGTGTTACATGCACAAGCATCAGGGTATATTTTATGAAACATACAGAAAGAAAATTAAAAAAAAATTGAGAGGCACTGTAGGGAGGAAAGAAAAAATATTTTGAAGCCAGTATTTTAAATATGCCTCAGCAATCCTAAGGCTTTGAGTTTATTGACTTCTCCAATAAAGCTGATTTAAAAAAATCAAATTGGAATTAAGCTGCCTATAGCTTTAAGAAATAGAAAATATACGGATGTCAATAACAGGAAGAATTTTATGATTATAACCAAAAATATAAAGGTCAGTCTCCTCAGATAACTTGATATGAGGTATAGAAATAGATTTGAAGCTTCAACTAAGTTTTTGAATAATAAAATTACAACCACATTTTAAAATGAGAGTTAATAATGATTTTAAAGAGCGGCAAGAAAGTAGAGAAAAAGCATTAATAAATCACAAGTATATTTTGATTCTAAATCGTTTTTATAGGAACATTTCCAGATGTGGAATCCTGTAGTTTGCAATAACAGAAAATTATTTTTTAGACTATGAAATCTCTATGGAAACCTTTCTTGTTTAAACAAGCATTTCACAAATGTGTGGATGAAATAAACTTCAAGTTTTATTTTGCATTTATGTGAAATACAGATAATTTATATTAGAATCATTTAACATCCTGCAGTGATATTAATGGGAAATCCATATTTATCTGCCAGACAAATTTTGGTGTTCCTTATCATTGAAATAACTCTTAAGAAATTATTAGACATATTTATATGAACTTTGTCTTCTACCACTTCCCAAAGAAACAGCATCTCGAAGTCATTCATTCATTCATTCATTCACTCAAATTTTCTTCCAAACTTGATGAGGTACAACTGAGAATTTTAAGTTTTATAGTGTTTTCTACTTGTGATTTAAATGGAAATGGAGCATTATGCATTAAAAGGCTTAGATTTATGTATTTAAGTATTATAACCCCAGTTATAATACTCAGGAGTAAAATGTATATAATACGTTATTGAAAAAATATGATATATAAATATCTACAACGAGAGTAAGAATTTTCTTTTGAAAGTTCAGAGCATTAATAAAATCAAGATCTCTATTTCCAAAAACTCAAAATCCGGAGGAAAATGCACATATTTCTTTAGACAAATGGTAATGTGATCTTCATATCCCCGGGGCAATGTGAAGATACATAATGTATGTATTCAAAATGTCTGATGCTGAAGACAACAAATAAGGGCAAAGTCTCTTTGGGGAGAAAAAAAAAGGTTGGTGAGAAATTTAAACTGCATTCAGATCTTTCATTCAAAGGCATGCTAGCAGAAGAATCGGAAAGGACTTACAGAAAAATACTATAGGATGATAAGAGGAAGCCTGAAAAGAAATATTACTACATCAAGTCCATGAACATCATAACTAACATTGAAAATACGTAATATTACTACAGCCTGCCCAGTGTTGCTCAGTGGTTGAGTGCCAACCAGGAGGTCAAGGTTCCATTCCCTCCCAGGGCACATGCCTGAGTTGGGGGCTTGATCCCTAGAAGGGGGCATGCAGGAAGCAGCCAATCAATGATTCTCTTGATCTCACCTGCAATCTGGGCTTGTGCCCTTGACTGGAATCAAACCCTGGACTCTTCATTCTGCAGGCTGATGCTCTATCCATCCACTGAGCCAAACCAGCTAGGGCTCATCATTGATGTTTCTATCTCTCCCTCTCCTTTCCTCTCTGAAAACAATAAAAAGATATTTTTTGAAAAATTGAAAAGCAAAACAAAGTTTACGACAGTAATTGGTAATTATTTCAGTGTAAAGGTTAGTGTTTGCTAGAGCAGAACTGATCTCCAAGAAGCTGGTGCCCCAGAAGAGAGGCTGGCTCTGGCAGAGCCCCAGAGAAGACTGTCATGGTCTAGTGCCTTAGCATCCACTTCTGGTCCAGAGCAAGACTTAGACCTGGGTCCTGATGCTGAGAAAGATGCCTGTGCTTTTCCGTCCACACACACTAGACTGGCAGGATAGGACTGGAGCCAAAGCCCTGCCTTGTTACATTGCTGTTGTGTCTAGATCCTGATCCTACTAAGAGGGGCTGCCTTATCCCTCACACAACTTAGAGGATCATGTGACCAGAGGATCAGCATGACCTCTTCTGGGCTGTGACATCATTTCTCGTCAGGTTCCTGGGTGTGAGCAATCGTGGGCTCAGACACCAGTGATTATTCAGCTCTGGGTTTATTATTTTCTTTGTTGTAAGGAACTAGAGGCTCACGTGATTATCTCATTTTCATACACACCTTATCTTCCGAAGTGCTTGACCCATAGATGACAACCAATAAATTTGTTTTTCTTTCTAATAAAAGGGTGGTTGGTGATGTGAATAGAGTGTCAGATGGATTTAAAAAGACCTTTATATTGATCGGTGTACTTCCCTTACCCTCATACTGAGACATAGAGACTGTAACTTATTTTTATGTTTTTACAACACTTAGAACCTTCCTTCTTATATGCAACACTATCCATAAATGATCACTGAGTAAATGCTCAATAAATATTAGTTGAATTGACTTTTAGGCCAGGCCCCCTTCCATAAAAATGAAATGCATTCATTTTATATGGTCTTTTATTATAAAATAGCTTTTGTCTGTAAATTCATATTTTTGTCTTCAGAGGCAAAGTCCATGATCAATGCCTACTACGTGTTCATTTCTCTAGAACGGGAAGTGAAGAGATTTAGAGAGATGCAGAAACCAAGAGAATTGGCAATCAAGGAACTCAGTTTCTTGTCATTTTCATTAAAAGAGGCAAAAGACCTTGTATGTTCTTGAGACAGTGAAATTAATGGTGCATCCTAATTAAGTGAATGCTCAGCCTCTTTTCTTGATTGCAGGGCCCTACAAAATACAAGGAGAAAATGATCAAATTGCTTCATCCCAGTCTCTTCATGAAAAGAAACAGTCCCTTCTTTCTCTTGTGGTCTCATGCAGTCAGGGAGTTGAGGGTAAATAAGATTAAAAACCACAGACATGTTTCCCCCACCACGGAGCTGATAGTCGGAGACATTGCTCTGAAATAGGTTGGGCTCCGAAATTCCATTAATATATTTATTTGAAGACACAATCAGTCGTACTAAAACACACTTCGTCACATCAAAGCTATTCAACCAAAGCTTCCAGAATGCTTCTCTTACCCCAGTGTTTTATGGGATTTAGGGTGTAACAGAAACCCACCCAGACTTTGGGTTTCCCATTTTGAATCTACTACTTAGCCTATGACTTTTGGGAAATGAATGAAGTACTTGGAGGCTGTTATTTCATGTATGAAATGTTTATAGCCAAATGGTGCACTTGATATGGAGAGAATCTATTTAAAGAAGTAGGCCTATAATAGCCTCTTAAAAATTCTATGCATCTTTCTCCTTAATAATTAGAAATTTGTATTCATGAACAAATTGGGCTTTGAATAAATGTGGGTTCTGTTATATAAATTCCTCATACATGTTCCATTTTTGCAGTATTTCAGATGCTCAGATGTGTGCAAAATTTTAATTTTATAAGAGCACATTATAGGATTTATAAACATATTTTGATTGTATTTTTGTTTTGTTTTTTACAATCCAGGTAGCAATGATAACTGCTAATGAATTGTAATGTTGATATTTGTCTTAATGAATTGTAATGTTGATATTTGTCTTTTAGGCTTTCCATTAAAAAAATGGCTTGCATGTTATACTCAATTATTGATGTATCTGAAAGAATGAAGAAGACTGATATGGCTTCAACCACTCTAGAAAATTGAACACCCCCAAATGGTTGAAGTTATACAGCTTTTCTCCTAATTATGGAAGCCATTTTTTAATGGAATGTGGATTTTTTTTTGCATGTTTTCATTACTATGCAGTGTCATCTCTGCATTTATTTCATAATGTGTATGGTTTCAGACATAAGTCATAGTTTAATTAATCATCTTATTTTGAACGTGGCTTCATTTAGAGATTTTAGTAGATTACTAGGTATGAAATACAGTAGGGGTTATGTTTACACTTAAAAGAACAAGGAGCCAGGGTAATACAAAGTGAGCTAAAATACCAACTACAGATGTGCAATGAGGTAATATAGGAGAGGATCTATACCATGTAAAATTAAACTCTGTAATTTCTGAGAAATGTCTAACTACCAACCAGATTTGTAACTAAGGTAAGAGGCAGCCAGAGGATATTAATTCCATGGTTCCATTTTGAAGTCCATCCAATGGAACCATATGATCTAATCTGGTGCTCACATACTTAAATTATCTAATAAAAGTTCAGTATTATAAATTATTTTAAACCTAAGAAACCATAAGGACACAACATTATTTTTTTATCCTGTATCTTATTTTTTCTCTCTCCAAGTATTTTAAAGAACAGCAGCCTTCCATTTATTTGACATTAAATTTTAACAAATCTGATCTTATGTTTTGTAATTTATGTCAAGGAACAATTGTATTTTTTGAATAGCAAATTAGGCAAATAGGTTTAGGCAACACACTGAGGTCTTATATGAAAAGTATGTTCTCTCTATATTACACTGTTTGGTGGTATTTGTAGTGGGTGTAATTTAGGATATTCATCCTTCTTATGTGGCTCTCAGATCCTCCAGCTAGACACAGTCTCCATAAAAAAACAGAGACATATACAGAAATCATCCTTTTGGTAAAATGAGATGACTGAAGAAAAATTTCTGCATTATGACACCATTAGGGCTGGAATACAGCCTAAGGAGAGAAAGAAAAAAAAAAGTTATACAAAAATGTCCTTACCAAAAGTCCCCCTCCCCAATTTTTTCTTAGTAGATTTTTATTGATTTCAGAGAGGAAGGGAGAGGGGGAAAGAGATAGAAACATCAATGATGAGAGAGAATCATTGATTGGCTGCCTCCTGCATGCCCCACACTGGAGTTTGAGCCCACAATCCAGGCATGTGTCCTGACCAGGAATCCCAGGAATTAAACTGTGACCTCCTGGTTCATAGGTCAATGCTCAACTATTGAAACAAGCAGGCTGGGCATACACACCCTCAATTTTGATAATAATACTGATGGGAGATATTTGCATTCATGCATGGTTACCTTGTTGTTGTAATATGCCACTTAGCTATCTCCTGGGATTTTATATTACTGATTTCTACAACATTGATTATCTGAAATGAAATCTATTCTAATCATTGGTATTTTAATATCCGATATTTCCAATGAGGTTAAGGCCATCTTATTTACATCAAGTATAAATTCATTGTTCCTATCCAAAATGGTCAGCTGGCACTTAAAAACCAAGTTCGTTCCATTTGCAAGATTTGTTCTTCTGCTCTTGGTACCTCATATGTAAGCACTCTCAAGAGCTGTTGGGTTCTTCCCACTGGGACACCAACCCAGCTCTTCACAGGATGGGTGTGCATAGACTGGAGTGCTAAAGACTCATGGAAACCAGAGAGCCTTATGAATTAGAGGACTCATCACCACATGCAAGTCACAGTTTTGGAGGCTACATATTTGTAGGAGAATTTGAATCAAGATGCACCCACGCCCAGCAGGTGTGGCTCAGTGATTGAGCATTGGCTTATGAACCAGGAGGTCACCTATCCATTCCCAGTCAGGCACAAGCCTGAGTTTTGGGCTCTATTCCCCAGGAGGGGGCGTGCCAGAGGCAGCCAATCAATTATTTTCATCACTAATGTTTCTATCTCTCTCGCTCTCCTTTCCTCTCTGAAATCAATAAAAATATGTCTTAAAAATAAAAAAATAAATATATAAGATGCATACATTAATAGGATGTTGCTATAGCTTTAATTTGGATATATATGTGCATCTTATTTATTTATTTATTTATAAATGTATACACATAAAGGCAGTGTTTATTAAAATACATTTCATTTTCTAAAATTGACCTGTCAGCTGTCCAAGTGTGTATACATTTTTGGGGGGACACTCTATATATCCTCATCTCTGGAACTGCAAGAATATTATACTTTAGAACAGGGCCAAGGTGTACCAAAGGCATAGACATAGGCTGCTTACTTACCAGAAACTACTTATTTTCAGAAAAGAGTGAGAATTGGTAAGACATAAGGGAGATATTGAAGTATCCCACTAGCGAGGAAGCAAGGACCCCCTGGACTTGTGTTTGTTTGGAATGTAGGAGGGGAAGGGTCCTCACAACCCCATGTTGTCTCTTTAGAGCCCCCCCCCCCCCCCCCCACCTTCCAATCCGCCCTTCCACAGGCCAGCTCTCCTCGGAAGGAGGAAAGGCAACCCAGCTGGTGGTGTACAAGCGGAGAGCAAATGAATGAATGGAGTGGGGGCTGGGGCGGCGGAGGCATTGCTGTTGTCTATTCAGCCGCAGCAAAGAAGATGACTTACCAACAGCACTTTCATCATCCCGGCCAAATGTTTCTTCTTCCCTCTCTCATTCACCTCCTCAGTCTGTGCGAGAGAAATCAATTTCCTCTCCACCTTCCCCTCCTCTCTCCTGGCTCCAGAGGGAGCCTGAGCTGAGGGCAAAAGACTCCCAAGGTGCTCTTTCTGTGGATCCTGGATCCTGGCTCCCAGGGGAGGGTGAGCCCAGGGAGGGAGAGAGGGGGATGGTCCCTAGGAAAGGTCCGGGGTTGCCATGGGGGGGGGGGGGCGTTTCACAGCCCAAACACAGAACCCCCACCAGGAGAATCATCGCCAGCCCCGCAGTCCCACAAGCAGTGCCTAAAGGGACATAGATTTCAGAAAAGGAAAAGAAAGGAAAGGAAGGTCCTGAATGGAGAGGTAGAGGGACAGGGAGCGGGGATGGGGCCGGGGAGAGAAGAGGGGAGCAGGAATCACAGTCTTACCCTACCATCCGAGCAGGCAGGCAGGCGATCTTTAGTTCCTGCAAGAGCAGGGATGCGAAAATGGCAAAAGAATGCATCCTGCTGCAAAGCCCTTCCCAGCGCAAGCTCTCCCGCGGTAACCGCGCAGGAACCAGAGGCGATGGGACGCAGGGGGCTCCCCTCCCCGCCTGCAACCTGCTTCCCAAGGGACGATCTCCTTCCTCCCCCTGAACCTCCAAAGCTCTAGCTTCTAAGTCTGCAGCTGAGGTTTTCGGGTGGTGCGAGTCCATTGAGTCTATTGCTTTGCGTCCTGGGCTGCAGGAGTCGCGGTGGAATCAGCACCACGGAGAGCTCCCGCCGCCTCTGCAGCTGCCTCCGCTGCAGCCCCTGCGCCTCTCACCGCGGAGCGCGGTCCCCTTGCCTGAGCCTGGGGCACAGCGCCCCCCGACTGCACTGGGCCTCAGAGGCATCCTCAGCCCCTCGAACCCTCTCCCCCGCCCCCAATGCTGATGATCTGGTCATCCTAAAGTGATCACTGTGGGGGGGACAGGGAGAAGGGGGAGAGTGGCCGCGCTGGGCTTCTTATAAGAAGCTTCTCGCATTTGCTGGGGCTCAGAGGGCTCCAGGGGGAATCCTGGGGGGGAAATGTGCTGGAGGAATAGGATGATGAATGGTAATCATGAGCTTCCGGGAAGCAGGTAACTCTTAAAGCTCCCGGAGGAGGAGCAGGGCGCTCAGAGAGCAGGATTGGGGAGGCAGTGCCCTCTTGCATTCTCATTGGATCCTTTCCCAGCAGCCTCAGTCCTTCTTGCTGCTCTCTCTCTACCCGGACGCCTACAGCCTTGCTCACTAGTTCTCTCTCTCTCTCTCTCTCTCTCTCTCTCTCTCTCTCTCTCTCTCTGTGTGTGTGTGTGTGTGTGTGTGTGTGTCTTCTTACCACAGCTTTTTTACTCCTCTTTTTTTTTTTTTTTTTTTTTTTTTTTGCAGATTTCTCTGCATTCCAGCTCCTTGCTCTCTGGGGTTTACGGGGTTTCTGCTTTTCTCCACTCTGTGAATTTTCATTCTGCCTGCCTAAAGATCACCCCATTAGGAGCCCCTTTCCACCACCACCACCACCACCACTGCTCCCTCCCTTCCTCCCTCCCCAAACTAAGAGGCGACCTCCTCCACATTTTGCTTCCCTTCCTTGGGGTTCTCCTTGGCTCTCAGGGGGTACAGGGCTTGGACTTGGTTACATGCCACCGGGAAGAGCTGGTCATTTCAAAGTTCCACCAGCCTGCAGCTCCTCCTCGCCGGACCTCGCTCTGGGAGATCATGGGTTATCTGTGTGAATTCTGGAGGTATCTGTTCCCGCTGTCCACCTGCTTCTGGAGATTTCTTTCCTCTGGTAAGTCATCCCCTTTTACGCATTCTTAGAGACCCATTGCAGCTGTTATTATTTTTTAAATAAGCCATGTTTGTTTTTTTAACAAAAAGTGCCACCATTAAATGCATTCTTGTGACTTGCAGAACTCAGAGATGTATGTAACTGCGTCTCATGACTGTGTTGGTTGCTGTTGTGCTGAGATACAGCCCATGTAGTGAGTCACCCCATCATCTCTACACTCTGTATTTATTTCTGCCCTTGTTGATATTACAGGCTGTAGGAAACCTTAGCCATCCCTCCACACACCCCCGTCAAGGCTCCTGGGCACACAGTCTCATACCCTTTGGAAGGTTGGATTTGATGCTTCTCTAAGAGTGAGCCCAAGAGGGACCTTCTGACAATCGCAAGGTCTGGCAGAGATCGCTGGTCCTCTGGCATCAGAGGGCTGGTCATGTCAGTCTGTGTTCATCGCAGCCGGTTACCTGAGGGCGGGAGGACTGTGCAAAGTGTCTGTGGGGGGTCTGCATGGGAAGGAGTGTGAGTTCTCAGCGCATCATCGGCATGTTCCTCACCACATCCCTCATCACGCGTGGACACGCTATTCCGGGCACTGTCTTCCCATCCGAGCGTCCTGCTGGGAGCACCTTTCTGATGCCGAGAATGTAGCCGGGGGATGGTTGGATGGTTAATGGGACTCGGAGTGCTCCTTTCAGAGGGGGAGAGCTGTGCAGAGAGCGCGTTGATGATCTTGGTTCTAATAAATGGAGATTCAGGGACAGACTTGATGTGAGAAATGTAACTGCCTCACCCCCACTTGTTCAGCCCCCAGGCTCATTTTTTAAGTATGTTCCTATGTCAGCATATGTTTTTCTTTTCTTTTCTTTTTTCTCTCTCTCTCTTTTTTTTTTTTTTTTCTTTTATGAACATTTTTGTGGGCTTAACTGACAGTCCGGACTTTCATTAAATACCACCCCTGCATGCATCAGTACCTGCTGATGAACGCTGAGGTTTAGGGGTTTTCTCTGACACCCCCCCCTACAAATCCCCCCCCCCCCTTAAGAACAAGTTTCTGCAACATCTCTATTGGGGTGGATGGTGCTGAGACCCTATTATACAAGCTTTTTTTTTTTTTTTTTTTCCTTCTTTTTTTTTTTTCTTCTCCCTTTTCCTATTAAAAAATAAATTCCCGGAAAGAACTATTCCCCGCTCCCTGATGCTGCTTGATGAGATACCCAAGTCCTGCTTTTTAAATGCAAAAGCCCTTTGAGCACCCACACCTAAGTGCTCCAGCTGCAGCCCAACCCATCCCCCAGGCTCCAGCTCCAAGGGCTTCCCCCCTGGGGTTCCCCCAGAGAGCGGAGCTGGGACCTGTCTGCCCCCAAGGCACCCCCCCCCCAGCCTCTCCCCCCTGTCTGGTTGCCCTGCCTGTCCAGTGCCCTGGGCGGCTATGACTTCAGTTGGAGAAACCAGGGTTTAGCGTAATTCACCAAACCCAGCCTCCTCCTCCTCGGAGCTCTCTGCTGATGCGCAGGGAGGGGTGAAGGGAGGGGGCCCCCAACTTTCAGTGCAGCCAGACCTGCTTTTCTCCAGCTGGTTTCCTCCTCCGGACTCAGGCAGGCTTCCCTGTGGAGGTGAGTGCGTTTGGCCAGATGAGGACCTGACCCTGGGCTTGGGGAGGGAGGGATGCGGGTGGCAGAAGCTCCTGCAGGCTGAGATGCTGTATTTAACCAGCAACAGGCGACCGTGCCTGCAGATGCTCCGCAGCTCCCGGAGTTGCCACCAGAGCCACCTGAGCGCGGGGAGCGCGGGGGACCAGGTGCCCGGTGACCGACTGGCCCTGGTCTGGGTGCGGGGTGCGGGGCGTGGGAGGGACCCGCGCCTTGGAGGGACTGTGCGGGGGCGCTGGGACCTGCTGGAACCGGCTGTGCCCTCCGCCCTGCGGCTGATGGGCTGCCCGCTGTGGGCATTGACAGCCTGGGAGCCTGGGGCACACCAGGAGGGGGGTTGGGGTCAACCGGGCTGAATGCTCCTTTCCCAGCCTCCCTCCGGCCACGCTGGAGCCAAATCCTCTTGGCTGGGCCGGGGGACAGGCTTGGGACTAGAGCATCTCTCATCAGCGCCTTCTGCGTCCCTGTTAATGAATGAATTCCTTGTTGATGAGCTGCCCTAAGACTAATCCGTGAGGGCTCTCAGCCTCTGTCTGCCCCGTAGAACCCGGGCGGCCACCTGCCTCTGAAGGGATCAGTTAGGTTGATTTTTTTTTGGGGGGGTGGGGGGGTTAGGGGGGTCCCTAAGTGACTTCTCAGGCTCCAGCTTAAAGTGTTGCTGACCCACCTCCTCTCCTCCCCACTCCCCTTCTCTAATGAGCTGGGACCTGCTGGGCAGTGGGATGGGGGAGCGGATTGCAACTCCGAGCTGGAGCCCGGGCTGTAAGGTTGAAGTTCAAGGCCAGGAGTGAGGGCTGGGAGGCATTGCAGGCTGCCCGCTTTCCCAGTTGGGCCTTTATGTGTATGTTTCTCCCCCACTGCTCCTGGGGGTGGGGTGAGAGGCGGGCAGCTGGGGCTGGCGCCCGCTCAGTGTCCACCCCAGAGGGGTTGGTGGCGCTCTGGCCACTGGGTATTTCTGGTTGGGCATCCTAGTGCTGGCTCTGAGTTCCCCAGCTCCCATGGCTGGTCTCCTTGTCGCCTGGAGTGGAAGCAGAGACCATTTTACTAGGAGCCAACCAGGTGGAGAAAGCCAGGAGCCTTGCAGTGCAGGGACCTCCTCCTAGCGGGACCTCTGATGAGCAAAGCTGAGGGAGGTAGGGTGCCTGCTTCCAGCTGTGTGAGCCGCCCACCGGAGGCTGGGGGAGAGGAGGAGGTGACCAGGGTTGCTACAGAGCCCTACCAGTGCTTGCAAATATTCTAGCCACTCCTGTGTCTGTCAGCCAAGAGCCCAGCTCCAGGGTGGAAGGCTGTCATAGCTCAGAAGGCGGATGAGTCAGGGCTGGGGGACTTTTTCTTGGTGTGCCTTGTAGATGTGTCTGTCCTCGTGCAGCGAAGCAGGTAAGGACCCCTTGCCTGCATTTTCTTGACAATCCTAGAACCCGTGTCTGACCCATCTGGTGATCATTTTTTCTCTGCCTTGAGCGGTGGCATATAGCCTGTGCATGTTCAGATGGCTCTGCAATGATGCATAACTTCGTCGTATTCACATCCATGAACTGTCTTCACTCCATGTACGTGCATGCAGTCATTTAAATGTCCCACTGGCACGCATTGGGATATTTACCAATGCTATAAAAATTGTAAACTGGGCCAAGGTGAGAGGGGGGGGGGGAAATGGGGAAGAGGGTGGTAGAATGTTACAGGGAGGGAAGCATAACCCCAGTGAAGAATGCGAGATGATAGCACCGGAAGTGCCTGAAAACAGTGCTTGTTGTTAAGGTCACAGACCTTAATATGTAAAGGATACTTGGAGAACTATCAAGGGCATCTGGAACTAGCAGTTTAATTCTGACTCCTTCATGGGAGTGAATGTTTTATGTTGTTGTTTTTTTAATTTAAAAAATCCTGAAAGTGGGGTTGGTTGGGTTGTCAAATAGGATGAGAAGGGTTTGTTTGCCTATGGCAATGTTATATATGACCCCGGTGCAGAAATCTCTGGAAACTAAAAAGTGAAGTCTGAACAAAATTTTTAAATAATGCCGAATCTCCCATAAATAAAGCTTTAAAAAAAAAAAACCCAAGTTTTGTAGGTGTATAATTTCAGCAACCAATTGATATCAGATCCAATAAGAAAGTCAATTAAGAGGCCCAAACAAATTTTGAATGTTTTAGTAAGTTTTGCTATTATTATGGATATTGTTTTGTTACGTCCTGTTTAGGCATTGAAGGTTTCTGGTACTCCCTGCACTGTGAAGCCAAAAATATTAATAAGACCCAGTCCTAGAATTATTTCTTTTACCTCTAACACTTTCTATTCTGGAAGAAATTGTATTCTTTAAGAGTTTCTCTGGAAATATGTTTAGTACTTCCATTTATTGACATAGATGCCCGATCAATACATTTTCTGCTTGTAAGGCTCACTGTTAACATCTTGAGGAAATATGAAAGATAATTGCAACTCTGGGTCATAAAATTGCAAAGTTTTAGTGCTGTTTGTTTGTTTGTTTGTTTGATCCAAGAGGTAGTTTCTTTTCCCTGGAGAAAGTAATTTATCAGTGAAGTCCAATTCCTCAATTCCTTTGCATTTACCCTCTGGGATTGTGTTATAGTGAACTTGCTCATTGTGTCTGTGAGTGTGTGTGTGTGTGTGTATATATATCTCCATTTTTGGGTGGGTGGATGGTACTTACTTTAAACCTATGTCACTTTGGACAAGATATCATATATTATTGATTTCATTTATCACTTAATCAGATAACATGTGATTCCTGCTTCTCATGAGATATTTTCTTTTAATAAACTCAACTGTATAATGGCAATGTACATTTTTATAAAATACAGGATATCTTGGTTTTCTTTATGCAAAATTATTGGTGTATTACAATATACCAATATATTGTAATATATACCAATATATTGTAATATATTGGTATATTGTGACTTAAGTTGGAAGAAACCATTGGAACTCTTATTTAAGTGTGCGTGTGTGCGCTCCCATGGGTATGTATTATGTACACACATGCAAGTTAGCCTTAACCCTAGGCCGGTATGTTCTGTAAATAAAAATGGAATCTCTTTTCAGAAGATTGCCTTGTTTGTTTCTCTCTGCAAGTGCAAAGAACTCAACTGGTAGAACTTCAAACTTTTGATGCTTTGGTTTCCTATATTTCCTGTTATTTTTATTTTTTTCCTATTATCTCTAGAATGATCAGTTACTGACTAGAATAAGTCTCTAAAATTTTAGTCATTTACAAAATTGGATATTGTTATTAAAAGTTCAGACACAAACATAGATGTAACCCCAATCTGTACAAGTTTAGTACAAATTTATCTTTTATTTAAAAATATCTCAGAGGTATTTGGATATGACTATGATTTACAATTACTGCAGTATTCTTTGAAGATTGTTAACATTTTTCTATTGGCTTCCTAGTAGTGGGTTGCTATGAAAAGCAGAGTGAGATGCATCTGGGATCCCTCCCCCAAGTTCATTTCTAGTTCTAGCTCATTAGAGTGATCCTAGTAAGAGTTCTTGGCACTTTTCATTTATTGTCCTCATCTCCCACATGGGGAAAACAAAATCTACTCCATAAATATTCTTGTAAATAAAATGACATGAGATGAGTATGCTTTAAAAAGGCAATCATTATGAAAACAAAACATATTCTGAAAAAGATATCATGCTCATTTGATTTATTTTTGTCTTTTTGGGTAAAATTCTCTTTCTAAGCAAGAGATAATGTTGACTCGACTTTTTTTAAAAAAAATTAAATATTAGTAGTCCAATTTTTTTTAATCTATGGTATCTAATGAGTTTAAATAATATTCCTTTTGTTTTGATATTACGTAGCTAAAGACTAATACACTCCTCAAGGCACATTAGTTCTTATTTACATTATATTTGCCTTGGTTTTAATGGAGTTCTGGGAGAATAGTCACTCACGTAGAGATAGTTGCTCTGCCTGGACTTCTCAGTGTCAGTGAATAAAAGGAAAGTCTGGTTTCTTAGCAGATTTATATTATTAACCCCGTGATCTCTACCAGTTCAATTGAAAACAAGATAAAAATATTCTTATGTAACCACTTTCAAAGTGGTTAAACTAAAAAAAAAAAAAAGACCATTATTTCTAAACATCTTTTACAAAGTATATTCAACTTACCAGAGTTAATGAGATGACATCTGAGATCCTTGGTGTTTTAATTTAGCAACTACTTGGGTAATTTCATTGAGACATTTAGGAGTGTAATTTTGACCTGTTTCCCCACACATCTCTAGCTGCTTTCATGATGATAGTGTTTATATTTTATAAGTTCCAAAGGGAACAAAACCCCAAAATAATTTGTGTTTGAATATTATTGGTTGCTCATGGATAATCTTGATTCTTAAGAGAAAGGGATAGTTTAATAGTGTGTATTCTCTCCTAGAGTCTAGAAATGATTTCTGAAGATGAAATTTCATCATGAACACTAATGGCCTTTCTACTGAAAAGCATCTGGAAGTTCTGGCCCAACTTTTTTTTTTTTCATGGTGATATCAAATAACCACTCTAACCATTTATACTGGTCATCAGATATCCTCATCAATAACATTTTTGGGTTTTTATCACTGTCATCTCAAGGCATATTTGATGAGTCATGAAGAATATTTATATTCAATTACTCATGTTCAGGCCTATCAGTTACAATGCCTCCAAAGATAATGAGTTCATAAGCTATGAATCCACACTTCTGTGGTTAATGTTTAAAATAGTGTGTTTATGCCAGCAGCTCTGAGGTATTTCTCAATTTTGTATTCATGCTAACAAGTCATGAATAACCAGCTGATACTCTAATAATGGACATAAACCCAGTGATGATTTTCCAACCTATTTCCCCCCAAGATTGAAAGATACGACTAATATATTATTAATGAACCGAGTGGCTTCCTACAATTTTATCGTGAAATAGTTTTGTTGGTCTTAAAATGTTTATTTTCAACCAAGAAAGTATAAATTCAGAGGTGGAAAAATGGCATGCAATCTAATTAGTTAAGGAATCTTATAGATTCTCATTCTATAGTCATTGCTATTTCTTAAACACCATTCATAACCTCTTTAAATTTTTATTCTTATTACGCTTACAGTCAACAATGCAATTTATTCTCAAAGTGACCTATTTTGGCTTATGATTAATTTTAGGAGTATTTGTTTTTTTATCCCTAAACCCTAATTTATTGAGATGTAAATGCCTTTAGAAGCACCCGAAGCATTACACTTTTTTTAATAGCTAATAAAGAAGATACCATCTTATAGTTCCAGAAAATTAAACCTATAAAATACACTTTTATTGATTAAATTAATAAATATGTTAATGTTACCTTCAAACACATTGTAGCTCTCTGCTCTATAAGAATTACTGTCTCATAATGGCACATTTCATTTCCATTCCATTATGGATTTATTTTGAAAGAATGCTTAATAGATAGACTTATTCTTCTTAATTTCTGTGAATAGAAGCCAAACTCCTCAGGACTGAGTTGTTTTTTATGAACTTTTCTGGAGTCTCGCATTTTGTTAATTTTAAAAGCTATCTCCAGACTATTGCACTATTAAAAAACAATCTAGACTTGAGAAGACCGGAGCTGAGTCAACATGCATATGAGATTTTTCAGTGTCAGATAGTGACTAGCGTATACTAACACACTGCTATGCTCTAGATTCATCAAACACCCATTCTCACAACCAAAAATTATTTTTTTTAAAAAAAAATTTGTCAAGTGAATTTTTTTCTTTGCTTAATCCCTTCACCCTCATCTCCCCTCTTCTGTGACAGCTGTGTGTTCTGTCTCTCTGAGTCTATTTCTATTTTGATAGTTTATTTTATGACATTCTACATATGAGTGAAGTCAGCACAATACAATCTACAGATGCTATATTATTGAATCGTGCACCTATATAATTTTATTAACCAACGTCACCCCAATAAATTTAATAAAAAATAAAATGAAGTATGTCAAGTGATAACCACTTGGGGGAAAATGATTATGCCAAATTAAAGAATAAACTTAAAATCTGAATCATGGCTTAACTCAAGTATCATATTACACACATGTTTGCAGGATGCTTACAATAAATGGGTGCTTTACAGTTCGTCATGTCTTTGCTATGCATGTTTTTAAAATTCACGTTTTTATTACTGCTATTAGATATGCAATTTAGTACTGTGAGTAGAAGCTAAAGTTGTATAGAAGTTGTAGCTAAAGCAAGTATAACAGAAAAGTTAATCCCATCAGGGAGTTCCTGGGGTATACAACATATTTAAGTGACTTTCATGTCTTTCGTGTGGCAATATTTCTGATGGTTTGAAACATCAGCCCTGTAAATCTATGGATAGAGATGGTGGAAGAGTCTTTTTTAGAAGTGAATAACTCTTAAAAAGTAGTAAACACAATATAAATTTTTAGAGGACAATTGTTAAAGGTTGAATAAATCATGCTCTAAAGCTGTACAAAATGCGTTTTAAGGTAATTAACCCATATATTTCTCAACCTTTTCTTTTATAACCCCAACCATATTAACATATAGACCGAGTCTACCTTACTTAAAACATTTATATTGAATGTGTCTACCTAAGTTTACGGTAATAGACTTTCTGATTATTCCTTTAGACCTGTCACTAATATAGAATGACAGAGTTACAGTACATTTTGTAAACGTGGTAAGTCATACTTTTTAAGATTATACATTGGGATAATATGGAAGAATATTAAGGTTTTCAAAAATAGAATAAAAAGAACTTGCCAGTTATCAATTAACTAAGCAACAAGTGAAAAGTATATATTTTGTTCTCAATGACTAATTTTACTCTGAATGAAGTTGTTAAAAAAAAGAACATTTTGTGAATTTTAATTCATAATTTCCTTGAATAAACAATTCAGATGGAATCTGAGTTTTTGGGATTTGTAAGACATACTCTTTTCTACTTACAGAAAGTTTCTACCTGTCTTTCACAATCGCCCCAACTCAGCACTTTCAGTTTGCAAGTGGGAAATAAGAAAATGGAATTCAGTTGACTCTGGGAATTGAAACTTAAAGTTAAGAGCTAAGAAAAAGGGGATCCTGAGCAATTTCTAAAGGGGCAGTCTACATGCCTTTAGAAATTCATCTTAAGCCCAGCCAGTGTGGCTTACTGGTTGAATGTTGACCTATGAATAAAGGTTCAATTCCTGGTCAGAGCACATGTCAGGGTTGCAGGCTCCATCCCCAGTAGGGGGCATTCAGGAGGCAATCAATCAATGATTCTCTTTCCTTTTTTAAAAAAAGTATTTTTATTGATTTCAAGAGGAAGGAAGAGGGAGAGAGATAGAAACATCAATGATGAGAGAGAATCATTGATTGGCTGCCTTCTGCACACCCCTCACTGGGATCTAGCCCACTACCCAGGCACATGTCCTTGACTGGAATCGAACCTGGGACCCTTCAGTCTGAAGGCGGACGCTCTACCCACCAAGCCAAATCTGTAGGGCAGTGCTTCTCTTTCATCATTAATGTTTCTATCTCTACCTCTTCTTTCCTCTCTGAAATCAATATATTCATCTTAAAACATTTTTTTTTTACTAAGGTACTTGTTTTAAGTATCTTTCTCACCTTTGGGCACATAGGTCAAGTATTTACAACCTACCTCTCCAGCACACACACATTTTTTCAATACATCACTCCTTATTTGAGTACTTTTAGATCCAAGACAGATTATTGACACTTTCAAGGTAGAGCTGTGTCTGTATTTGGGCTAACACTAATTATGTTTGACTAGCAACAGAACTATGGGGAAATATAACTTGGAGCATCAAGGTTTCCTCTTAGAGTGAACTGTATCGGCTTTTAATTTGTGCCTTCCACATCTATAAAATGCAGACATGTTAACACATCTCTTGTTTAACCAATTTGAAAGACAAAATGACCAATTGTGATCATAGAGAGATAGGCCAACCTGAATATGAAAGATCACTCATGTCTGTTCTTTTTAAAATCCATCCTTGACAGCTGTTATTTAAGGAAATCATGTCTTATTTAGAGTAAGAATCAACAACTTCAATATAAGCTGTGGTTATTAACTATTAAAATATTTATTTCTCATCAATATTGAGTCAGTAAAATAAATAAAAGTTTAATCTAACTTTAATGATTCTTTCATCACAAAAATTATAAGCATTTGACATCCTTTACTATCTTTTAGATACAGATTTTCAGATGACTAAGCTGAAAATGGAAATTTAATTGCTCAGGATTTGAAACTACACAGTAACTATTGACTGAAAATTTATCTATTACCAAAGTTTGGTCTCCAATAAGTTCTATAATGCTGATTCTCATAATTATTGTTTAGAAGTAATTTCTGACAAGTTCAGACAACATGATTTTTTTAAAAATGGTGTATGTGATATGCTGAGTATAGCTGATGTTAAATAGTCTCTATATGTCAGACATGGTAATGTCCCATTTATACTTCCTTATAATATCCTTCAAAATCTGGCTGGTTCTTTTTATATAAAAACACTTTTCATGAATGTAGATTAGGTTTATCATGTAGGTGTATTTTTCTTCTGGAATGTAGTTCTTTATAGTTTAAGCTCTGTGTGACTTTTTGAGTTTCAAAGACCATTTTGGTTATGTTAGTAGTTAAAGTAATATTGACAAGAATGGCCCTTGAAAATATCAAATATTTTCAGAATTGTGTATTGGATAAAAATGGGGAAGTCAGGTGCTTATTGTTAAAAAAAAATTTTTTTTAGAGAAGCTGGAATATATTACTGACACCAGTCAATGCAAAACTAACTATTGTAATATTGAAAACATGGGCCCTTCCAGCATCTCTAGCAACTGGGAAAGATGCTCTAGGCATCATTACTAAAGTGACTTTCTCTAGTTCAGTGTAATATAAATATCTGTGTTTTCCAATGGTCTTAGGCGACCCACAGGTTGACCCACATGTTGAGAACCGTTAGCAGGGTCGCTTAAGACTATCGGAAAACACAGATATTTACATTACAATTCATAACAGTAGCAAAATTACAGTTATGAAGTAGCAACAAAGATAATTTTATGGTTGGGGGTCACCCACCACAATATGAGGAACTGTATTAAAGGGTCGTGGCATTAGAAAGGTTGAGAACCACTGCTCTAGTTAGAAACACACAATGTTCTGCTTTCTTTCTTAAGAGGTAGTGCAGAGGCATTGGGAAATGGCAGATGGAGAATTATATACTTGACCTTGGGTTGGCTTGCTTGTTGTAGATCACCCCCCTTGTTATTTTTAGTTCTTGTGGGTTAATATCTACCTTGAGTCTTTTTGAATGTGGTAGTATGCAAATTATCAAAATAACTGTAGACTGGATGGTTGTCCATTCATGAATCTTCCAATGTTTCTCAATATGTTACTATCACCCTCTTTAACACCTCTGTTGGTTTGACCAAATTATGAAGGACTTGCTGGCAGGGATTATGTTTCAGTAACCCTGTGACCTGCTAATGGTTAACACGCTGTTGGTGTACACAGTCATTATGGAACACACACCGAGTTCAAGTCCTTTTCTCTAAACATTATGTGCTTTTCATTTTATCTGCTTACACCAGCATGGGATGATAATTATAGTCATCTGTTAGTAATACATTGCTTTTGTACTTTCTCACTTTCCTTCATTTTTTTTTTTTAAGAACTGAGCTTCCTTGCTTTAAATTACATTCTATATGTTAAGACTGGCCTTAGAAGTGAAGCTCTCCAGTCATTTAACTGCTAAACCTGTATTCCAGAAGGTCTTTCTGGTTATTTATTTTAGCTGATCAGGCAATACCGTGCCTCTGAATTACAGCTTTAAGTGGTTTCCATCTTAATGAGGGCCTCTTATTCCTCTGAGGAGGATATACTGCGGAGGGAACTAATCTCAGGCTTGATCCTGCCAATACAATCTTGTCCTACCAATAAAGAGGAAGTTAAATGCTACTACCTAATGGCAGAACTGATTAGGAAAAAAATTAAGAGAAGGGGAGCTCCATTCCTCAGTTCTGTCCTTCACATCGGGGAAATTGCTCTTAAAAATCTCTAAACTCAGGCTTAGCCGGTTTAGCTCAGTGGATAGAGCGTTGGCCCATGGACTGAAGGGTCCCGGGTTCTATTCTGGTCAAGGGCATGTACCTCGGTTACAGGCTCAATCCCTGGCCCTGGTCGGGGGTGCAAGGTGCAGGAAGCAACCAATTGATAAGTCTCTCTCTAATTAATGTTTTTTTTCTCTCTCTCTCCCTCCTCCTTTCTACTCTCTCTAAAGTTAAATGGAAAAATGTTCCCAAAGATTAATTTTTAAAAAGGTGGGGGTGGGAGGAGATGGCCAAACTTGGAGTCACCTGTGTTCTCTTCACAATTTAAATACAAACGACCTCAATGTTTCAACTTATGGAATCGTATCACAAAATATCTTGGTAAGGTTCAAATCTCACTTATTTCCAATTCATAAGGAAAGTGGTCAGAACTTGATCATAAAGTTCAGATGCAGGATGTTTTGCATAGTATGTTTAGATTACAAGGTCTAATTTTAAAGTAAAATATGAGGCATGCTTCAGAAAACTCACTTGTAACCACGACTCTCTTTGACTACCAAAGCAGTGAAACAAAAGACAGTTTAAAAGAAAGATGAGAATAATTTACATACAGGAATAGAATGGAAATAATTTTGACTGACTTGAATGTGAGACTCAAAACCATAAAAATCATGGAAGAAAACATAGGCAGGACATTTCTTAGAGCAATATTTTTTCTGCTATATCACCCTTTGGGCAAGGGAAAACAATATGGAGTTTCCTCAAAAAATTAAAAATGGGACTGCTGTGTGACCCAGCACTTCCACTTCTGGGAATATATTTAGAAAAACCTGAAACACTAATTTAAAAGATTAAATGCACCCCTATGTTTATTGCAGTGTTATTTACAGTAGCCAAGGTTTGAAAGCAACCCAAGAGCCCATCTATATATATAAAAGCCTAAGCGACTGGCTAAGCTATGATGTGCACTGACCAGAGGGGGCTGCCAAACTTCGGTTACTTGGCAGTGGTGGTTCTCAGGTAATGCACCAGGAATCAGAGAGGAGAGAGCCTGATTCTTGGGTACCTTACCCCGAACCACCCTCTCACCATCTGGGACCCTTCAGGGGATGTCAGAAAGACAGTTTTGATCCAATCCCCACAGGCCAGGTCAAGGAACCCCATCTGGGCCATTAAAATAAGAAAATCTTACCAGCATGGATGGAGCAGAAGAGCATTATGCTATGTGAAATATGTCAGTCAAAGGAAGACAAAGTACCATATTTCACTCATGTGGAATCTTATAAACAACAACAAAAAAGGCAAGCAAAATAGAAACAGACTCATAGATACAGAGAACAGAGTAACAGCTGTCAGAAGGGAGTTGGATAGGGGCAGAGTGAAAAAGGTGAAGGGATTAAGCAAAAAAAACAACAACAATACCAACCAACCTCAAAGACACAGACAAGATTACCAGTTGGAAAGGAAGGTGGGGGCAGGTAGAGGAGGGTAAAGGTAGGATCAGTGGTGACAGAAAGAGACTTGACTTGCTGTGGTGAATACACAGTTCACTATGCAGGTGATGTATTACAAAATTGTACACCTGCAACCTGTGTAAATTTGTTAACAGATGTTGCCCCAATAAATTCAATAAAAATAAATAAGTGAATAAATAAATAAATAGAGGAGAGAGAACAATAAAACCATAAAGATAAAACCTAATAAAACCACAAAGATAAAACCTAATAAAACCATAAAGATAAAACCTAATATTAAGACATTTAGATAGTTTTCCTATATATTAAGAAAATTGTTCCAAATTCCTATATGTTAAAACGAGGGAATGAGGACCACGAAAGCTCTTGAGCACACATGGTGAGGGAAAGAATAAAAACAGTGGTTCTGGGTAATTATTGAAAAATTGCAGAATTTGAGAAGAGGACCTTAGTCCAGGCCTGTCATTCCCCACTTTTTCTGTAATGCTCTGTGTCTTACAAGCTCATGTGCTTGAGCAGAGTTATGTTTACTGTAATGATTTAAGCTCAAAGAGTTAGGTGTATAATTACGATTTTGCACCAGTAAGAAACATGCTTTGAAACATGCTCTACCACATACGAGGCCCTATTCTTGCTGCTTCACATAGAAAAATATAACATTCTTTGTAACAATGATTAAATGGTGCGAGTTTGGATATATTTGATCAGCAGAATGAAAATGTGTGTTTAGCCAAGATAGGAAAGATTTGTTAGTCACAGGGGGATTATGCTGTTTCATTATGCATAATAATAATAATTCTTAGTTTAGGAATGTAAGCAAAATGCATTAATACTAAGAAAAATGTCATAGCTCCCACATCAGAAAAATACTATGTGAAAAATATCTATTTGCTTCATCAGAATTTGGGAATTATGAGCTGAGTCATTTGACCGTGCTCCATTTATACAAGTAATTGATGGAGACCCAGTGCCTCCCAACCCCTATTTCAAAATGTTTCTATTATGTGATTTTATTTTTTTATGATAAATCATTTTTAAAATGTATTCACTTGGAAGGCTTCCTATTTTGTTTACAAAGATGGCATTCTTCAATGACCTCAGTGAAATAGCTCATGTGATTAGAGCAACTCATATAGTGTGTGGGCATGAGTCCTTTCAATTGTGTGGTGGGTATCATGTCCTTGGCCATTCGCATTGTATTTCTGTTTTGACATTCTTTCTAGTTGCAAAATGATTGCTCTATACCTCTCATCAATAAATAGCTTAGGATTAAATTGTGAATTATAGGGCTATAACTAGGAAGCAAATTAAAGCTATCAATTGCCTTATCCAAACGCCAGAGAAATATGACAGCTATAATTAAAATATTTACTTAATACTGTGCATTTTGATTGCTTCCTAAAGAGATTTTGCTGACTAGGAACTTTTGCAACCCAAACTTTCTCATTAGTAAAATTTACATAACGCTCAATTCTATGTGCTATAAATAATAATGTTGGAAAAATTGGTGAAGTGAGAAAGTAGAACTGAATTCAGATATGTGTAGGCTTTTTTGTGTGTGGTGCCTGCTTCATGTGATGTTGCTTTGCTCTGCCACCCTGGGATCACGCCTCTTGTTACTTTATTTCTGAATGTCCCTAAAATTAATATATATGGTTTCTCTATTTATAATCTGCGTTATCTTAGTTTCTGTGTGTATGTGAACTTTGTAGGTATGCTTACTTATCTTATGAGTAAACATTGAAATCCTTGAAAGATCCTAAAAATAATTTATGATTCTGTTTAAATCAGAAAAGTTTGTTTCTAATAGGATAATGGTGAAAAATAGCTGAGCAAACACACACCTCTATTCTCCCTCCCTCTGCACACCATTCCTTTTATTTTTTATCTATATAGAGAGATAGCTAGACATACACTTACTCATATATATATAAACCCATAAATTTAATCCATCCAATTTCATCCATGTGATGAAAATAACTACCTAAATATCTTTAATTCATTTGTGAGAATTGTCCTAAAATAACTAAATAATAAAGTACACTTAGCATTAAAATTTATGACGAATTATGATATAATATAATTAAACATTCATTATTTATAAAGTGCTCAAGGTGATAAAACATTTATAAGCAGAAAAAAGAAAAAAGGAAAGAGTTGTGAGTCTAGACTTCTCACTGTCGCCTTATAAGCCTTCACGATCCACTGCAGGGGGCCCTTGTGCCTCAAGCCTTCCTTCCGGACACACTCCCAGAGACAGGGATACAGCTGTGACAGATCACAGTCATCGGAGTTTCCTCAGTCACTTTTGCCAGGGTCCAGTCTAAAGCAGTGTTTCCTGAACTTCTCTCATGATGAGAATCACCTGGTGGAGTTGTTAAACTACAGATTCCTGAATCCCAATTAAGAAGTGCTAAACTAGAATTTTTGGAAACATATAGTAAAATTGTATACTTAACTACCGTGTTTCCCCCAAAATAAGACATCCTCCGAAAATAAGACCTACTTACAGGATTCCTTATGAGTGAAATATAAGGCATTCCCCAAAAATAAGGCCCCGCCTCTAGGCTAAACATGAGAGATTTGGTCCACTGATTCTGAAAGAAATGGAGTCACAAGAAATTCACCAGGAAATTCAGGAATTGGATTGTTATGATGATGTTCCAGAAGATGATGACATGATTGTCATTGAATAAATGAGTAAATTCTTGATACTGTAGGCTTCACAGTTTGTCTGGTTTGTGTTGACAACTACTGTACTACCGTACCATATACAGGTAATAAATTTCCTTTATTTTCATTTAACAATAAATGGGTACCATATTCTTCTTCATGGAAAAATAAGAAATCCCCTGAAAATAAGACCTAGCGCATCTTTGGGAGCAAAAATTAATATAAGACACTGTCTTATTTTTGGGGAAACAGGGTAGTGCTCTAAGAGCAGTAGAATTTTTGGGAACATATAGGTAAAATTGTATACTTAGTGCTCTTACTAGTTAAGTATACAATTTTACCTATATGTTCCCAAAAATTCTAGTTTAGCACTTATTAGTTGGGATTCAGGAATCTGTAGTTTAACAATTCCATCAGGTGATTCTCATCACGAGAGAAGTTTGGGAAACACTGGTCTAAAGCAATGCTATTAGATAGGTTTTTTTTGGTTAATGGACCAGCCTCCTGCACAGCTTCCCTGCTGGAGAGCACGCCGTGGGCGCTCACTAATGGCCTGTGTGTGTGTTTCATCTAGGTGCTGAGGGAAAGCTAAGAGGATGAAGGCGCCAAGTGCCCAGGGGAAGCATGGTATGGCGCAGCGGAGCCGGTGCTGAAGTGCTCTCTCTGATGGCTCTATGGGAGTGGATAGCCCTGAGTCTGCACTGCTGGGTGTTCGCTGTCGCTGCTGTCTCCGACCAGCATGCCACAAGCCCTTTCGACTGGCTCCTGTATGACAAGGGACCCTTCCATCGCTCACAGGAATACGCCGATTTTGTGGACCGAAGCCGGCAGGGATTTAGCACAAGATACAAGATATACAGGTACGGACGGGGCCAAGGGCAGGCCGGTGCAGAGAGCTCTCTCTGCCTTGGAGGCGTGTGTGAATGCATTTCTCTAAAAGAGAGAGACAGAGGGGAGAGGGTTGTCATCAGGAGGGCTCTTATTTACCATTTGCCTCCATCATGTTTTTGTTTGTTTGTTGTTGTTATCCTATATAATAAAAGGCTAATATGCAAATCAACCAAAGGGCAGAATGACCGGTCACTATGATGCACACTGACCACCAGGGGGCAGATGATCAATGCGAGAGCTGCCCCGTGGTGGTCAGTGCATTCACACAGAGGGAGCACCACTCAGCCAGAAGCCAGGCTCATGTTACTGAGTGACTCCACAGTAACACTAAGGATGTCCGACTGCTGTCTTAGACCCTGGAAGCAGGCCTAACATCCTTCAAGGGCTCCCAGACTGCAAGAGGGTACAGGCCAGGCTGAGGGGCCCCCCACGCCCCACGTGCACAAATTTTATGCACTAGGCCTCCAGTTCGAACATATTTCTCATAGACATAATGTATTCCAGGAAAACGTGATAACAGTGACCCCTTGTGGGTCCCCTTCAGATCTTAGAATCCTCCTGTGCCTTTAAGTCAATGCCTGTGAACTTTGAGGCTGAGTTCATCATCTTCAACATTGTTCAGTGAATTTTCTCCAGTGGTGTTTACCTTTCCACTTATGCTATGATGTGTTGTTACGTTTTTTGAACTTCAATGGAAATGGTATCTCGTACTAGTCATTGAGAAGTTGAGTCCATTGAGACTATGGCAATGGCAGAAATGGCAATGTAACAGAAGGAAAAGGATAAACAAGACATGATAGCAGAGGCCAAGAAAGAAGAACAGATTGAGATATATGACCTTTACCTTTTACTGCACTTCTACATTTAACTCTCAATAGTTACACAAAAGAAGCTGTGTGTTAAATCCAACAGTCTTCCTGACCTCCAGCCAAATGAATCCATTAAATAGAGGATATACAAGTGCGCCTGAGTCTATGCCATAGAGAATGTTTTATGAAAGTTTTGATTGGTTCATATCTTCTAGATAGAAGCTTACAATTCCCAGTGATTTGTTGAACATGGAGAAGCAAAACTTAGCTTTGCATTTATGTGTCTATATGTAAATATGTGATATATATATATATATATATATATATATATATATATATATATATATATATGTTTTATTTTATGTTGTATCTGTGCACCAGAGGGCACTGTGCTTCTGGTCTGTATGTGGGGTCTTTATAGCATGGGAAATAGTATAAATTCTACCAGCAATGCCTATTTACCAAACAGACGGAAGGTACTGAAGTAGTTCTATGAAGCATCACAGAATTACTGATGTGAGTGTGAGTGTGTGTGTGTGTGTGTGTGTGTGTGTGTGTTTAGAAATCCTTAGTCCAGGCAGCCAGAGCATGGTCACAATTCTACAAAAAAGATTTACTCTATTTTAAAATAAAATAAAATATTAAAAGATGTTCTTTCTGAAACACAATAGGAAAAAGTCAGTATATTGATTCCAGTTGTATTCCTTTTCATATGTGTTTTGGTTTAGCCCACTTTCCTTCACAGATTGTGTGACATGACTTGAGTTGAAGGTGGTGAGAATGTCTTCTATGTCAGCATTCTGCAGTTTTAACCATCTGTCAATCAAACTGGTGCACGCTTGTCTCCACAATCTATTGGCATCTCTGTCGGGAGGTCAGAAATATCTTGTGTGTGGTTGTTGGAGTTTGGCTCACCCGTTGATTGGTTGTGAGTTGCAAACAAGGGTTGGCATGTTTTATGGGTTCTAGGCTGAATGACTGAGAGGCATCAAAATTATTTGGATTGCCACAGTGAAAGGTAATGGAAAACAACACCTTGGGGTTGGTTTTCAAGGCTTGTTTATTCCATTTAGAATTCTTGGGATTCTTCCTAACGACCTTTAATAGTCGTATACTTCTTAACTTTCTGATATCTTTATCTTTGTGGCTTGAATAAGCATGTATGGAAGTTATCTGTCTATAAACCATGGGATATGATGTTCTTGTCCCCTGCTTGGACAAGAACCTCTATGTGACCTTTGAAATGTTGCCTAATGATGCTATCTATGGTCATTGATGGTTGGGGTGGAATGAGCAATATAATATATTCATGAAGATTTCTTTTGCATTGCAACAATGAGATATTTCACTTGTCTAACTAGTATTTCCCTAAATTTTAGAGAGTACTCTTGACCTCTCCCTTCAATATAATGGATCTGAGTTCTTCTGGAAAAGTTAACTTTATTTTTGACATCTCAGGACCACCACAACAGCAAGGATTAGTATAGCTCTCTGGTTTCTTTGTTGTTACTTTTGATTTTCATATCTGTCTTCAAAAATAATTATCAGAGACTTTATTGTTCACCAATGTCCAACCTCAAATGCAGAATTTGTGATTAATACACAGAGATGGGAAATCCATATTTTCCCATTTTAATCACCAGCTTCATCATTTTGAAAGACCACATAATTTCAAAAAGTGACCAGCAAAATTCTACTAGTGCATTTTATTACTGCCATAAGCTACTTCATGCAGGATATTGTGTTGACATAGTTTCTGAAAGGCACTGGTTATGAATTAAAACATATTAAGCCTATTAATATAATTAGGTCAAATCTCTTTCAGTTATCTTTCTTCATCTGGCTCCTTCTCCAGAATCATATTGTCCTTTTTACCACAGATATAGAACAGCAAGATCAAAACAATGAAACATTAGTAAGATCATGGTCAGGGCTTAAAGAAAAAGAAATATTCTTTTCACAAGGTGTGTTTTGTTAAGTAAGAAGGCTCTGTATTTTTAAATTAATGAGTGTTATGAAGTACTTTTTGGATTTTGGTCTGAAACTGCATTATGACTCAAGAGGTGATTATTTTATGAGCAGGTCATTGAGTTGGAGGATCTACAGTGGGCTTGCTAACACGAAACTGCTTTTTTGGTTAAATATTAAAAGTTGGAGTTTCAGCTGTCTTTCTCTCTGAGCTAAAGATTGAACATAAAACCCGAGCACAGGCATTTTAAGTGAGTATTCTCACTTTTAGAGAATAGACCAAGCCTGGAGGAATTATGTCTGCTCTGAAGGGTAGAATAAGAACACACCTGTCCCTAAATAAATCGGAGCCTTGTGGTTGTCATTATCATATTCTAGAAATACCCTTAGGCTGTATGCTCCCCAGAAAATGCATAATTTCTTGCAGGCCATGAAATCCTCATCCTTTTCGTAACTCTCAGGAGCTCCGGATGAGGGATTCACTTTTAGTAACTTCAGCTTATAATTATCTCAAACCATGGACACGCATTCTAAAGTCACAGGGTGGTGCATTTTCTTCCCATAAAAGAAACCTTTTACATATGCAATTATTCACTTACGATAATACAGAATAATAAAAAACTTGACCTTGAGTTCTAACATTATTTTTTGCTTAACCACAAGTGCAAGTGAATGACGGGGAACATGTCATCTTTCAAAATAATGTAAAGATATGTCACATTATTGCAACTCACTTTGCTTCCTCAGCAGTTTTTCAAAGTGGAGTTTGAGTGAGAATAAGAGACAATTGAAATAAAGGCTGTACCTTATTGACTGTAGCCATCTTCCCTGACACAATTATATTTGCAAAATGCCAGTGAGGACAAGCTGGCCCGGAAAATGATGGACATATATATGGACACTTCATAAGACTGGGCCATAATGAAACAGTATATGAGAAAGAGTGGACTCCTAAATAAATGTTTCTGCAACTTGGGTTTTTGTTTGAGAAAAGCAGAAATAGGATTACTTTGTGATACCACCTACTCAAAACTGCTTGATATGGAATGAGGATCTAAAATAGGAAAGGCAACATATTAAGCTTCTAGAAGAAAACAGAGGGAAATACTTTCATGATGTTGAGATATGTAAGAATTTCTTAAAACAAATTAAATATAAAAATAATTGGTCAGTTCAGGTATATTAACATTCACACTAGTAACAGAGTGGACAAAACTCCTAGATAGAATGTTAAGTGAAAGAAACACAACCAAGGGAAAATTTGCACTCATGATTCTACCATACAAAGCTCACAGAATAGGTGCAATTTAATTATATTTAGAAATATATAACTAAGTATGGTTGTAAAACAAAACAATCCAGGACATGATCAAAACAAAAGAGAAGATAGAGCTCTTCATAAGAAGTAGAGAAAGATTAGCCACACCAGCCAGGGCTAAAATTTTATTTCACAATCAAATATATCTGTGCATTTATATTGAAATGTTCTTTAGTTGACATATGAAAAATTTCACTCATGAATAAAATAGAAATATCAATTCAAGGGTTTAAGAATTATAATCAACTTTCAGAAAAGCCAGTTCTTAATGAGGACTCTATATCATCTCATGATTATAAATAAAAATCATGCTTTGTAGCAACTAATAGAATTTGTAAGTAATAATTTTTGGTCTAACAGCAAATTCATGATTTTTGCTGTTAAAATGAGAAAATGAACAGCACTATTTTTCCATAGAATTATTTACAGAAGAGAAAATAACAATTATGATTTTTTGGCATTCAAACAAATAATTTATTTGATTATTTTTCTCTCAATGGTTCCATTTTACCAAGCAGTCTGATTCCTCTCTGTCATTATCTTTGCTATCTTCTTCCAAATACAATTATCAAAATTATCACTATTGTTCTCTTCAGTTATCATGTTCTGAGTCTTCTGAGTTGCTAATGTGTGTGTGTATGTGTGTGTGTGTGTGTGTGTGTGTGTGTGTGTGTGTGTGTGTATGTCTTTTACTGGACATTATATCAAAAATGTAAAGTGTAAAATCAGAGGGAAAAGAAAATACTAAATAATAATACTTCTTCATGATTTTAGGTTGTTTTTTGTTGTTGTTTTGTTTTTGGCTTTCTTTTAGTGTGTGTGTGTTGTGTTTATTTAAATGGAGTTTTATGAAAATACTACTCATGTGTATTATCTCTCTTGTGATAAGAAAATGTCCCAAAATGATATTCATTATGTTTTTTTTTGTGCCTTGATATAAAATAAAATAATTGCTATGTAATTGCAGTACTTAAAATTTCCAACTTTTAAAGTACGAGTCATAAAATTAAGATTAGGATATTAGCACTTTTGTTTTATTAACCATGTAATGTGAATAATAATAAAAGATTAGACACCACCTTCAAATTGACCTTCCAAATTTAGAGCCAAAATTCATACTTACTATTTATATTTTGTAATATATTTTATTTAATACCTTTTAGACCAATAGCAAGTTAAAAAATGGTTTAGATTACTTTTTCTATTAGTTACTGATTTTTTTTTCTTATGATTTTCAATTGGAATAATAATTCCATAATCTATTGTAGGATGCAAGAATTACCCAGTAGAATTTATTTGGCCTAGAGAAGGGTCTTATGTGAATTAATTCATAATATTTATCCATGGAAGACTGAAGAGATCTACAATGATACATAGATGTCCAAAAAATGTTGGTGGAAAAATTACATAAAGTTTATGTATTCTTAATTTTCCTCTCATGTATTTCTCTAAATATTATAGTAAACAAAGGCAATATAAAAAGTACACTATTTATTAAACCAGCAAACAGGAAAATACTAATAAACTGTTTCAGTTTAAGTACAAAAGCAGATAACCTTCTTTATAGGCAAAGGGGGAAATATTAAGCTCTTTCATTACTATTAAAGAATTATTAAAGGTTTCTGAATATTTTAATGATAATCAAGAAACAGAAGGTTTCACAATATTTGAAATTCGTTCACTTATGTACAAGTTTATTGTTAAGATGCCAATAGCCAAATATAGACATATATTCTGCTGACAAATGATTACTTTTTGTCTCCACTTTTTAAAATGTTTTTATTGATTTCAGAAAGAGGAAGGAAGGGGGAGAGAGAAATAGAAAAATCGATGAGAGAGAATCATTGATTTACTGCCTCCTGCACACCCCACACTGGGGATGGAGCCTGCAACCTGGGCCTGTGCCCTGACCAGGATCAAATCCGTGATCTCATGGGCCAACACTCAGCCACTGAGCCACACCAACCTGGCTTCCTCTTTTTTAGTAAACTTTCTCCCTTCTCCTCTCTAATGTGCAAGCTACCTGCTCCCTTCTTCTGTGACTGCTGCATAGAGGCAGAGAATGGTCTTGCCATGTATTTGCACATCTCTTTTCCAGCAGACCTTCCCTGGCTGCTCACTTAAATAGATAATAGCAGCGAACTAATTAAACTATCTCTCCAGTTAGCCTCCAATTAGCGAAGGCTCTGTGTTGCTGTGGCCTTGTGTTCCCACTGTCTTATCTTAAAGAAACACATGACTATTATCCCCAAGCATAATAGAAAAATAGATTTAAACAAATACCCCCAATCAAAATGCATTAAGTATTTGTTCACAAAATGCAATCTCCCAAAGATGAGCCATTGTATGAAAAATAACCTTTGATAGTCATCACTTAATTCATCCCACATAGGAATACTTTCCATATTTATTATAAAAATCAACGGGATGGTAACTTGCCTTGCAATTATTTTTTTAGAAGTGAAACTTTTTTGGGGACATGAAATCAAAAAGTTCCCAGGATTAAACATGCCCTTAAGATTCATCTCTTGCCATGGCAGTGTGGCTCAGTTGGGTGGGCATTGTACTGTGCATTGAAAGATTGCTAGTTCCATTTTAGGTCAGGGCACATGCCTGGGTTACAGGCTAGATCCTTAGTAGGGAGTATGCAGGAGGCAGCACATCAATGGTTCTCTCTCTCTCTCTCTCTCTCTCTCTCTCTCTCTCTCTCTCTCTCTCCCTCTCCCTTTCTCTTTTTCTCTCTCCTTGCCCATCTGAAATCAATAAAAATAGATTTTTTTAAAAAATAAATAAATAAAAGGTATCAGTCTTGAAACCCCAAGCTTCTTCATGGTCAAATTTCAGACACGAAAAGATTGGAGTATCTGTCTGATGGATTCTTGATCAAAGTGTAATCAACTAAAACCATACATGTTGTTCACTTTATGTGTGTGATATGGATTCTGAATATCACCAATGTTTGAATGACCCAGAAGGGTGGGTGGATGATTTTGAATTCACAAATTGTCAGCTACATGTTATTGTTCTTAAGGTAACTTTCTGTGGAAATCAGAAATATATATCTCAGGATATTCCATTGTCTCCACTGGCGGCGAAATGCCATGACTTCCATGTTGTGTGTAAGGTGTATTCTCTGGACTTTAAGGATGAGCCGAAACCGGTTTGGCTCAGTGGATAGAGTGTCGGCTTGGGGACTAAAGGGTCCCGGGTTAGATTCTGGTCAAGGGCATGCACCTTGGTTGCAGGCATATCCCCAGTGGGGGGTGTGCAAGAGGCAGCTGATCGATGACTCTCTCTCTCATTGATGTTTCTAACTCTCTGTCTCTCTCCCTTCCTCTCTGTACAAAATCAATAAAATAAAAACATAAAAAATAAAAAAGGATGAAGCTGTGTTTAGTGAAGCATAATCTGACTGGTGTGAGAAGGCAAGCAGTAACGAGATGTGGACAAAAAGGGTCTGTTTTAGTGAAATCTGTTGAGATTACACTTTTGTGATTTGAATTTTTGATTATTCCCAATGTATCACTCTTGCCATTTGTGTGTGTGTGTGTGTGTGTGTATGTGTGTGTGTGTGTGTGTGTGTGTGATTGAGCATGTTTTGTGCCTGAGTTCCCCCTTTACCTTCATTACATCCCTCTTAATAGTGTTATTTGGTTCTTATTTTACACTGAAAATGAATGCCCAGTAGAGTTTATATGCAAATTATTTATTTTTCAATTCTTTCAGCAATGCAGATAAGCTTTTGAGTGACATTTTAGAAGAAAACGCATAATATTGCAGATTAATATTCATTTAATTTGCATTAGATAGAAAAACAAATACAGTTATGCAGTAGGAAATTCTTGAAAGAAAATGGTTTACTTGCAAGATTATGCATATGACTGAATTCATTTTTCTGTAAGATTTTTTTTCTCATTGAGAATAAAAGCATCTTTTTCAGTTTAACAATTTGTTAAAAATGATTATTTTTAAGCAAGAAGGAATAAAATTAGCAAAATAACATTTTTATATGAAAGGATCTCTTAAGCTCGCATGTAAATATTTGAGTGCTTACCCATGCACACACAGTATCCCATTTATTTAAAATCAATTAATTAAGCAATAGCCACACTAAGTGTATTATTTAAACATAATTTTCACTAAAATTTCAGAAATATTTTTGTTTAAGGTTAATAATTTCATGAGAATGTGTGAATGTACTGTGTTTTTAGAAATGGCTACTTAAACTAGCCTGAGGAACGGTACATAATATGTCATAACTTATCTATTTCCTGAGACATTTTAGTAATTACCTAGAGTAATTCTAGCAGATGTATTACTGCAGTCCTGTTGGACATATTACCCAGAGATAAGTTTAATGAGAAAAAAAAAATCTTGTAAGGTTGTCATCTGAACAGGATAAGCATATTCGAATTGTTTACAGCACCATTAATTTGATTTCTTATAAATTATACGGTGGGATTGAACAGTTTCATTTTATGGATTGGTTTCGACAGCAAGAACCAAACACACTCCTTGCTTCATAAAGCTAAGTGATGGCTTTTTGTCGGTACTCCAAAGTTCCCCACCAGGAAGGAAATGTTGTATGTCATCACTATTTTTGTATCTGATTATTTGTAAACATCATTGAGAATTGGCAATTATCCCTCATAATAGGTGAAATAGCAAAGTCTTGATAAGAGGAACTCACATATGGTACCAAACATTAAAGGAAAAGTTACATGCATTTAAAATCTCGATGCTCGCCAAAACTGGTTTGGCTCAGTAGATAGAGCGTCCTTCTGTGGACTGAAGGGTCCCAGGTTCAATTCCTGTCAAGGGCATATACATTGGTTGCAGGCACATCCCTGGTGGGGGGTGTGCAGGAGGCAGCTGGTCAATGTTTCTCTCTCATCGATGTTTCTAGCTCTCTATCCCTCTCCCTTCCTCTCTGTAAAAAATCAATAAAATATAATTTAAAAAAATTAAAAATAAAAATAAAATCTCGATGCTGCTGCCAATGGCCTGGTAGGTTAAATTGTTGCCTTGGTGGTTAAATTTGTCTGTATTCGTTATGAATGAGCTTATGAATTTATAATATATTCATAATTCTACTATATGTAATTATAGTGTGAATATATTCTTTTTCTGAAAACTATCTGTTCCTGACTTTTGACTCCTTTCTCTGTCTTTGGGCAACTTTCATGTTTTAATAAGTGAAGGCATTATGAAACTGAAGGGAATGTTTCCAAAAATTACATGTATGGTAAAAATTGTGAAAAGAAGTATTTAATGAAAATGCTCAGAGAGGAAAATAGACTTGCTATTTTATCCTCTCACTCTTGATACGACCTACTGTCTTTAATTCAAAAGTGATCTCTAAGTACCAAATCTAGTGAAATCTTTTCAATTTTGTGACAGTATGGAAGTAGCTAAATTGTGCAATAATTAAAAAGGTTTGAATTATGGTCTCGCCGCTTCAATAACCTGTAACCTTCAGCTCACTAATTATCTGTATCATCTTCTATAAAATGGAGATAATGATAGTATTTACCTTACAAGTTTTTGTGAGGATTTAACTAAATAATGCATGTCACTAAAGCACTTAGCGTAGTTCCTGACACAAGCAAGTCATGTTCCTATAATTATGATTATTATTACCATCCTGTCAACATATCATATGCCACTCTTTCCTTCTCTCTCTCGGTCATGTTTTTAATGAACGTTACTATTTCCGGAAGGCTGCCATTAGATAGGAGATGAGTGTTTCTTACAGTTGTGATCTTGTTGTCACTGACTAAAATCTTCCACAGTGCTTCATTACCAGTGAAGTACTTTCCAAACCCTTCTGAGAACTATCCCCTAGTTTAAATCCAGAAACATACTGTGCAAAAAAGGACACTAGATTTAGAATTGAATGATGGCTATTAAAATATGTATGAATTGCCCGGCCAGCATGGCTCAGTGGTTGAGCATCAACCTATGAACCAGGAGGTCACCTTCAAGTCTAGGTCAGGGCACATGCCCCAGTTGTAGGCTTGATCCCCAGTAGGGGGCATGCAGGAGGCAGTGGATTCATGATTCTCATTATTGATGCTTCTATTTCTCTCTCACTCTTCCTTCCTCTCTGAAATCAATAAAAATATACTTTAAATTTTTTTTAAAAAATGTATGAATTTGTATTAGGCTAGTTTATCACTCTAAAAAGCAGTTTTCTGAGGAAGTTAGAGCAGATCACGGTGTCTCAGAATTCTACAAATACATTTTTCCACAAGGTTTCCTCTTTCTGTTGACATTTTGATGATAACTTGAAGAAATCCATGTAAACATATTTTTAAATATATTTTATTATTTTTTAAAGAGAGGAAGGGAGAGAGAGTTAGAAACATCAATGAGAGAGAAACATTGATCAGCTGCCTCCTGCATGCCCCCTACTGGGATGTGCCCCCAACCAACATATGTGCTCTTGACCAGAATAGAACCTGGCACCCTTCAGTCTACAGGCCAATGCTGATGCTCTATCCACTGAGCCAAACCGGTTTTGGCCGTTAAACATATTTAATAATTGTGAATATTATCCTCTGTGTTCAGATATATATTTTCATTATCTATTTGTACATGAAAGAATACATGTAAACTTTTAGAATCCTCGGACAGCATTATCATATTGAACAAATGCATGCTTCTCCAATTTTGAAACTGCACATCCTACATGTCAATAAGTGCAGTCCTGACACTTTATTTAAATTTTTGCTGATTAAAAATAAAATGCCGGGCTTTTCATTATTTATTGGCTTTTCATGAGAGAACATTTATTGGCTTCCTGTTGAAATGGATACTGTTAGCGAGGAGGATTTTATTGCAGTGATTCTGTCTGAGCCATTTACCTTTCAGAAAGGCACAAATCAACATTGTTTGGGTCTAATGGTTATTGATTTGGAAATAATTCTATAACAAGTATAGTTCTTTAAGGTCAAGCCAAGGTTTTGCCAGTGTAGCTGTTGTAGGAGTCACGTGATGCCTGAGCCCCCTGTTTTATGGGTTCCGTTTTATTTTATTTGACTTACAGTTCACATTTCCAGGATGAGGGTGGAACGTTAGTCTTTTTTGATGATATGCAGTACGCTCCTAGTAAGTGTGTTGCTGCTGACTCATAATAGAAGTGCTGGCCATGGCACGTTAAGAACTTAGATTTCTTCTAACCGAGCACTTGGCTCTCACTTTCTCAGCGCTGGCTCACTCTCAATGTTCTTCATTATTGAAATAAATTGGCCACTGGAGAGTGGAGCTGTAAAAATCATCACCCATTTATTTTGGGTGCTGCGTGAAGTGCTTATTTGAAGGCAGTCCCTAGGTACTCGCCCACAGGTGTCTGTTCATTTTTAAATCCTTCATATCACTTGGGAAGTGTTACAGCATTCACTCTATAAGCATGGGTCTCTTTTCTTCTCCTCCAAGACTTTTCTTCTCATCCTTTAGATTATTTTCTCTGTAATTTCTTCCACAGCACCTCCAATTCACAGGCCTCTTGATCTGTTTCTGTCTTTCAGAATATCGCCTTGATTTCAGTATTTTAGACTTTTTTCCTCCTTTAAGACATCTTTCTCGGGCTTTTCCTCCAAGTCTTGCTACGGTTATTTGAAGTGTCAGTACTGTTTGTGTTTGCCTTCAATCTGATTTATTACTTAAAAAAAAAAAAAAGTCAACTTGAGGGAGGGAGGAAGGGAGGGAGGGAGGGAGAGAGAGATAGATTTTGTTGTCCCACTTATTTATGTATTCATTGGTTGATTCTTGTATGTGCCTGATGGGGAGCTGAACCCGAAACCTTGGCACATGGGGAAGATACTCTAAACAACTGAGCTACCCAGTCAGGGCCTATTGTTGCAATTTTGGTTCCCTTATCTCATCATTGTCCCTTTAATAACATGTTTTCTCTCTCTGGCCCTCATCACACACAAAAATGAAAAAATAAAAATAAAGGAATTCTTTGTATTGGACTCCAACCAACTAATACATTAAATACTGTAATTTAAAGTTCAAAGTGAGTGTCTGTGCAGGAACAGGTTGTGACACACCAAAGCTAGGTTAACACAAACTTACTTCCCATTGTTTAAAACTGGGTCACAGTGATATACAATGATAGTGTCCTTTGAGACAAAAATAAAGCTGCCATAATAATAATCAAAAATAAAACTCTGGTCTAGCACCAATGGCAGACAGTATTCATGCACATATGCTTCCCCCTCCCCCCCCTCCCCCAGGGTGGAAAAGTTGAGAAAGTTTGAAAAAGTGTGAAATTTGAGAAATTCACTTGTAAATAGGAAAATATCAAAAGACAATATTTCATTCTTTAGTAATGATTTAATCTTGAAAATGGTTTAAACGTGCTACACTGGACCAATAAATATGGTATAAAGTATAAGCAAAACTTGAGTTAAAAGGATCAGCAATTTTTTTTTTCTTGTCCAATTGCCAAATACATAAAGGTACGATAATTCTTCACATGGTAAGAGTAATTGATCTAACGGCTGCCATTCGCAATATTTATGGAGGGAAAAATTTACACTATTATATGAACCCATTTGGAATATTTATAATGTTTGATCAATACCCTTTCTCTGGCTTTATGCTAAATAAATAAACAGAGAATTCAAGTCAGTATAGTGGATTTGGCTGCTGTTCCCTAAAGCACGGTATGTAATTGGCTGTTGTCGATAAAGTGAAGCTTGAGGCATGAAAGGGGAGTGAAACTACCCTGCCCTGCTGGCCATCTTGTGGCGGCCATTTTGACCACATGGGGGTAGCCATCTTGTGTGTTCAGCTTTCAGAAATAATCCCGCTATAAGAGTGTGGTACAGAGTTTAACACTCCATGTTTAGCTTTGGTGCTGAGAAAGGGCCTCTTTGCCCCAGACCCTGACCTGCAATGGCCTAGTCAGAAGGAAACATGAACAATGACTGTTCATGTAAAAGAATGGCGTGAAAGATTGGGATCTAGAAAAATTATTTCCTTCCCTTCAAATGAGAAACATGGAAGCTTCCTATCTGCCTGGGCCACAAATGACTATCAATCACCCTTCAAAAATCAGAATAAAACCCTGATGTTTCCAAGATTGTTTTTCACACACAAAGAAAAAATATCATAAGCACACAGCTGTCATGGCTCAGTGGTTTAGCATTGATCTATGAACCAGCAGGTCATGGTTTGATTCCCGGTCAGGGCACATGCCCAGGTTGTGGGCTCCATCCCCCGTGTGGTGCGTGCAGGAGGCAGTCGATCCATGATTCTCTCTCATCATTGATGTTTCTCTCTCTCCTCTTTGAAAGCAATAAAAAATATATTTTAAAAGAATATATACTTTTAAAATATATTTTAATATATTGTGTATATATAATATAATATATTTAAATATATTTAAATATATTTAAATACACACACACACACACACACACACACACACACACACATAACCCTGTTCAGGATGCACATTTAAGAATGGTAACAGACACAGTGGAATTAGTTGAGACTGCTGGAGACAGACTAGTGGCCAAACGATGGACAGAAGATGTCTCCTGGAGGGACAGGAGAATTCTTGGAGCAGCTGTGTGTCCATTGTTTCTTCAAGACCCTGACGCAGGCCTCTTCTTGAAAAGCTTTGGTGGTTGTCATTACCACCTGCAAGCCCATCTGTGTGCTGGTGAATCGTATTTAGGATTCATATATAAATTCATTATAAAAACCTACTTTGATCCCCAAATTTGGTTGCTTGCAAACGTTATACCAACACAGCTGATATTTGTAAAACCTCTCAAGAGAAACAACTCATTTTTTAAAGAAAGAATGCTTTCAAGTAATATTTGCATAGTGACCTAGAAATATTTTTTTCTAAATAGGGATTTTTTTTCTCTTGTGGTTAGCATTGGCCTATACACCAGAATTTTGCGTTCATTTACTTGGTATGTTTTGTGGCTAATGTTTGTTTTTTTAGTTTCTTAAATACCTAAATTAAAATATGTGTGTGTGGATGTATGTATACATATATAAGACTAGGAACCATACAGAGAAAAAATATGAAAGACTGGTAATGGGATAGGCTTTGCCATCTTTGTTTATGCAGTATCAGATATCAAAACTTCATATAACCTTATTCTGAATATAGTGTTATTTAAAATATTCATTTATCATTATATAATATTTTTAGAACTAAGTTTAGACAAAACACTCAAAGGATGAATACTTCTTTTATTCATCTTCAAACTCAATTATACATATTGTACAACAGATTTTTTGTAAGTATTACCAAAGATTTAAACTTAAATGTCATAACATTTTGTATTTTGTCCCCATGGGACAAAAATAATCCAAAGAAACATACTGAATTGATTTTTTAAATAAAACTCTATTAATTCAATAAGAAATTGGTGAGAATGCAATGACTGCACATTTGTTTTTGAAAATTAGTTTCCCAGTTCTGAAATTAACTATCACTTTTCTAAATGTAATGCTGTCAAAACATTCAGTTTTTAAAATATTTTCCCTTGTTACAATGGGACTCCTATAATTAGAGTTTTCTAATACTTGAAGTTTAACTAAGGGGTGAATATTGATTCTAAGATTTGCTTTTTGCTTTAGACAAGAGCCTTGAACTTACGAATGGGTACTTACATGGAAATTCCTTAAATCAGATGCATGAATAGTTGATAATGTGATTTGTGTCACAAAAGAATTTATAAGATTTAATTTTCCTTAAAAAAAGGGAGCTCTCAGAAGGTCATATTTTTTAAAATATATTTTATTGATTTTTTTTACAGAGAGAACGGGAGAGAGATAGAGAGCTAGAAATGTCAATGAGAGAGAAACGACCAGCTGCCTCTTGCACACCCCCTATCGGGGATGTGCCCGCAACCAATGTACATGCCCTTGACCGGAATCGAACCTGGGACCCTTCAGTCCGCAGACCGACGCTCTACCACTGAGCCAAACCAGTTTTGGCAGAAGGTCATTTTTAAAAAAATACAGTTTTACTGATTTCAGAGAGAAGAGAGAGGGAGAGAGAGATACAAACATCCATGATAAAAGAGAATCATTGATTGGGTGCCTCCTGCATACCCCACATTGGGGGTTTGAGTCCACAATCTGGGCATGGAATCGAATCGTGACTATAGGCCAGTGCTCAACCACAGAGCTACTTTGGCTACACAGAGATTCATTTTAAATGAGTATCCATCTTGCCTTGATTGCAGTGTAAAGAGTTTGTCAAGGGCAGCATTAAAAAAAAAAAAAAAAAAAAAAATACAGCCGAAACCGGTTTGGCTCAGTGGATAGAGTGAAGATCTGCGGATTTGATCATTAGAGAACAAGTTTTTTATTTTAGATAAAATACAGCCGAAACCGGTTTGGCTCAGTGGATAGAGTGAAGATCTGCGGACCCAAAGGTCCCAGGTTAGATTCCGGTCAAGGGCATGTATCTTGGTTGTGGGCACATCCCCAATGTTGGGGGGGCGGGGTGTGCAGGAGGCAGCTGGTCGATGATTCTCTCTCATCGATGTTTCTATCTATCCCTCTCCCTTCTTCTCTGTAAAAAAATAAATAAAATATATTTAAAAAAAATACAGCTGATTTGTGAGGCTCCAGAATGTGGAGGACCCCAAGGAGGTTACTCCTGCATTGGGTTTGAGGCCCACAAATAAAGCAGCACAAAGCTAGGTGAGCAGGTAGAAGGCAGATATCAATGTCATAGGGGTGGGGTTCACTTTGGGTCTGGGTCATGCCTCTATTGTTTTTAAGTATGATTTTTAGCGAGAGAGGCATGGAGTGAGAGAGAGACACATCGATGAGAGAGAAATATCATCCATTGCCTGCCTACTGCATATTGCTTTCTGGGGATCAAGCCCTCAAAGAATTGGATAATATGCCATATCTTCAAGTTTAAATTTTGTATAGAGAGCTTGACATACCAGTATTATTTATTGACTGGAGGGCTATTCCAGCATCTTATATTTCCAGGATACTGTGGGTGAATTTGATCATCTATTAGATAATGTAATAAAACTAGAACCGCCTTGGTCTTCATTTGGAAGGATCCCTGTCAGTCATCTGTGTGTGTGGCCCCCAGAGATACTGGCCAAGTTCAAATAGTATATACATTTTTCCTCAGTAAATTACTCCGCCGTTGCTAAAATAAAAAACTTGTTCTCTAATGATCAAAGAGATTCTGATCAAGGAACATGGCTAATATTTTCCGCTGGAATATTTTAAGATCAGTTGTAATCAGGCATCTAATTTGACCCTCGGTCGTGTTGCTATGAAACCTTTGATCTTGTTCTCATCTCTCCCCTCTTCCGATGCTTTACTTAAAGAGAATCCGCCATGAAAGGTAATGAAATTAATTACTGGATGGAACTGTTCTGTAAATTTCATTTGAATGCTAGAAAACATCTGCCAGAGTCAATTATTTTGGTTTTGGTAGACTTCTTAGGTTTTTGTTGTTGTTGTTGTAGTTTTTTTTTTTTGGTGTGTGTTTTTGTAACAGAAATTAGACAAGAGAATCAAAGGTTTCTTGAGGCATCCACTGGTTACTGATGATGAAAGCAAGTTCTGAGCATATAGGATGCTTGCCGACTTTCAATTAACTGGGATGTATCACTGCAGGACTGCCTGATGCCCCTTCATCTCTAAGCTGCATCTGGTTCTTGAGAAATAAGCGAGGGCAAAGCCCCACTAAAATGCACTTTATTTTATATCACTGAGATGGAAATCAGATCTGTCAGTGCTAGGGAAATATAGGCTGAGCTAAAATAGTAGCATTCATGTGATTTGTGTTGAGCTTATAAAACAAGATCCATAGCATGTTAAAAGATGATGGTGACTAGATGATAGTGTGAAGCCTTCCACATTATGCTTCTGAGTAAGATGAGAGTAGTCAGCCTTTAGAGTTGTTGTGTCTAAGAGCTGGTAGCACCAGGCGTCGGTGGTAGAAGCCGAGGTTAGCACAAATGCTCTGTAACCATGCCTACATTTTTACCTCTGGCACTGTACGTGGTATTAACAACTCAGTCTTACCGTACTTCAGAGTTTGTACTTTACAAGATCCTGGTGAAATCTATATGATTAGTCTGAAGACATTGCTGACTCTTTCTAAAGCAGATAATACCTTGGAAGTCAGATTTGGAATAGACAACTAAAGAGCCAGGCCGGTGTGGCTCAGTGGTTGAGCGTCGACCCATGAACCAAGAGGTTTGATTCCCAGTCAGGGCACATGCCCAGGTTGTGGGTTTGATCACCCGTGGGGGGTGTACAGGAGGCAGCTGATTGATGTTTCTCATTGATGTTTCTATGTCTCCCTTTCCCTCTCTCAAATCAATAAAAAAGACTTAAGATAAATACGTAAATAAAATAAGATAGACAGATAAAGAAATGGGCAAAATCAGGGTATGAGTTGAATGGAACCCCCTAAGTAACATGATGGACAGGACACGTGGGGTCTGGCTCACTCCTCTCTCATCTTCCCACCTGAATCTATTTGGATGCATTTCCTTACTTGTTTGCGTTTCCTACACTGTCCCTGCAGAATGATTGCAAATGAAACCCCCAGATCCACCTTCAGACATTCAGAAAGCGTGAGGCTGCAGAATAATGCAGTCTTGGTGCCCGTTTCTGCTTCATTTCAGAGTGTCCTCCTGACCACCGCTCTCCCTGGCTTTGCATTCATTTCTCTGATTGCGTTTCTCTCGCTAATTTGCATGGTGAGCCTCCCGGCTGGGCTGCCTTCTCTGTCATCCTGCAGCATCCTCACAGCTCACAAGGCTCATCATCACTCACGCTGACAAATGACGTGGCCTGTCTGTGCTTCTCGGAAGCATTTTTTATCCCTGCGTGCTAAGAAGAGGCGGTGTGATCAATCCTCAAACTCAGGAGCTGTGCAGGCAGGCATGGCTGGCCTTCCTATCCACTTTGATACATTGCACAACAATCGCTTCTTCTCTGGTCCAGTCGTTTACATCTTTGGTCTCCTGGATTAGAAATATCACCTCGTCGTTTCTGTGCAGGATTTTTTAAAAGCCGTTAGGTGGGTTTTATGGTTGTGATGTCATGGCAACCATTCCGTTGTGGTTTTTAAATTAAATCAGTTTTTGAAAACGGGGGGTGGGGGGGGGAGGGAGAAAATTGGTAAAACTCCTATCCCAATTAGTAGAGAGAAAGACACCTGGGAACTCAGAAAGGAACGTGGCTTTAATAATAGATAAATGGCACCATAAAAACTGCGTGCATTATGAGGTGAGACACTTCATCTTTCTGAGCCTTAATTTGCTCACCCATAAAATTGGGTTAATAATTGATCTTCCTTGGCAAATCTCACAGGGCTTTTGAAGGGCTAAATGACATAATGTGTATGAAAGGGCCTTGGAAACTATGAAGTGTTTTATGACTTTTAAGGTGATAATATAATTAACTGTTCTTTACTGGGAAATACGTCTTCTTCCTTGGTGAACTATATTGTCTCTGTTGCTGTGCAAGTATGAAGGCATTTTTAGTAATGACCGTTCTTCTCCAATCACAGGAAGCAAATCTATAGTAATAAAAGGGTAATATGCTAATTAGACCAGGAGACCTTCCAGACATCCTTCCGGACAAAGCCATGGTGGTGGGGCTTGAGGCAGAGGCAGTTAGAGGTGATCAGGCCAGGAGGGGAGGGCAGTTGCAGGTGATCGTAGGGGAGGGGAAGAGCAGTTGGAGGTGAGCAGGCCAGCAGAGAGGCAATTGAGAGTGATCAGGCTGGAAGCTGGGAGCAATTGGGGGTGATCAGGCTGGCAGGCAGAGTGGTTAGGGGCGATCAGGTAGGCAGGCAGGTGAGCATTAGGAGCCAACAGTCCCAGATTATGAGGGGGATGTCCAACTGCTGGTTTAGGCCCGATCCCCTAGGGGTCCCAGATTGTAGAGGGTGCAGGCTGGACTGAGGGACACCCCTTTGTCCCCCGTGCACAAATTTTGTGCACCAGGCCACTAATATATTAATAAATAAAGTGATATGAAGTTGCAAGCACCAGTAATGTTAGTAAGGAAAAAACAACAATCACATCTTTTTAACATGGTTCTGTTGATCCCTCAAACAAAATTATTCTCAAAGTATAATATATATATTTTTAATGAATTTCCACCCTAGACCATAAGATTTAGTTTATTTATATTTTCTTCTTTAGCAATAACTTTTCAAATTGAATTAAGGCACAATGATGCTTTTAATTTTTGCTTGCAGTTGACTGAAATGTTTTCCACTAGAATAATTATTTGCAAATAACAGAATTGTAGACAGGCTACACACTAGCCAGCAATTTGATTTGAAAGAGCGTGGATTGTGTGGTTGAGAGTCAAGGGCTTAATTTTAATTCGTGTACTTTTTCTTCTGCTCAGATTTGTAAAATTACATGGAGTAATGATCACTACTTCTTAGGACTTTTGGTGGGGTGGAATGAGATATGGTAGGTAAATTACCTGGTGCATTTTAGATTCTAAATGCATTCAGATACATTCCCTGCATTCTCTTAAGAAGCTTTGCTTAAAATACACATTGCTCTCAGAGCCAACAACTTCTGCCCTCAATTTTCACTTTGGCATGGAAATATTTATCGAATTATCTACGAGGATAAAAATGTTGATTCAGAAGTAGTATATGTAGTGATGAGAAGGTACGCTAAAAGGAATTAGTATCAAATGTCCAGAGAATTTTACAAAGTGAGCTCCAAAATGTGGGAGAAGCTCAATACTTTTCAGTGTATCTACAGAATCATCCTTTCGTTCTCAGTTTCCTTTAGGCAGTATATTTCTTGTTCCTACTCTGATCCATTTATATATTGATTACTATCATATGCAATCATTAAATAATTCCAGTATCAATTGATACTCAGTGAAAGTCTCCACATACCTGGCTCTGTGCTAGGCAGTGAAGGTAGAAAGGGATTTCTTGGCTCCTGCACCCTTATTTGATTGGATGATTTTGGCTTCCTTGGGATTGCACTCTTTTGTAGCCTGAGGCTACGAAATTTCTGTGGCTTTGCCTTTAGAATTCTAGTGATTCTCCCAGAAGAACGTAATAGGTAACTGGATATAGATCTTTCCTATTTATCCAGGGTAGCCTAATCTAATTCACATCAAATTCGATTACAGGTTGTTCATTTCTTCATGCCCATCTTTCCTTAGACCAATTCAATATTGAACTAGTTTCAAATAATTTCAGTGCCTATGGTGTTGGGTTAGATGAGAATGTTTCAGGACAGTATGGAGAATGCTTTAATATTAGAGGAAAGAAAACTTTAATATGTTAAGGTTTACCTTATCACTTTGTGAATTTTCCTTTTTTTCCCTTTGCCATTATTATTGTTTTAGAAGCTTCAAAATATTGCATTTTGCCTGATGTATGAACTAGGCAGACTTGAGCCACCAACTTTATGTATATTCTGTTGAATGTCATGTAGATTTTCTGCTAAGTTCAGCATCAGTATTTGAACCTAGGTCTTGTTCATTTATTCTATGAACACACTGGATAGTTTCTTTTATATATATATATATATATATATATATATATATATATATATATATATTTTTTTTTTTTTTAAAGAGGAAGGGAGAAGGAAAGAGAGATAGAAATATCAATGGTAAAAATCATTGATGGGCTGCTTTTCACATCCACCACACTGGGGATCAAGCCTGCAACCTGGGCATGTGCCCTGACTGGGAATGGAACCCTGACCTCCTGATTCATAGGCTGATTGATGCTCAACCACTGAGCTCTGACAGCCTGGCCACACTGGATAGTTTTAATGGCCCAAAATCTTCTACTGAGACACCATCAAAGAGATTTTTAACATAAAATCTGAAAGGATTTTTTAAAAAGTAAATTGGATTTCTCAAATTAATAGTTGCTATTAAGTATAAGGATGATGTAACTAATTTTAATTTACAATAAGAAGGAGCTATTACACACCATTAACATTTCAATGTTCATCTGTCTCAAAAACCTTCCAGTTGATGAATATATGAATATATTAATTGCATTTATTTCTATAATTTTTAAATGGCCTATAATTCCACAAGTGAAACTGTAATCAGCTAGTATGTAAGTTTTAAATATAAAATATATTACTTCAATTTCTTTAAGTTAAATTTATTTTTGAGGAAAAAAAATATATAAAATAATGCCGTGTTTCCCCGAAAATAAGACATCCTCTGAAAATAAGACCTAGTGCATGGAAAGATAAGACATCCCCTGAAAATAAGACCTAGTGCAACTTTGGGAGAAAAATTTAATATAAGACACTGTCTTATTTTTGGGGAAACAGGTTACATAACCATATATATGACATCAGTTTTCATCTAAGAATTGTTCATGTGTATTTATTTTAAGAATGTTATTGTTACCTGGCTGGCATGGCTCAGTGGTTGAGTGTCCACCTATGAACCAGGAGGTAACAATTTGATTTCAAATCAAGCACATGCCAAGGTTATGTGCTTAATCCCCAGTGTGGGTGGGGCATGTTAGGAGGCAGCTGGCCAATGTTTCTCTCATTGTGGATGTTTCTATCTCTCTTTTATTCTCCCTTCCACTCAGAAAGGAATCAATAAAAACATTTTTTTTTAAAAAAAAAAGACTTATTCTCCTAATGGTGATTGTAATAATCTGTTTTTTTTCTATTATCCACTAGATTTAAGTTGTGCATATTAGAATAACGTGAAATAAACATTCCTACTAAAAGTAAGCTATTGTTTTCTATGCTCACACCAAACATTTCTGACGCCAAATGTGTGTTCTCCCCATGCCAACTCATCCTCTCAGGACACCACCTGGAGTCCCACAATTCAGTTACTGGAGTTAACGCAGACCCTATATCACATGTGTCAAACACAAGGCCCGCGGGCCAAATCCAGTCCGCCAGGCCTTGCAATGTAGCCTGCACCGCGCTGTCATCACTGCACTCCGCTGTCAGTTTATGACATTGTCAGTTTATGACTGTTCAGTAAACCATTCGGCCCGCGATTTAGACTGGATTTTAGATTTTGGCCCCTTCTCTGATTGAGTTCGACACCCCTACCCTATATCCAACGGGCTCAGTCCCGCAAGACAATGTCCCATTTCAGATGCCAGTTGCAAGTAGCAGACCCCTAGGTACCCACACTTGTATCCATTCACTTGGCTAAACATTGGGTATTCCCTTGTTCTCCTCCATGGTTCAATAATTTGCTACAATAGCTCTCAGAACTCCAGGAAACTGTTCCTTAAGTTTACCAGTTACTACAAAGGATACCGTAAAGCAGTGTTTCCCAACCTTCTCTCATGATGAGAATCACCTGGTGGAGTTGTTAAAACACAGATTCCTGAATCCCAACTAAGAAGTGCTAAACTAGAATTTTTGGGAACATATAGGTAAAATTGTATACTTAACTAGTGCTCTAAGACAGATTTTATATACAGAGCACTAAGTTAGGTATGCAATTTTACCTATATGTTCTCAAAAATTCTAGTTTAGCACTTCTTAGTTGGGATTCAGGAATCTGTGTTTTAACAACTCCACCAGGTGATTCTCATCATGAGAGAAGGTTGGGAAACACTGCCGTAAAGGATACAGATGAAGAGCTAGAACTGGGCAAGGTTCAGAAGGCTCTAAGCCCAGGAGGTGGGTTTGTGGGCACCTCTTCCTCTTATCCATGGATATGGTCACCAACCGAGCAGCTCTCTGAACCCTATAGTTGATGTGTTTTTATGGAAGCTTCATCCTATTATTATTATCTATTATTAGCTCAGTCACCTGCTGCTCTCCCCTCTAGAGGACATTGGTGGGGATGAAAGTTTCAAGCATCTAATCATGACTTGATCTTTCTGGTGACCAACCTCCTTCCAGGAACACACCTAGTCACTTTATTGGAGCCTGATATGCTCATAGCATCCAGAAATCCCAAGGGAATTAGGAGCTCTGTGTAAAGTGCCCCGTCACTCAGGAAATTTATAGAGATTTTAAGATCTCTGTGTCATCAACTGGAGTCAAAGACCAACTATTAGAACAGAAGATGCTCCTTGAACCTAGGAGACCACAGTGTTCTTTGGAGTTCTGTGCTTGGTACCACGGACAGAGACCAATCTAGTTCTTATTGTTTCATACCTACTGGAATTAAATGTAGTATAAATGGTCATTTCTTTATGTTCAGTGAAAAAAAGGTAATGTTTATGGATTAAAAATATGGGTTAATCACACAAATTGTGACTTCAAATAGGTATGCACGGAAATGAATAGTAAGTTCTAAAAGCAACATTTTATTTAAAAACTATAGCATTATTTTGGAAACTGTAGGCATGTGTATAACTGTTGCATTTGGTTCAATAGAACTGATTGGTCTTTTTTTTTTATTTGTATGGGTATATTTGATTATAATTAATAGAAATCTTGACTCAGAAGGGGCTCACATTATTGCTTCTCAAACCGTGACATGCTTGAGGGTGTCATGAAGACCTTGTGCAGCCCACACACATCCATAGGCATCATTCCAAGCTTCTGACTCAGTAAGCCTGGGCCGGAGCCCAGAATTTGCATTTTCCTCTGTCTCCCAGGTGATTTGAAAAGAACTCTGATTTAAAGGAAAATACACACAAAACCATCCGCAGGTCGGACACACTCCAAGACACAATTGAACCCCAGTTGCGTCTGTTTTTTCCTTGTGTTTCTCTGCTCTGGGCTCCACAAAGCCATGTTGGGTTTGTCCTCAGGCAGGCTTCTCTCAGGACCGCAGCATGAATGCAGGCAGGAAGCTTCCTGTTCACATTCAGCAAAGGAGAGAGACAGCTCCCCCAAATCATGAAACATTGTATTTGGTTAGACCCCATTGGACCAACATAGGTCATGCCTCTACCTCTGAATCAGTCATAGTTGCCAGGGAATTGGATGATATGACTGGCTCCCACCAATGTCATTGGTAAGGGGGTTAGAGTTATGTTTTTTTTTTGTTTGTTTGTTTGTTTTTGTTATACTAACCCAAATTCATTTATGGAGCAATGGGTAGGATCTGTACTTCTGAGTCACATGGCCTGTACTGAACAGGACAGGACCTTGAATGAAATCAGTGTTCTGTTATATTGGTGGAAGGAAATGAGAGGGGACACTGGTTGGTAGCTACCAATGAACACTGCAGCCACTTACACATTTTCACCTGGCCCATAAGAAATGGAAGAAAAGAGATGTAACCAACCAAATCTAAGTGATTTCTAAGTCAACTCATAGGCTGAGTGTATTGGGTAGTTTTCAGCATATTTGGAATTTGCATTGGACTAAACTTTCATTTTCATGGTTGTTTAATGTGCAATGCCCAGCAATAATCTTTTTCTTTACTACATTAATCAGTAGTATTGAATTTGCCTAACCCCCAACCATTTTTGAAAGCCTCAACTATTTTGAGGTTGTCCTGTATTCTCTCAAAATTAAATTATATGACATGCTAGAATATATTGTATTTTCTAATGGAACCTGCGTGAGTTGTAATGATCTAGTCTCCCTGATCCTCCTTAAGATCATTTTTGGATCTGAATTTTAGGAATCTCCAATGCTTTTATAAATTGGAGCTGTGTTCTAAACCCAGATAGGCAAATTGTTCTTTTCTGCTTTCTTTTCTTTGTCACACCAGATATCGTTAGTCCAATCCTTACATGCATTGGAAAGGTCTCCACTCAGTTTCTCTTATATCTGCACCATTCAGAATTTCGATGTCAGCAGGGATTGGAAGTCAATAAATACTCGTTATCAGGGACAATGGAGATAGTGAAGAATCAGAAAGAGAGAGAGCGATGGGTAAGGGCAGTGGATTGAAAGCGGTCAGATTATTGTCATTATTGGGATGTATATATTTATGCTCTCTATTTAAGTAAATTTGAGGCTCAGTATATTCATCTGTAAGACAAGGCACAGATGAATACACTAGTAAATGACCTTCCTGTTTGCTTTATGGTTCAAAAATGAGTGACCCTAATTATGGCTTTTGTTATTGATCCCAGAGAATCTAAAAGAGTGATTTTCAGATTAGGCAGACAGGCCAGGAAGGGGAGGCTGGTGAGGATGGTCCTCAGAGAGTCTAAGAATTTTACACCCACGTAAAACCCTGTCTCTATGCGAAGGCCAGAATATGGAATGCAACAGGAGGAAATACCAGGTGATGAGCACTTCGTTTTCTGTTCAACTTGTACCCCTGGGTAGAAGAGACCGTTGTGAACAGAAGAATGCTACATACCTATTAAATTCCCCTATCTTGAAAACTCCTGGGAGCTTCTAAATGAGAACTACTTATTGTAGGCTGTGCGGATTGACTTCAAGTCCATGCTCAAGGACTGCCACTTTCATTTTTAGCCCGAAGCCATTGTAACCTGATGAGGAGACTCCTAGGATCACAAATTGGCTCCTCTGGGAAGGTCTATTTTTAGTCAGGGGCCTTAGCAACTCATTAAAAAAAATCCTATCAGGGTTTGTTTTTTTTTTAAGAAATATTTTACATATTTTCCTTTCTTAGGGCTATATATATATATATATATATATATAAAATATATATATATATAATATATATATATAATATATTGGGTCGGCAGCTAAGTAATTGCGGATTTTTTAAAGAAAATCAAAGACAATTTTTTCATGGAACTAAATAACTTTATTCTGTAATGTATTGCCCATTTTGATCAATGACCTTTTGCCATCTTCCAGGCAGCATCATAATCCCACGTTCAAAAAACTTCTGGTTTTTATTAGCAAAAAACTGAATCACGTACGATTTGACATCATCATCATTATTGAAATTTTTACCATTCAAGGAGTTTTGTAAAGATCGAAACAAAAAGTAATCAGATGGTGCAAGGTCAGGACTATATGGTGGATGTGGCAAAACATCCCAACCAAGCTCCATTAATTTTTGCCGAGTGACCAAAGATGTGTGTGGCCTTGCATTGTCATGATGGAATACAACACCTTTTTGATTTGTCAATTCGGGCCGCTTTTCTTCAACTGCATTGTTTAATTTCGTTAGTTGTTCAATGTAGACATCAGAATTGATCGTTCAGTTGGGTGGTAAGAGTTCAAAGTAGACAATTCCTTTGTAATCCCACCAAACTGATAACAAAACCTTCTTTTGATGAATATCAGCTTTTGATGTTGTTTGAGTTGGTTCACCTGGCCTGCTCCACTATCTTTTCCACTTGATATTGTTGTAAACAACCCATTTTTCATCGCCAGTTATCAGTCGTTTTAAAAATGGATCATTTTCATTACGTTTCTTTAGCAAATTGCAGCTGCTAATGCATTGCGTTAACTGTGATTCTTTCAGTTCGTGAGGAACCCATGTATCGAGTTTTTGAACATAGCTAAGTTGTTTTAAGTGATTTTCAATGCATGTATGTGATACATGAAGCTTCTCTGCAATCTCACGTGTTGTACTGTGACAGTCTGAATTGATTATTGCTTTGATTAGGGCCTCATCAACTTCAACTGGACGACCAGAGCGTTTTTCATCTTTGAGTGAAAAATCACCAGAACGAAATTTGGCAAACCAATTTTGACACTGCCGTTCTTTTAAGGCTTCGTCACCATAAACAGCACATAACTTTTTATGAGCTTGCAATGCGTTTTCCCTTTGCGGAAATAAAAAAGCAAAATATGACGAAAATGTTCCTTTTGATTTTCCATTTTTCAACGAACGCCAAACGAAAACTACAAAACAGATCAAAAAACTTTTTTTACTGATTAAAAGCTGAATAGCCAACTATCAAATAACAAAATGTGTTTTACATTTGTACTACGTCTGCAAACTAAAAATTCAACTGAAGCCATATATGTGTGAAACCCGCAATTACTTAGCTGCCGACCCAATATATATTATATATATATTTTTTTTTAGTGTTTTATTTGGAGGTATGGATGTTGATTTTTTTTTCTCATGTGTGTTTTTCATTAACAATATGAAGTGGATTCACATATGTCTAGGATGCCTCAGGTGTGTTTCAGAATCTAGCTTCTAGCTGAAGTGCTCCCTCCATTAGGCTCAAATGGCCTCAACAAGAAAAAGTAAGACAAAAATTTGTATTATCTCTGGATGAACAGATATATAAACAGACATTAATAACTTGTATTGAAGAGAAAATAATTTTCTTTCTACTCTTCTAAGTTCTTCTGGGTGGTCTAATAATCAAATCGGCATGAACAGATTAACCAGAGAAAATAATAACCAGGCCAAAACCGGTTTGGCTCAGTGGATAGAGTGTCGACCTGCAGACTGAAAGGTCCCAGGTTCGATTCCGGTCAAGGGCATGTACCTTGGTTGCGGGCACATCCCCAGTGCGAGGGTGGGGGCGGGGGGGGGGGAGTGTGTGTGCAGGGGGCAGCTGATTAATGATTCTCCCTCATCGATGTTTCTAACTCTCTATCCCTCTCTCTGTAAAAAAATCAATAAAGTATATTAAAAAATAATAATAACCAATTTCCCCCCCATATATACATCCAAGTGTCCCCTTAGTTATAGTGATGAGGCTGCCCAGTCCCAGGCAGGATCTAGGAGAGCCAGTTCCTTTAATATACTTTAAAAAAAAAAGGCTGTTAGCAATTTATGTCAGGCATGACAAACTGGGCCTTTGTTTTAAGGTATTAATCCTGTTTCCTAACCTGGGGAGAAGCATTGTTCATTATATGTCACTTAGTCAAGCAGGTTATTTTGTGGGTGAGTGTAAGATTTCATATATCCTCCATAACAGTGAGACTTAGTCATCTGTTACAAGTAAACCCTCTGTAAAATTAGGTTATCTTTTCTGCCATTCATAACTTCGTATTGCCACTCCTATTAATTTTAATTTACATGTTCAACGTGGACGACACTTACACTGTCAATTAGATATGAGTTATCGGTGAAGGTTTTAAAAGGAATAGCTTATCCCCTTTGCAAAAATATAAATTTGGAGACTTTGCTTCTTTTGGCATCCAGCACATGCATATTCTCTGTACAAAAGAGAATTAGTAATTTGAAAAAGAGTACACGGAACACATTGCCAGCCGAAATCACTGTTATTGGAAATAATGACATTTTAATTGCGTGATTCTGTTTAATAATTCCATTTTTATTAAAAAAAGGAAATTATATTTGTTCTGAGGACTCATTAAATACTCCATACTAATGAGGCTAAATAATGGGAAGGTAAAGAGAGAGGGAAATATCTTTAAAGTATTAAAAAGAATGTCACAGAAGTGAAAGGCTTGACACTTTTATAATTGTGTACATGTTCCCTGGTGTGATTTGTTTCTTTGAATCAAGCTCTAACTGAATTATGATGAGCAATTTACCTACAATATTTCAGTTACCTAACTGATAAGGACTTCAAAATACAACAAAAAACTGACGTTAAATTTAAATACTATTTTATATGGATTAACACTGAGTGTAAAAGAATGAAGCACTTGCCCAGCCAGTGTTGCTCAGTGGTTGAGCACTGATCCATGCACCAAGAGGTTGCCAGTTTGAATTCCGATCCAGGCACATTGCCCAGGTTGTGGGCTCTGCCCCTGGTGTGGGTGGGGCATGCAGGAGGCAGCCGATCAATGTTTCTCTCCCATCCATGTTTCTCTCTCTTGGTCACTCTCCCTTCCTATCTCTAAAATCAATAAAAACATTTTAAAAATTAAGTGCTACTACTTAGTAATTTATCAAGCAAAATAGTAGTCTTAATTCTGAGGGAAACATGAAAATAAAATGCTTAAACTCTGCTTCCTCTACTTCGTCCCTATTCCCTTGGCCTAGCTCGCGGGCGTGTGGATACATTCAAACACTTCCTAAGACTGAAATTCTGCAGAGTGCACAAAACTAGCCTTTAACATCCAGTTGAGCATAATCAGATGCAAATTCGAACAACCATTTTCGGAGTAATACATGCACTCAAGGTTTTTCAACATGCTTTTAGATTTAATAGTTCTAAGATGCGAGCTCTCTATAAAAAATTAATCTCAAGTCTATTTTGATTTTCCCCTTTTAAGTACATGATTTTCCTGGGTAATTAGAAATACAGAAAGATGCGATTTTTGTGTGTGTCTAAGGTTTCTAATGTCTATTGCTTTATTAAAAAAAATATGTATGTATATATTAAGAACTTGTTGGTTTCCATTTACTCTCCTTAAATGAATTGGAGAAGTGCATTTCGTATGTACTTTTTATCATATAGGCTGTTCATGTACTTGATTCAAAGGATATGATATATCAGCAAGGTTCGGGCTGAATCTTAAAAGATTCAATTGTTGTGCTTATTCATATGTTCTCTCCTCTTCTCATGCTGGGCTTGCTTTCCTATCAGACCTCACCTCTCCGTAGTGTCCCTCCTAGAATTGGAGGAAGGCCATTATCAATAGTTTGAGTTGGCATAAGTAATACCTGTTGCTATCCTGATCTTAAGAAAAATTTGTCATCATTTTTGATCCATTGGCCTAAATGGTGACTATGCACAGGATGCATTGAAATGCATACACATGCGTGCACAGATAAACACAATTTATGTTTCATGCATATGTAATGTGTCCTAGTGTCCCTCAGCGAATGTCCAGTCAATATTATAAATAAAACAAAATGGGACTCATGCACTAGATATAATATTCTCTTACTGTATTGAAAAGTCTACTTAGATCTTTGACAAAACACTCTTCATGTTAGTAGGTTTCTATCAAACACATCTCATTCCCAATCCTGTGATTTAAACCTAACCATAACTACAAAGAAAACCCAATTAGAAAGAATGTAGCAAGAAATTAAAAATAATTAAATTCAACACAAGCATTTAATTGCATTAATAGTCTTTCTAAGACTGTATAATTTAAAAATAAAAAAAAATTAGGTTAAATGAAGTCTTAATTATTTTTTTTTCAGATTGACAAATTATTTTTCTCTGTATTTTTTTTAATGTGTGTATTGTTGTTTTGTATTGAGATTTGAGACTTCTTTTCCTACAATGTATCCTGATATTTATAGAATGGCATTGAAGCCAAGTATGGCTCTATGGGGGATGAAGGTTTCCAATTTTTCATTTTTACCCTGACTGACAAAATAGAGAAAATGTGAAAATAGAACAGAGGTGTGAACTATTGCAAGTTGGGGCTCTCTTACTTTTTCTCTTAAGAAACTTTTGAGAAGGATCAAAAATGACCTCTTCAGAAAAAACTCTTTTCAGCACATGACACCCCTGTCTACACTGCAATATAATGGATCTCGTGTAAGAGAGGCAGATGATTGGGGAGTTTCAGTCACACCATATTTGAGCTGGATAACCTTTGGTTACCTCACTTGTTTTAGTCTCTGTTTTTTTCCCATCTGGAAATTGCGAACAATAACAGTACCCACCTCACAGATTTATTGTGAGAATTAGAAGACATAAGCTCTGTATATACCACTTAGTTCCTGGCCCACAGTGGGGCAACTGAACATTTTAGAGACTATTATTATTGTCCTTGATATTATTGTCATTATTAGGGCTGTGGTAGTCCGTTTTGACATTATTTTTAAAGATCTTACTACTGTAATCTCTTGTTTATATTACGGAATAGAGTTTACAGATAGCAATATCATTTTAAAGCCTATTTTAAGAGGGGCATTAATTATCAGGTACCAAAACATTGTGGAAGTTAATCTCCTGGAGAGTCTTTCTAATTACCAAGTTTAGGGTGTTTGATCAAGGTAATCCCTTGTTCCATTTTTAATGTCATGCAGTCCTCTGTGCCACCCAAGTAAAATGGCCATGCATTGAAAATGAGGATTATGCACACACCACCATTCCCAGTGAAATATCGTGGAACCAAAGAGGATGGCTTCTGAAAGCTAATTAGCAGTATTTGTCCGACTGCAGGAATTGAGCGTAAAGTAGAAAGTGAACTGTCTTTGGCACTCAGAGCAGTGATGAAGACAGGCATGTTTTGGTCTGTGTCCTTGACCTTAATAATCTGGCCGACCGTGTTCTTTAACATCAGTGGATTCAATTTAACTCGCGGTATCATTACACCTCAGTCATATCCTGCCTGTGGATCGCCACAGGAAGCCTCAGACCTGGAGACAAAGGTGGCTGAGAGGCGCATTTCTGTATTTCTTACTCCCTAAGACACCGGGGAGGTTTTCACAATGTCAGTTTGATCTTTTCAAGGTTCTATCTCAAAGGAGCTATTTTAAAAATCTCTGTTCTAGAGGAACTGTAGGTTTTGTTTGGGTTCTAAGAATTAATCCAAGACTATCTATTGTGATGACAAGCTGCTGTCATAGTACTGTGGACATCAATGCTCTTTCTAATTCAAATGCAGATGCTCATCCTCTGAGTGTAGACTAGCATTTATATAGCGGCAAATGAAATCCCACATATATTTTATTGTCTTGAAAATAAAAAAATGTATTTTTATTGATTTCAGAGAGGAAGGGAGATAAAGAGAGAGATAGAAACATCAATGATGAGAATCATTGTCTGCCTCCTGCACACCCTCTACTGGGGATTGAGCCCACAACATGGGCATGTGCCCTGACTTAGAATTGAACCATGACCTCCTGGTTGACACACCACCCCTGTACCACACCAGCCGGACCCCACATATATGTTATTAGGTATCTTCTACAAGGAACTACTGTGAGGAACTATCAAGTTGTAGAGATGAAGAACCCATATCTTCTTTCTTTTCATACACTGGTCAAATAGATCAGAATTTTGAAGTTAAGGAAACTTTTATTGATCTAGAAGGCCTGGCTTAAAGAGACGAGAGAGCCAATGCTCAAATCCATCTTAAGAGATCTCCAAATTTAGGTGTCTTATATGTCAAGGGAAGGGAGGGTGGGTGAGGCAAGATGTAGGTGGGGGCCATAGAAGGCTAGTCCCTGAAAAGGGATTGGAGGAAAAGCGTGAAATTTCAAAATTCCTTTGTTGCTGGATGGTTTCTTGGCCTCAGCTGATCTGAGTTTGGTCTTGGAGACTCTTGTAGATCTTTTCTAAACTGTCATTATCTTGTACATATTTCCCACCTTTTAGGGAAAAGCACCTCCTGGCAAGGGGCTGCTCTTGCAAATACTCAAGACTCAAACAGAATTGCTCTAGTTAATTATCCTATCTGTAGCAGGAGTCACTAGACTGAAGGCTAGCAGAGAGAGGATGCATTTCACTGCTATACTTTGAACTTTGTGTTGAGAACGAGGTGAAGTGAGACAAAGGCCAAAGCAAGGAGCCCATTCTGTTGCATTTCTCCAGGTGGGCAATGAAAGTGAATTGGACCAAGGTCATAGTGAACGTGGAGCTGACAAGTGACCAATTCATACCCGCCATGGAAAATGCCGATGAAAAGTGTGAAAGACAGAATTGTCAAGGTGGCACTTGATACTTCATTGAAACAATAGCAACGATGAGGTTATTTAGAAGAGGAGGAATTGAGAATAACTATATTTGGGGGAAGAAAATCAAGAATTTGATTTTGGATTTATTGAATCTAAGACTTACTAGATTTCCAAGTAGAGATACCAGAGGATAGTTCGATATTGCAACACAAGGTTCAGGGAAGATATCCAGGATGAAGATACAAACCTTGTGAGTCGCTGAAACCGGTTTGGCTCAGTGGATAGAGCGTCGGCCTGCGGACTGAAGGTCCCAGGGCATGTACCTTGGTTGCAGGCACATCCCCAGTAGGGGGTGTGCAGGAGGCAGCTGATCCATGATTCTCTCTCATCGATGTTTCTAACTCTCTATTCCTCTCTCTTCCTCTCTGTAAAAAATCAATAAAATATATTAAAAAAAAAAAAACAAAAAACCTTGTGAGTCATCCTGAAAGATGGCTGAGGCCATCAAATAATTTAATGTCAACAGAGGAAAAAAGAGGTCAAGACTAAGTCTTGAAACCCTCAAGTGCTTAAAGACTCAGATGAGACCAGCAAGCAGAGAACGCGTAAAAGCAGCCAGAACTGCAGGGTCACAGGGAGAATACAACTCAAGCTCCTCCTAAATCGTATAGAGTCCTTTCGAGAACATTCATGCAGCTCACATTACACACCTGTCCCCATCTTTTACCTTCTCGGATGGTTTCTCACGTGTGCATTGCCCTTTCTGAATTTTAGTATCCAAACATTAAACAGCGTTCCAAATTCAAATTCATTTTGACAGGGCGGCCTATAGTGGGCTTATCAATTCCTCTGATAAGCATGCTGTAACTCTATTAATGCTGCGGGGATTAAATTAGCTTCTGCTAGCATGCCAGTCTATTGGCCTTGATTAACTGAAAGTTGGCACATGAACTGTTTTTAAGCCAGGGTTCCCCCATCCTTTCACTTTCTGTATTGATTTTTTGGAAACCGTGTCTAGGAATTTGCATTTATCTTTATTAGAGGGCATTGTCTGGTTTCAGCTGATTCCACCTTTCACATGTATTCTGATTCTTGAGACAGCACGCAAGCAAGATGGAGATGGTTTTAACTAGATGTCCTTGAAACCTGATAAGCGTGCGTTCAAATGCTTTCTCCAGTTCATCCCGACCAGTGACCAGTGCTGCCTGGAACTTTGGCATTATTAAGTAGCAAAGGGTCTCAGGCTTAGGTTTAGGGTTTTGGTTTTCCCTTACAAAATATAGAAGAGAAATTTTCATTTTAAGAAATGTGTTTTCATTTTGAAAATCTATAATAATAAAAGTGTAATATGCTAATTAGACCAGAGGTCTTTCTGGATGACCTGGACAAAGCCGGGGCTGTGAGGGAAGCTCGGGTCCCAGGTGTCTACTGGTGGTTAGAGGGAAGCCCAGGTCCCAGGTGCCAGAGGGAAGCTGGTGCTGACACCAGGGAAAGGAAGGCCTATTCTTGCATGAATTTCATGCACCGGGCCTCTAGTTATTATATAATGGAAATGCATTGAAAGGCAATGATCAGATTAATATACACTCTGGACATAGATTGGCTGAGATTTAAATCTTGGTCCCATTATTTATTCCATGTGTGATGTTTCTTAACTTTTCTTGTGCCTCGATTTCCTCTTCTGAAAATTGGAATCATTATAATAACTACATCACGAGGTTGTTGTGATGATGGACTGAGCTAATACATGTAAAATGCTTATAACAACTAGCAGCTAATAATCACTTAATCCATAGCATTTGTTATCTTATGAATCTGTTTACTTTGGGAAAAATGTAAAAGCATTTGTTTACAAGTTCATATCTGCTTTTCACTTTGGCAAATGCAGGTTATAATTATTAGTATGTCACATGATCCTTTGAAATCAGTGTTCTTATTCTTGCTATATAAATACAGTTTGGAAATGTTGAGTAAGTTTTTCAGGTTAAATAGACTGTAAAATGGCAGAGATTGGACTTATTCCCACTGTTTGTGGTTTAAATTTATTTCATTTTTCATGCTTTATTTTGCTAACAAAAAGATGATTTTACTCTCTAATGCTATAAATTACATGTTAAAAATACGAACAGATATGACTCTTATATAATTGATACATAGTCTATTGGGATATCTAGAATTTAGTCAATAGTTCTTGCTAAGTGGAGGATGGTTACACTGATTATTACGCTTTTTCCAGGACAGTATAATGTTGGGTGTTAAGCATTATGCTTCTTGCTTCTGTGTTTGCCCCAAATTTCCCAGTGCCATCTCACCACCATCTAAAGGAAGTCAGCGATGTCTTCCATTAGTCAGAAGTCAAGTTTTATTGTTGCTGTTTTGATACTAGAAAAGGAAATTTTAGTTCTCCTGAATCTAATGTCTACTACAAATTAAAACAACAACGACAACACACAACAAGGAATTACTCTGTAAATGACCTCCGACAAAGCACCCAGTTAGCTATTTTTCTGGTCAAAATGAGATGAATAGAGAGGGGGGGGGGGGATACACACAGGAATGGATGTGTGCCAGTATTCTGACCTCAAGGGTTCCCTTTCATGCACTCCCCCACCTGCGCCGCTGAGCACACACAGATCAGTACTCTATCTATTCCAGGCTGTCACTTTGCCAAACCAAAGTGGCGAAAGCACTTGAGCAAATGGACAGTGTGTCTGGGCCCGCAAGACTGGAGAATAGAAATGTCTGCAGGATTCTCTCATGCCGCGTTGGGTTGGTGGGACCCCTCTCCGTGGCTTGGAACTCAGGTTCCAAAACAAGACCCTTGCATTTCTGAGGGCCTACCTAAGGAGACTTAAGAAATGGTGCTTTGACCAATTCCGTGGCTGCTGATTTTGTGAGAGAAATCTACAAAATGATGGAACATGCTTAATAGGTGAAAGCACGGGAACTTCATTGCAAGGGAATTTGCATTGCCAGATAAAGGACAACGCTGAGTGGCATGGTTTTTTTTTGTTTTGTTTTTTTGTTTGTTGTTGTTTTTGTCATAACCTTTTGTCTTTTGAGAGTTGATTGAGTGTTTACGAAGTGCCAGGTAGATAGAATGAATTAACTAAGTTACCCCCTCACAATGAGTACAGTTAAAGTAGGAACAGGTTACTGGGATTCCAACACAGGCTGTATTTTTGTTATTTGTTTGTTTGTTTGTTTGTTTGTTTGTGTGCCATGTTTTAGAAGAGAAAATGTTTAAAGACTGTGTACCTTGCGCCAATATTTGCCAAAGGTGGTCTGTGCTTTGCTCAGGAAGATTAGGGATTGAGTCCCCCAACCCCACCTCTTCTTTAAAGAAGTAAAAATCTTGCCCGGCCTGTGTGGCTCAGTGGTTGAGTGTCAACCTCTGAACCGGGAGGTCAAGGTTGGATTCCTGGTCAGGGCACATCCACGTTGCAGGTTCTATCCCCAGTGTCGAGTGTGCAAGAGTCAGCTGCTCAATGATTCTCTCATCGATATTTCTCTCTCTCTCTCCCTCTCTTCCTTTCTGAAATCAATAAAATATATATTTTTTAAAAAGTTAAATCTTGGCTGGAAAGCAAAATCTCATGCATAAATGTAGAGTTTGGGATTTTTTTTTTTTTTTTTTTTTTTTTTTAACACTTACTACCCTACTAAGCTGAAGTAGAATCTGGCGGGACTCCCTGAGTGACTGCACATATCCAAGTTGCTGGGTAGCCATTGAATGTGCCCTTTGAACCAAAAACAATGTTTTCATTTGTGATGTTGTGTTAGGAGGGAGAATGTAAATCCTGGTTGTGTAGACAAGGCGAGATGTGACAGGATTTCCAAGTGTGAAGCAATTAGGAGGGCGAGTGGAGAGGATTAAAAAGAAAGCAACTCAAGATTCTCTACAAGTCTGTTCATGCACCGCCCTCCTTTTTATCCTGATTTTATACTTCAGTGGAAAAGGGCAAATGTAACTGGGATTTTCATTGTCATGCAAATTTTTAGATTTCCTGAGGTAGGCACATATTACTTTTTTCTTTTTTTAAGGAAAGAGTTAACATTCAAAGAGAAAATGAATGGCCACACATGTTCTCTGCCAGGAATAAATGGTTTTGTGCAACCTGTGTATCTGTGTTCTGTATGTACATATAATTTTCTGCCACTCCTGATTACTTGTGCCTTTGTACTTTGAAATTTATGCATTATAAGCTGTACTCGGAGGATTTCAGCTTAATATAAAGCTTTCTAAAGTGGAAATTGCCATTTAAAAAATCTGAAGAAGTTAATTTTCACAAATTATCTGTATGAAAGGGAAAAGAACATTGAAATATTCTTGGAAGTAAGTACCTAGGATCTGCAAGATTTCAGTGTGTGTTGAATGAAATTGGGTTGGGACAGAAATGAGAATTAGCTGATGGATTTAATGAAAAATGTGCTATTCACTGCCATTCATTTACATGATTATTATTTGACACTTAATGAATCTCTGGCAGAAGTTTATGAATATTTTCATATGATTCAGGCTAAGAGGAAAATTCAAGGTCATTGGTATATATGCAAGTGACCAATTAAACTTTTACAGAACCATTTAAGTTAGAGGTATCCATCTCTAAAAATAGAAATAAGACAAATTCATGCTTATATGTCTTTCACCTTGATTTCCTTTTAAAATAGTAAATGAGAGTTCTATCTATATATAAAAGCTTAATATCCAAAGTGTTCCCTTGGGAGTTCGACTGACCAGGAGTTCGATCAATCGCTATGATGTGTGCTGACCACCAGGAGGCTGCACAGAGTGAAGGAAGGTCCCAGCTGGCAGCAGGCAACTGCTAGGGACTCTAACCATGCACAAAATTCATGCACTGGGCCTCTAGTTTAAGGTGACCAGATGTCCCGCTTTTGGTGGGACAGTCCCAATTTTTAACAGTTTGTCCCGTGTCCCAGGGAATTTTTAAAAAGTCTCAATTTTTGGAAAGAATGCATGACAAGCTAGGGAACAGTGGGAGAAGGGGAAGGGAATATAAGGTTTTCGGCGGCCATGAGGCTATTTAGCCAGGATATGAGTTTTATATTATTTTTGTTAATTTTATAATGTTAAACTTTTAATAATAACAAATAATTGTTGAGAACTGATTATCGAGAACTGCTCATCAAAGCTTGCTACGATGAAAACATTTTGTAACTGTCTCTCAGACAATACAAATCGTACTGCATGCTAGTAAGCTAGTTAAACAAGTGATGTCATTACAAGCCAGCTATTCAGATAATTTAGGTAAGTAATTTATGTATTTATTTTGTAAATACATAAATTTTCTTGAATTTAGTAGACAGTACTCGTATTATTTATATTTTATAGTGGCGGCAAAAAGCCTAGCCTTGAAAGTGACACTTACGACTTACGTTACAATTAAGTGTTGAGACTTTGAAAGCAATTTTATGTGTGAAATATAATTTAACAAATTCCTGTGAAAATTTTCATGACCTTTTAAATAATGACAGCAATCTACTAAAAAAATTCACTCAAATGAGAAATATGCCAAAGAATAAAATAATACTATACATAATTTTTATTTATTATATTTGTAAATTGTACTTATGTTAAAATTTTAAAAAATATATATTACAATACTTTTTTGTTCTATGAACATTTTTGTTGCTCCAAATAGACCAAAGTTTTTAATCAAGAACTCCCCGCCCCACCCTCTTCAATGATGTCCTGCTTTACTAATGTTAAAATCTGGTCACCTTACTCTAGTCCCATAATAAAAGGAATAGGGGTACCACTCTTGAACCTCAAGGCTGGCTCAGCACATAACTGTATGTAGCCATCCCAGTGGTCTGTGGTCCCTAAAATATTGTGCTTCCACAGGACCCTAAAAACTCTGTGTACGTTACCAATGCTTTTGGATGGAGGAAAAGGTCAAGGAAGCAAAGAATTGGCAACACGTGACACCAGGACGAATGCATTTTAAATAATAAATTTAAGAAAAAGATAAATAAGGAAATGCAAAATTTCTTTTATGATGGGAGCATGGCTAGGCAATCTGTCAACAAGGGTGGGTCGAAGGGAGGATTTGTGTAGGAGTTGAGACTTGACCTCTAGCCACGATTCTACCACTTATTCTGACCAAATGATCCGATGTTTTTGAGACTCACATGTTTTGTTGGTAAAAAAAAAAAAAAGGGGGGGGGGTGGTGGGGAAACTGGACTTACCATCCTATCTTCTTAGGTTTGCATTATCATAATGAGATACTTTAAAATTATTTTTTTCTGAGAGACAGAGTGGTGAGAGAGAATTAAGCCTAGTCTTGAATGCCTGGCTCTTCTCTTTACTGAATTTTTGTAACCCTGAGCAAGTTGGCTATGTCTATGTTGGTAATTTGTAACCATTGAGCCACACCAGCCAGGCATTATGTGTAAAGGAGGTAAATCATAACAACTACCTTCAAGGGTTGTCAATATGGAAGTGATGAAACAAAGAGCTATGCAGCCCACCCTACCTCTAGATTTACTTGTATGCTACTTAATATGTTTCCTTCTTAATTTAGTTTGCTTTGGAGATATTTTTATTGATCAACACTGACCTACTACTTCTTATTTAACTGCTTCCTTGACTCGAATCTCAGTCCTGGTATACCTTCTCCACCGAGACTGAGGTGTCTTTCTAACACACTGTCTCACCCAAGCATTAAAGATAAGTATTTACTGAGGTAGGTATAGAAAATGTATTAGTTTAGTCCAGATCTCTCTCCAAAAGGTGATCTTGATTATCTACATTTATGACATCTTCTTTTGGATATTAAATGGCTATTTCCCAATTAAGATGTTGGAAATGGAGCTCTTGATATTCTTCCAAATGTTAGATCTCCTTACATGTCTTCACCATCACTCAGCTACTTGCTTAACTTTAAAACCTGTGGATAATTCTCAGCATAATAATTAACCACATTCAGCCCATTCATGAACATTCTGAAATCTTCGGTCCATCCATTTTTCTCTATCCTATACTCCAGCCTTAATTTGAAACCTATTATTTGAGCTGGACTATTGTTGCAGGAATCCAACAGGACTAAGTAAATTCCCTCCTCGTAGCCAGAGTGACTTCTTAGGAATGTCAATTAGGCCACATCAATCCTTTGAATAAAAATGTTCAGGGATTTTTTTTTTTTTTTATGTTGCTATTGGAACAAATTCTAAATCCCTTCCAATCACCCACACATTTCTTAATGAACTGACTTCTTCTGTCTCTCTGTGCTTGTCTTATACCTTCTTCTCCTCCTTACTGTCATGTCACCTAGCTCTTCCAGCTCTTTCTCCAGGCCTCCTCCGTTCCTTCATTTCATCCCTAGCATGCTTCTCTGCTTCTCGCTTCTCTCATTCTTCACTTTCAAGTCAGCACTGAATGCCACTTTGTCAGAAAAGCATGAGAGTAAACTTTTTTTCTTTTTTTAATTGAGGAAGGGAGAGGGAGAGAGAGAGAAACATCAATGATGAAAGAGAATCATGGAACGGCTGCCTCCTTCACGCCCCCTACTGGGGATGGAGCATGCAAGTAGGGCATGTGCCCTGATGGGGAATCAAACCTAGACCTCTTGGCTCACAGGTCAATGCTCAACCATTGAGCAACACCGGCCAGGCATTATAGTAATCCTTACATAAGTTTTAACAATCTGAAAAACCTTACTTACCTTCGAAAGTAATAGTAGCATTGACTTTGTACATATTAATTAGAAGTAAGTTGACTTTTATCTATTACTAAATTATGTTGTGTGGTTTGTTTGTTTTTTAAGTAAGTTTTAAATGGAGTCCTGGAGTCCATTTTCTAACGTTTTATTTAGATTTTTTTTTTAAAAAAATGTATATTACAACAGAGTTTATTTAGTATGTGACATATTTGTGCAATATTTGCTTTGTTTTTATTGATTTACACCTGCTCCATAAACACATACTTGGATGGAAATCTATTCTCTGGAGGCATTTCAATGACATGCAAATTATTTGCTCTTTACAACAGTCTGTTTCTCCGTGTAATTCATGATCCAGGAACTGAAATCACCTCATAAACAATTAGCAGACGGGGAGATGATGACAACGTAATGTGCTAGCCCCAATCTTTCCTGCTTATCTTGGGTATAAAGCGCTAAATGACAGCAACTCGGGGCAAGTACATGCACCCAGATTCCCCCAGGGCCCCTTGATCCCGAGGTGCTTTCTGGGTTGCCTTCTAGCTGGTGCAGGCCTTGATCTCCACCGTTCCCGAACTGTACCAGGCAGTGGCTTCAATATCACCATGCTGCCCTTTCTGTCGGTACCAACCAGAAGGTGGGCAGAGAGGCTGCAGAGGTAGTGCGGGCAGAATGCCACACTCCAGCTGGGAAGGCATCTGAGCCCCTTTGGCTGGTCCCTCCCCTCCCATGCAGTGATTTCTGGGACTGGACTCCTAGGAGGTCATCTCTTAGCTTCCCAGGACCTCATCCCTTCCCCTCTCCCCTATCCTCTGGGCCTCAGACAAGCAGCTGCTGGGGCTGCAGGTGGCTCTGGATCCCTGGTCCCAGTCATGTGGAGGAGAGCAGAGACTGGAGAGGGATCCCAGGCTGCCACCAGTGGCATTTCCACCTGCAGGACGGGGACTTGGGAAGGAAGGCACCAAGCTTATTATGTGGCTGCAGATGCTAATATGGGGCCAATTTTTATCCAAACCAGAGGGCATCTGTCCATGTGGCGTGAGGTTGCGACACTCTCACTTCCAGGACCATCTCGCTTGCAAAAACCCCAGCTTTCCTGCGAAACCCACAGTTTGCCTCAGCCACCAATGGGGTGGCATTGGTGACGCCTGTTCCTGGCTCCGAGTTATTGTGGCCCTGCTTTCCATCAGGCTGAGGGAAGCTGAATTTTGTGTTACTAATTAAAACAAGTTTGCTACTTGTGTGGCTGTACTTCTCCCTGAGCCTGATAAATAATGCACCTTGTTACACGAGGCCCTGCGATATGTGATATGGATCTAGAACAAAACAAAGTCTCCGGGGAGAGACTGCAAATATAACGTTAGCTAAAATTTTTTGCAAATGCAGGTTTTTAAATTAATTAATTAATTTTTTTTTTAGTTTGCTTGGTCATGGACAGCAAAGGTAATGCATCTTTTTTTGCGTAACAGCCGCCCATGTGTCTGCCCTGAAGCCTGGATGGCGGAGGCAGGCCTTGAACATGATCCATTTTGGCTGGAGATGGCCATGTACTGGTGTGTGTGGGGGGGGGTTGGGGGGGCAGCACCTGGCACCTGCCTGCCCTTTGCAGATTTGAATCCAAATGCTGCCAAAACCGGTTTGGCTCGGTGGATAAAGTATCAGCCTGCGGACTGAAAGGTCCCAGGTTTGATTCCGGTCAAGGGCATATACCTTGGTTGCAGACATATCCCCGGTGGGGGGTGTGCAGGAGGCATCTGATCAATGTTTCTCTCTCATCTATGTTTCTAGCTCTCTATCCTACTCTTCCTTCCTCTCTGTAAAAAATCAATAAAATATATATATTTTAAAATGTTGCCATATCTTCCAAACTACTGAGACAGGCCAGAGATGCACTTGCATTAGTCATAGCTACTATGATAGCGTAATGGAAACCCATGTCAAAGAAAACCCAGTTTCGTGGTGCTCTGAAACAATGGGAAGGCCATCTTCCTCTCTCTTAGGAGAGCCAGGCAATCCTTGGTGTGCCTCAGGGGTGGGGAACCTTATTTTTTCTGCCAAGAGCCATTTGGATGTCTGTAACATCACTCGCTTACTATAATTCCCGCAATGGAAATGGATGTTGTTATGAAAAATGCTCCAAATTTATTGCATTTTGGGTCGCACCTGCTGTTGCCTTGGCAGGGCCAGACCAAATGGTTCCATGGGCCTTACACGGCCCGCGGGCCGGAGGTTCCCCACCCCTGGTGTACGTGGTCACTAGTGACTCTGCCCTCCTCCTGCTTGGTGTCCTGCTTTCCAGGGCATCTTGTTGTCCTTTGGGCTCCTGAGGTTCTGGTTGCTGTGGCATTGCCCGGGCGTTAGGAAGGAAGACGTGAGGCCACACAAGGGCCACACAGATTGTCCTGTAGGGGCCCTTGTGGGAGGCCACCTCCACAACATTGAGTCCATCCGTGACCGTCGCTAAGAAAGGGGTGTCTTTGCTGGACATTTTGCCACCAGAACGTGCCGAAGGAGTTTTGCAATGTTGAGTAAAATTAATCATGTTGATCTACCTCCTCTTCCACTTTAGTTTTATGTTCCAATGGCCTTGTGCGTTCCAGTGCTTACTGAACACAATGCTTCTGATTGCAGATATAGTTCCATTGCATATAGGCTATCCTTCCAAAAATGTACATAATTATAAAGGCAGTGTTAATTATTACAATGCATTGCATTTACAGAATTGAGCTAGCAGCTGTTAAAGTGTGTATACATTTGGGGGAGCTATCCTGTCTTTTGGCACTATTCTCCTTCAATCAAAATACTGTCTTTGTGTCCAGCTGGTGTGGTTCAGTGGTTGAGTGTTGACCCATGAGCCAGGAGGTCAGGGTAAGGTTCCAGATCAGGCCACATGCCTGTGTTGAAGGCTCGATCCCCAGTAGGAGGCATGCAGATGGCAGCTGATCAGTGATTCTCTCTCATCATTGATTAAATATATATTTTTAAATTTATTTTTTAAAATATATTTTATTGATTTTTTTTTACAGAGAGGAAGGGAGAGGGATAGAAAGCTAGAAACATCGATGAGAGAGAAGCATTGACCAGCTGCCTCTGCACCCCCCAGCTCCCACTGGGGATGTGCCTGCAACCAATGTACATGCCCTTGACCCAAATCAAACCTGGGACCCTTCAGTCCGAAGACCTTTGCTCTATCCACTGAGCCAAACTGGTTTCGGCCTAAAATGTATTTCAAAAGTAAATATATGTATTTTTAAATATTGCACTTGTGACTTTTTCCTAGAATGTTCCTTTAGGTGGCCTAGACAAAAATTATTTTATGTCTTATCCTTTCAGTACAAGTTGATGGTTATTCTCACCTTCTATGAATATCTTTCTTTCCTCTTGAAAGCACATGAAGATGATACACGGTTAGAAACGCCACATTGTAAAAACAGTTGTACAGTTTTAACGTCTGATTCTTTGAAATATTATTTCCATTTGATGTAATCTTTTCTGAACATTCCCATTTTATCTAATCTTTTTCTTAGGTCATGGTCATGACTGTTTATTTAAGCATGGACATTCTTTTTTTATATATATATATATATTTTATTGATTTTTTACAGAGAGGAAGGGAGAGAGCTAGAGAGCTAGAAACGTCAATGAGAGAGAAACATCGACCAGCTGCCTCCTGCACACCCCCCACCGGAGATGTGCCCGCAACCAATGTACATGCCCTCGACCAGAATCAAACCCGGGACTTTTCAGTCCACAGACCGACGCTCCACCGCTGAGCCAAACCGGTTTTGGCTAAGCATGGACATTCTTTCAAGCAAACTGGCTATTTTTGTTGTTGCTGTTGTTGATGTTATTTCTAGTGAAGACACATATTTCCATATTTAGTATCAATTTTAGGGCTCGAAGACACTTGGGAATGATTTCCAATGAAGGTTTTAAAAGGGAAAAAAAGTTCATTTATCTTCATAGATTATCCTTTCACTGTTGAATGCTTTGAGGAGACAGATGATAAAAAAGTGTTCCACATAGTTTAAAGGTTATTGATTTTCTGAGGGTCATTGTTTTGCCTGAGAGTAAATTCATGACAGATTTTTCAAATTAGACTACCTTATTTTATTGATAATTTCTAAAGCATTCTACTTGCAAATTTTGCATATTTTTCATGTTTTCTAATTATAAAGGAGCACTTTCTGTTCTAATCCATATTACAGTATAAGATATGTACACGCACACACACACACACACACACACACACACACATAGAGGCCCGATGCACGAAATTCATGCAAAAGGCCTTGGCTTGCCTCGGCCCTCACATTCATGGCTTCATCTGTAAGGTCATCCAGAAGGACATCTGGAAGGTCGTTCAGCTGTCCAGTCTAATTAGCATATTACATATTACACTTTTATTATTATAGATATATTACAACTAGTAATATTGTATTGTCAAACAAAAATGGCTTAAAAGAGAAAAAGTAAGGTCCTCACAGGTTTGGCTCAGTGGATAAAGCATTGGCCACTGGACTGAAGGATTCTGGGTTTGATTCTAGTCTGGGGCATGTGGCTCAGTTGCAAGCTCAATCCAGGTCCTGGTTAGAGCTGATGTGGAGGCAACCAATCAATGTGTCTCTCTCACATTGATGTTTCTCTGTCTCTCTACCTCCATTCCACTCTCTCTAAAAATCAATGGAAAAATATTCTTGAGTGAGCATTAACCAAAAAAAAAGAGAGAAGAAAGGAAGGAAGGAAGGAAAAAAGCACAAAGGGAGAAATAACAAGATGTCTTTAAATCCATCTTCTTAACTCCTGTTCTTGGTTTTACTCCCATTGAGAGCCGTGGCCCACTGCATCATTTTTATGAGTGACCTGGCATTTCTACAATTTTTAAAGTTTAGAGAGTCTGGATTTAGATTTCTTTAGTCCCTTTTCCAGATAAAATCTAAAGTGTCTTTTCTGGAATGATTGAAGGGCATGCCTGTTGGGTGGGCCAGTGGTGGAAAGACAAGTAGACCTACTTGAGGGACCTTCAGATCTGTGAGTCCGAGCGCTTCCAACTTTCAAAGCAAACCTTTCAATGAAACTTCATTTAGTGAACAAAGACTATGACTAAAATACTTGTGTGGATTAATGGACTTGGTAACATGATCTGAAATTCATACCATGATTTAGAAAACCATTAATCATCTGTGACAATTTTTACGACCATGTGCGTAGTGTATATCCAATACAATTATATTAAAACAAATTATATAACTCACAGTGCTCATTGCTTCTGTTTTAAATTAGTATCCTTTATCACCCTGTCATAATAGTCCCTTTTGAATTTCTACTCCCATAAGGTCATTGATGATGACATATAGGTTAAAATAATACTAAATTGTTCAAATATTTGAACTTTATCCTCTGACTAGTAATAATTTAATACAATGCCAATTACTATCATTATGGAGCTAGACTATTTATTATGTTAAACTGTTCAACTACTTCATTGCCAAAAGGCTCATATATGATTGATCACCAGTCGACATTCTTTATTATACATAGCCCTTCATTTGTGGTCTGATTTTCATCAAATTTTTCAAGATGAAAATCAGTATTATTTTTTAAACAAATGTTCTCAGGGTTCTGTAAGAATTTCATGATGATTAATTTTTTAAGACTTTATATTTTTTACAGCAGTTTTCTCAGTAAAATTAAGAGGAAAGTGAAGAGATTTCCCATCTACCTTCTGCCCCCACAGATGCATAATGTTCCGCCATTATCAACATCACTCACCGGAATGGTACAATTTTTTATTTTATTTTACAAATCATAACCACCCAAATTTCAGAGTTGATCTTAGGTAATTATCAGTGTTGCTTATTCTATGGATTTGGACAAATATAAAGTATCAGTGTTGTTTACTCTATAGGTTGGACAATATATAATGATATCCGTCCATCATTACAATGTCATACAGAGAATTTTCACTGCTCTAAAATTCTCTGTGATCTGCCTATTTATCTCTTCCAATCCCCATTATGGCAACAGCTGACCTTTTTATTGTCTCCATAGTCTTGCCTTTTCCAGCATGTTCATGTAGTTGGGATCATACAGTATGTAGCCTTTTTAGATTGGCTTCTTTCATTTAGTCATATGTCTTTAAGGATCAGCTCTCCTCTGCCTTATAAAATGAACAAAGCGCTGCCAGCATGGCTTAGTGGTTGAGCTTCAATCTTTGAGCCAGGAGGTCCCGGTTAGATTCTCAGTAGGGCACATGCCTGGGTTGTGGGTGTACAGAAGGCAGTCCATCAATTATTCCTTCTCATTATTTTTTTTCATTTTTAAAAAATATATTTTATTGATTTTGTACAGAGAGGAAGGGAGAGAGATAGTCAGAAACATCGATGAGAGTCATCGATCAGCTGCCTCTTGCACACCCCCTACCGGGGATATGCCCACAACCAAGGTACATGCCCTTGACCGGAATCGAACCCGGGTCCCTTCAGTCCCCAAGCCGACGCTCTATCCATTGAGCCAAACCGGTCTCGGCAATTATTCCTTCTCATTATTGATGTCTATATATATAATCTCCCTCTCCCTTCCTTTCTGAAATCAATAAAAATACATTTTTAAAAATGAACATAGGTGGGGATAATATCATGCATTCTCATGTATCCTTGCTTCTATACACACACACATAAAATGCACTTACTTTAATCAACTGTCACACCTGGAAACTATGAGCGAGAACCACTCTTTTTCTGGGCAAGAAGATGTTGCTAACTATGACTGAGCCCTTGGTGAAATGCAGGTGGCTCTTCGATGTCATTCTTCTTAGTTAGCGCTCCTCACCATCCATTTCCACGTCTAAAACTGCATAACCTTGCATTGGAAATTGATGCCCTGTCATTATGTCCACGGAGTTCTCGGGGAATATCTATGAAATAAGACAAGTAAGCAAGACGCAGTTCACCAGGTTGAAAGAACACTCCTGCAAAATGTGCTCTACACTGAAAGATAAAAAGAAGCATGCGTTGAAAAGTGGCTCAGCTGCTTTCAATTAAGTAGGTCTTGCCTTTTGATATGCACCTTCCACATATTCCGGTCCTGACAATGTGTGATAATAAGATGTATGGACTTAATATGGCAACCAGTCGCAGTGCTGGTGTAAATACATTATTCTCTCTCCCAGACGTTGAAAGGATCAGTAGATATTCGCTTTCTGTAGACTTAAAAGAATGCCTCCTCAAGTCATTCATTCCACTGTATGTACACAAAGTGTACTTTTCTCTCCCTCCATGGCCACATGTAATTTTTTATTTTTATTTTTTAATACATTGTATTGATTTATTTTACAGAAAGGGAGAGGGATAGAGAGTTAGAAACATCGATGAGAGAGAAACATCAATCAGCTGCCTCTTGCACACTCCCCATTGGGGATGTACCCACAACCAAGGTACATGCCCTTGACCGGAATCGAACCCGGGACCTTTCAGTCAGCAGGCTGACACTCAATCCATTGAGCCAAATCAGTTTCAGCCACATGTAATTTTTTAAAAGCTATGGGAATTTTGAGACCTTGAGTTCATACTGCTCTTTTTCCATTTGCTTCGGGAAACCTAATTATATGTCATTTGAAGACCTGGTGGGAGGGGGGAGATCACCACCTAAATACAATACAGTTTACCTTGGATATCAATTTAGCCCTAGAGATAAAATAAATGTAGAATGGATCATGGCCAATTTTCAGAGCAGTTTTCTTTCAACACTATTTGTAGCGGGAAGAATCTCACTTCATCCAAGGGTTAGAGCAGTGGTTCTCAACCTTTCCAAGTCCGTGACCTTTTAATACAGTTCCTCTGTATTAAAACTGTAATTTTGCTACTGTTATGAATCATAATGTAAATACCTGTATTGGAAAACACAGATATTTACATTAAGATTCATTAACTAGCAAAATTACAGTTATGAAGTAGCAACGAAAATAATGTTATGGTTGGGGGTCACCACAACATGAGGAACTGTATTAAAGGGTCGTGGCATTAGAAAGGTTGAGAACCACTGGGTTAGAGAGTCACCATCTTCAGTAAAAAGAGGGAAATATGCCTTAGCTCCATTCTCACCCTAAAATTCAAATGTCAAATACAATAAAACCCAGAAGTTATTGTGGGATTCCACTTTCACGTGGAATCTTTAAAAAATGCTTCAAAAGATCCACATTTTCTTTCAATGGTGAAATGCCCCCCCCCCCCCCAATAATCTTTCAAATATCTTTGACCCTAGTTTTAGAAGGAGAATTCACTCATTCTTGAAAACAGCTTGGGCAGGGGCCTTTGAAAGCAAGGCACGTCAAAGGGAAAGGGAAATTCAAGGACAAAATCAGGTTCTCTCTTAGCCACTCAATCCCATTTGTCCAATGGCCTTATCTGAACCTAACCTGAAGTTTCTAGGATTTGTACATTTTTATTTTTGTTTAAATTTCTATTTTTATTTTTGGTTTAGTTAAAGACCTTAGTGGGCGTGCCTGGGAGGCAGAGAGAGAGAGAGAATGGTGTTTTCATGTAATAGTGTGCTGCTTAGGGTAAAATGCATTGAAACCAGGGACATACCTGGAAATGAGACACTTAGTGGGGTCACTATGGAGACCTATAAATATTTGAAGGCTGCCAGGTAGAACCGGAAAGTAAATTAATTATGTGTTCCTCCGAGGACAGAACTGGGATCAATGAATTGAAGTCAAGAAAGAAGTGGAATAGATTGCAGAAAGATCACATACTAGATCAGGCACTGTTATGAAGAATTGATCTCCTTTGCCCAGGAAGTGTTTAAATAGACACATTGGTGATCAATTACTGTGGAGATTGTTGAGGTGACTCCGACATTAGAATATATTTTTGAGGATGACACCTTAACTCTGTTTTCCACCCTTTCATCATCTCAGAAACTGAGCTGTGAAAATAGTGGAGAATTCTGCCTTCAATTGTGACACCATCATTTGGTCATTAGAAATGCATACTTGGTTCATTTTGATTGAAACGTGTCTGTGTTATATTTATTGTATTCACTTTATCTTTACTATGGTTCATTCAGTCTTTCATGTCGTAAAAACTTAAGATTTGGCCATGCACTGCAGAGCTATTCCACTAAGCTTAAGGCCGTTAACTGTGAATAGCGAATCTCCACTGTCTATATGCATTTGCTTTAGAAGAAAGAATTCAGAAAACTATGTGTCCTTGAATCATAGCTTTACCACTAGACAGCTGTATCCTGGAGGATAATTAAAAAAATGTGTACTTTGATTTTCTCGCCTGTAAATTATAGGAGAAGAAAACCACCTTAACTATTGCTAAGAATTAAATGATATGGTACAAATCGATTAGCACTGGATCAGATTTTTTAAGTAGCCCCCCAAAATGTTGGTAATAATATTTTGGTAGTAGCTATTATTTTGTGATAATTGATCAATAAATATTCCATCTTAATGATGGGCTTTTTAGTTGAGACAATTTGCTCTTTCGTGATTGTTGATCGCTACATATTTTTATCTTCCACTCTTAAAAAAACAAAGAGATAAAGTAAGAGATGGCATTGTGGCTTGCAAATCATTTGCTTAAATATTAGTTTTTAAGGAAGTTGTAAGAAAATCAAAAAATCTGTTCTCCATTTATTACCCCAAACAACTTTAAGATTTATTTTTAATTTACTTTATTGAGGTATATGATTTTAATAAAAACCTATATGATTTTATTACATGGTTAATAAACAGATGTGTATCTATAATCCATCAGCTGCATATTGTTTTGTGAATTCATCACCTCAATACAAGTGTTCTTTCATCAACATTTATTTGTCCTCTCTCCTCTTCTATCTCCCCATCCCTTCCCTCTAGTAATCATCCTACTGTCTGTGTCTATAAGTTTCTTTCTTTATCTCTTCTAAATCTATTTTTGTTTCCTTCGACATTTTACATAAGCTTCTTTCTGGGTATCAGTCTTTCACACATCAATGCTAGAAGTTTGTGACTTTCTTGTACCTGTTCTCCTGAGGTGCCTTTTATTTAAGTTCTAATCATTTTATTTTAAAATCTAAGCACAGTGAAAAACAAAATAAATGTATTATGTTATAACCTGATATTATAAGCACAGCAGTTGTTAAAAAACCATCAATGTTGCTACCTTTTTTTTTCTGCTTCCTTGATTCTCTTTTAGCCCTAATTATTTAGAGGTGATTTATTTCACTAAACTTATGACAAAAATATCATCAAGAGAATAACTGCATTGTGGTTGCAAAGGATTTTATAGCTAATTATATAAACACTGATGACAGTGATTTCAAATATAGAAATGGTATTTTGGAAATGTTTGATAATTTGTAGTGGCAATTATCAAATTATTGATGAAACAATTTAAACAAGTTTTAAGTCAAGAGGAGCACTTACAGAACTTCGGCAAACGCATTAAGAGCAATATTTTATATCATTGTGGTAACAGAATGAAATATTACACTTTCTGGAGATTTACCAAAGCTAAGTGTTGCCCCCAAGTAAGTTATCATTTATTACTGATAGCATTCACACTTTGTTTAGGGAGAAAATATGTTTGTGTCAAGTGGCTTGTGGTGAAATTGGTTCTGAAATACAGCTTCACTCAGCATTAGAGGTTGAAAATAATTTTAATTGCTCTTAAACTATGAATTGTCATGAAGCAGTCATTTGTATTTATTTTTTAATATGTTTGTTATTGATTTTTATTGAGATGAAGGGAGAGGGAGAGATGGATAGAAACATCAGTGATGAGAGAGAATCATGGATCGGCTGCCTTCTGCACGCCCCCTATTGGGGAATCTAGCCAACAACAGAGGCATGTACCCTTGACCAGGAATCTAACTAGGACCTCCTGCTTCATAGATTGATGCTCAACCACTGAGCCACACCAGCCGGGCTTTATTTATTTATTATTGGTCTAGAGTTCTGATCTTCAATACCATGTTCTTCTAGAAGTTTCGCCATCCTATAAGCACATGTTTGTGCCTTTCTTTACTTAGGGTTCAGGTGGTAAAAATTGTGGATATTTCTTTCAAAAAGGCTAAGGATCTGTCACTCAGGCCTTTTACACCTTCCAGCTGAAAAGCGATTTTCTTGTACAGTTTTTTGCGAGTAACTGAAGGCTTTTCATTTGCTGCACTTACGCAGCTGTCTCGTGGTTCTGTCCTGCTTGTCATGTTTGTCCTGCTCTCTTGTGGAACCTCAGTGGCAGGAGTTGTAATATCCGGCCCCACAGGATAATGAAATAACCAGTCGATGCAGATGAGAGAAAAAAAAAAATTTCGTGGGTCAACTTGCTGTATTCCTCTAAGCATATCTCTCAAGTACATACCATTTTATCTTCTAAGTATTAATTCATTTATTACTATTGTATTACTCAGTTGGGTAAATTTGATCAGATTAATAGAAAATAAACTGTTACAGCACATTCCATTCCTCAAGAGAAGACTTGCAATAGTTAGAAGGTTGCTTTTCTTTCTTTTTTTTTAAATATATATTTTATTGATTTTTTACAGAGGGGAAGGGAGAGGGATAGAGAGCTAGAAACATCAATGAGAGAGAAACTTCGATCAGCTGCCTCCTGCACACTCCCTACTGGGGATGTGCCCGCAACTAAGGTACATGCCCTTGACCAGAATCGAACCTGGGGCCCCTCAGTACGCAGACCCACAATCTATCCACTGAGCCAAACCGGTTTTGGCAAAGGTTGCTTTTCTTTCCTCTTTTTGTAAACGTTTTGGCTCTGAATGAGCTTCGCCATTGCTGGCAATTAAGCACTAAATGTGTTGTCTGCATTTTATTATTTTTTATTTTTTAAAATATATTTTATTGATTTTGTACAGAGAGGAAGGGAGAGAGATAGAGAGTTAGAAACATCGATGAGAGAGAGTCATCGATCAGCTGCCTCTTGCACACCCCCTACTGGGGATATGCCTGCAACCAAGGTACATGCCCTTAACCAGAATCGAACCCAAGCCGACGCTCTATCCATTGAGCCAAACCGGTCTCAGCTGTTGTCTGCATTTTAAAATCAAGACATCATTTCGATGCTTTTCATTCTTGGGACTGTGACACAGAAAAAAAAAATGGGCCTAATGGTCTTTCTTTGTCTATCCAATTGTTATGCTAACCAGAAAAATAATTTTAAAATATAACTAGAAAATATATTTTCTCCTTACTACTCAATTATTATTGTTGTTTATTACATTCTCACTGACTTGGGCAGACCTAAAAGCTGTCATCATCCTATTGCAGCCTTTCCACGTATCTGTGTGTTTCTCTTGGTAGCTGATCCGATATCCAGAACTAATGAATACGTTCAATAAGAAACTTCTAATGCTTTGAATGGATACAGTCCTACTTAGATCCCCAAAGTATGATCATATTTCTGACCTTTGTATATGTACAAAGTTGTTAGTCGGCCAGCAGACATGGCTCAGTGGTTGAGTGTTGACCTATAAACCAGGAGGTCATGGTTTGATTCCCAGTCAGGGCCCTTGCTTGGGTTGTGAGTTCGAGCCCCAGTGTGGGGGGTGCAGGAGGCAGCTGACTAATGATTCTCATCATTGATGTTTCTCTCTCTCCCTCTCCCTTTCTCTCTTAAATTAATTAACAATTTGTGTGTGTGAGTGTGTGTGTGTGTGTGTGTGTGTGTATAATATAAATTTTAAATATATAATTTTTAAAAAATGTTAATTTAAAGGAATTGTTCTGATGAAACAAAATGATTAATATGAAGCAATTAATTGCTGCTTGAAACATAGTGAGCTCTCATGGTGATAATGATGGCGGTGAGGTTCTCAGTGTCAGTACTGTTCTCTCCTTCCAGAACTTTCTTTTGTCAGTTTTCCTTTACTGATACATGAATACTCCTTCTGCTGTTTCAAATATAACCTACTTTCCTAAAATTTTATTTCCTTGGTTACCATGAATTATACCTTTCTCCTCATTCCCACAACATACTATCAGTGTGTATATTTTTCAGATATTTCATTCTCCATGATAAAGTATACTTTTGGATATAGTTTTAACCTGGATAGAGACCCAGGTTTTAAAATATTCTTTTAATGCATCAAAATGTCTAACACAGTGCTCAGTATTTGAAGATAGTTGGATAACTTAAGCAAAAAACACTAAGTCTTTAGTAAGTGGGCTCGGTGACCCATAACATCTCTTTCTGCTATATTTTATCTTAAAAAACCACCTATGGCAGAGAAAGATCAGCCAAGACATTAAAGCACTTCACTGCGTATTTTCTAAATTTCATAGCAAGACTGGAAAAGTATTCTTTGTATTTAGTGCATGGAGTATCCACATGACCAGTATGAAGCTCAAGCAATAGGCAGCTGTTAAGGTTGGCTGACTCTGGACTAGAATCAGGCCTTTCTATCTGTGTGTCTGTAATTTACTTTCTTAAATCCCAGTTTCCTCCTTCATCCTATAGGGAGGACACCAAAGGCTACCTCGGGGTTGTTATGAGGATAAAGGAAGCTGAATCAGAGTAGCTGGGGCATAGATCTCACCTGGGTTCTTGTTGAGGATGTTATTATACGAGTAAGTTGCACACGTAAAACTGAGTAGATGTACTTGACATTGTATGTGCTTACTATTCAAATATATATCCCCCAGTGTGCGGAGTTTTCATTTGTAGTTCTTTTTGGCCCTTCGAGAGCCATCCCTATTTCATAAAAACCATTAAATCCACATCATTGTGTTTGGTGCATCGTATCCCACCATTTTTACCATTCTCATTGCCCTCCGCACCACCCCACACTTCGACTCTGGTTCATCTATGCCACCTGGTACCTCTATTTTTCACTTTCATTTCACTCATTGGCTTGATCTACATGCATCAAAATAAGACACTTCCAGATTTGGTGGGTCCGGTTTTCTAAGGCATCTCACCAGCTTCCCTGGAGGACGACAGAAAACCTTATATGATACCAATTCTCCCTTCTTAATGAACGAGACCTTCAGTTTCATGCATCATATTTAATTACCCTGCACTCAAATAGGTCCAACCAATTATTCTTTTCTTTCTTTTTTTTTTTTTTTAATGTTCAAATTGTTGTAAAGTACTTGTACTCTGTATATGTTAAAAGTAATTCGTAAAGTAAAATCAAATTGCAAAATAAAGTTTGTGGTTAATCACGATAGGAATTGTTGCAAGGGTACATTGGTGAATTTGAAATAAATATTTTAAACTCACATTGAATCGAATGAGAAATTACATAGTCCCAGAAAAGGGTACCATATCCACAGGTTGGCAAAGATTTCCAATTAAGTGTTAGAGACTATGAACGAAATAACCCTCAGCAGGTGATGTGACATTTCTCCCCCAAATATCACCCATACCTCAGCTATCTCATTATCGGAGGATATAAAATGAGATTTAATTTAAGATTTGGGGTCCGTGTTTCAGAGCTTTAATTTAAGAAGTGTTATCTTGCTCTACTTTTCAAAGAACCTTTGTGCCTCTCACAGCCAAAAGCTCTCCGTTACTTTGGGGGAAATCTTTTCAGAAGGAAACCTGAAAATATTGAACAGGCATCTTAAGGTCTATTTCATTTCCTATTTGGAGATGGAAGGACAACTTATGATATAACACACAGCTAAGGTATTTGGAACAAGGAAAGGCAACTCTATTCATTTCAGCCTCAGCTGAATGTGTAACGTAGATGTGTTTATGAGATCACCCAGAAACCTACACTGATTTGATTTCAAATACCTCTTGGGAACCTATACATTCTGTATTTTGACTTCTCTTCATTTTGATGTTATTCCAAGATATATTTGAGCTCTTTGAAATACACATATATATTCCCTTTGACAACATCTTTACATTATAGCCCATTTTCAACTCGGTAGGAATTCCTTGGGCTAATTATTATATTGACCTTTTCAATAACACAATTTATATAAGATCATCATTTCCTATTAATATTTGGCACCAATTCAAATGTGGTTGGTTACTTAAACATAAAAATGCTTTATTATTAAGTGTTTTCATCCACAAGGTGACCTTAGAGATAGTTATCATATAGCGGGCTTGATTTTTAAATATTCTGTGCGATTAAGAGACCATATGCTTTGAATTTATGTTCAGAAAACAGAACCCTCATTCCGCTGGGCCAGAGATTTTCAAAGGGTGTGCCTCAAGAATTTTTAAAACATGCATTGCTTCACTATTTAGTCAAGGGCACTGACCTCTTTTCTCTTAGATTGTCAAAAAAAAATGGCAACAGCCAACACAACAATAGCCATATGGTGTGAATAAATAAAACTTATAATTTTTTGGCCAAATAGGCAAAAATGTAATCTATTTTTTGGTGTGTCACAGAATTTTAGTAATTAGTTTAATGTGTGCTGTGAGATTGAAAACATTGAAAATCCCTGCCCTAGGCATCTGAGCATTCACTAGATTGGCACATTTTTTTTTTTTTTTTTATGTTTGTTGATGTTGAACATCTTTCCCTATGTGTGTAGGACTTTTGAATCTTTGAAGGAGAAATATCCATTCAAGTGCCTTGACTATTTTATAATCAGGTTCTTTTCATTTGCTGGTTCTGTTGTGTTATAGAACCTCTTGATGAATGCTGGATACTAACCTCTTATCCCATATATGATTTGCAGATATCACTACTCATTCGGTTGTTTTTGTACTCTGTTGCTTGTGTCCTTTTAATTTTGATGTAGTCCTGTTTGTCTGTTTTTACTTTTGTTGTCCACATCAGAGAATCAACTTTTGTCTTTATTGATTCTATTATATTTTTTGGTGTTATTACCTTTATCTTTTTTCTTTGTTGCTTTATATTTTTATTTTTATTTTTCTATTACAGTGTAAATCGAACTCCTTTTCAGTCTGTTTTTGATTTATAATGTAAGCATCTGAGATTACAAATTTCATGCTTAGAACTACTTCAGATTATCCAGGAGTTGCTGACACATAGTCCTGTTCAGCCTAAATAGTTTCTTATTTTTATTTTCTGATGTTTCTGTTCTAGCTTTTTCACATTTGCTTCTGAAGAACTTTAATTTTCTTTTCAGTTTAGCATATTTTAAAAGATTTATTTTAGACCAGTGTATTTAATTATTTCCATGGTAGAGACATTCCACCATTTTGCTGTAAAAGGAAACTTTGTTCATTGTTTTCATCGTCTTTTTGTTACCATTTCAATGCACAGATGTAAGAAAAGAAAGGGGGGGAAAAGGAAACTATTTCTATTTTTTATTTAAAATATATTTTATTGATTTTTCACAGAGAGGAAGAGAGAGGGACAGAGAGTTAGAAACATCGATGAGAGAGAATCATCGACCAGCTGCCTCCTGCATACCCCCTACTGGGGATGTGCCTGCAACCAAGGTACATGCCCTTGACCGGAATCAAACCCACGACCTTTCAATCCTCAATCAAACCCACGACCTTTCAATCCTCAGGCCAATGCTCTATCCACTGAGCCAAACCAGTCCAGGCAGAAACTATTTCTAAATACAGGAGCTTTTCTTTAGAAATAAGCCTTGCTTAGCATTACTGATGAGTATAATCTACACTTGAAAAACATTTTAATTACAAAAAGAAAATTTTGAATTTGAATTAAAGGGGTAAATATCATTAAATGTGTGATAACAACTGACTAAAATAAATATATGGCATTTTAAAAAATCTATTAAAATGTACTAAGTGCCTCTAGGCATAAGGCTATTTGTGTAGACATAGGGGAATTGGAGTATGACAATAACATTTAGACAGAACAGACTTTTCCTTCCAGATTTAACTAATAACATTATTCTCATTTTTAGGATTGATTTAAAAATGTCTATAATCGGACATTCAGTTCCTAACAATACTTCCAACTAAAAATGTCTTAATATAAATTATATGTTTCAACTTTTAAGTTCTATTTCAGTTTTGCATATAATTCAATCAAGCCTAACTAGGCCTTGGTTTTCAGATCTGAAAACTGACAAAACACACTACACAAGACACAGAGTGTTTTGCATTCCATAGAGACTCAAGGACTCAAAGAATCCGATTTTCTCCAGTACTCTATATTTTTCATGGGGATGATTTATTATTTGAGAAATTAGTATTGTCAATTGCAATTTTCCCTGTTAAGCAAGGCTATAAAAATGGAGCAATGATAAAGATTGAGGTAATATATTATTCTATAATAGTACTTTTTAATTGAATGTCCTAAAAATATTTTATGAATTTTATGCACAGGGATTATCTGTCTACTTTTGAGATGCAACATATATGTCAACCATTTATCCTGATTGGGTCCCTTTACCTCATTCTGACTCTGACTGGCTGTTGTACAAGGAATCTTGATTATCTATGCAAAGATAAGCCAGCTCTAGCATAATAATAATAATAATAATAATAATAGTTAATTAAAATCAAACAAACAGCTGAAACCAGTTTGGATAGAGTGTTGGCCTGCAGACTGAAAGGTCCCAGGTTCAATTCCAGTCAAGGGCATGTACCTTGGTTGCAGGCACATCCCCAGTGGGGGTTGTGCAAGAGGCAGCTGATCGATGTTTCTCTCTCATTGATGTTTCTAACTCTCTATCCCTCTCCCTTCCTCTCTGTGAAAAATCAGTAAAATATATTTTAAAAAAATCAAACAAACAAATCCCCAAACCCTGCTCTACCCAGACAGACTATGGAGATATTTGCTATGTTGCAAACTGGTTCCGCTAGATCAAGTTCATCATCATTTTCCCTAAAATAGGACACCTGCCTTTATCCCCTGTTTTTGCTTTCATTCCAAAAGAATCTATTACCTTGAAGAGGTAAGATATGCTTTTCACAAGGTCATATTGCGAACAAATGGCATCCCTTTGTTTCCTCTCAAAGTCTTCATGTTTAACCTTGGCCACATTTTATTCACCATCAGAATGTGTCCTTGGCCTCCACAAAGGCTAACCACATTCTCTTTGCTTCCCTCTCAATAATGTCACCCTCCCACTATCAGTAGAATTCCTGGTCCACAATATATTTCCCTTGGGTAGTGCTGATTTATAAACTGTTTCAGAGCCCTCAAGTATCTCTACTGCACCTTATTACATCATCTATAAAATACTGATAATAATTACAAGTGCCCTGCAGCATTATTGTGAGTCCTCAGCAAGAAAATCGATGCAAAGGTAGGATTGATTGCAGTGATCTTTGTTTTCACAGAGCATCAGTTGAATATTGCAGAGCGAATCATAACATTTTATTGTTCAAGTGTTTGAACATGACATGATGCTACAGGAGAATGTTCCATATGTAAGTCCTTGCCAAGTACTATCAGTCACATATGAGATATCTTGAGGTTTACTTTAGCTTGAGAAGTTTAAGGATGTAATCATTTCCCACACAGTTATATAAATTTAAATGAGGAAATCAGAAGGAAAAGGAAAACATAAGACACTTGAATTTTTTTTTAAGTCCATGGGCTTGATCTATCTGATAAAGGATGTATTCATTCATTTAGTGCTAAATAATTTAGTACAGAATGTGTGAATACAGAATCCTTCCTCTGTACATATTTCCATGTTTTAAACTTCTTTTATCAGTTTACTAGTAGCCCTGTGCAGGAATCCGTGCACCAGTAGCTCTCTGCAGGGCTTGGCCACTCCAGGTCCGCTGCCCAGAGGCTCTCCGTAGCCCACAGGCCCATCTGCGGCTGGGCAAGCATTCCTCCAATCCGCTCATGCTGCCTGCTCTCAGCGACCACCCCCCTGGATCTGGGGGACTTCAGCGGGGCTGAGATGACTGGGCACTGCCATCTTGGTGATAGAGTGATCGTTAATTTGCATATTACCCTTTTCTTAGATAGAATTATATACACAGCTCTACTTCTCTAATAGATGACCATGTACTTACCAACTTTTATGTGAATAGTTATTTGAATTAGTAACTCATGGGGGAAAATTAAACTACCTGTGATTTCCTTTTGATTGTTATTATTATTATTTTTTATTATGGAGTTAGTTGCATTTAAAAATACCCGAGGGAACAAGAAGGTACTTATTGTGTCTGGGCCTGTAGAACTGAGTCATCTGCCATTGACTGAGCCAATGGCCGGCAGTTTTCCAACTTGTCAGATTTCCCCATGCATCACATGAATGACTGAGCAATGGGAATGAGCCAGATCCAGGGAGTTCACGGTAGTTGGGTGAATTCAGCACCATCTGGGCTTCAGGCTTTGCGAACTTTTCGTTGACCTCGTTCTTTCAGAAGAGTCCTAATACCTAATTAATAAAACAGTTACTCAAGCTCAGACCAGAGTGAGTGAGGCTGCTCGTTAGAAGTCTTCATTGTTCTTTCAGTCTAAAATGGATAAATGAAAAAATGGCAGGCTTTTGATATTAAAAGCTCATCTTTTTTCAGTGTTCATTTAATAATTCCATTAAAAAAGCAGCCTTTCCATTTGACTTATATTTTCTTACTCCTTCCTTTCCAGTATTTATTGACTATTTTTTTTCTGTTTTGCCTAGTTACAGCTTTCGAATTAGAATATATCAGCTTTATAAAAAGCATGGTCATCTTTAATTTCACAGCACCATAACCGCACGCAAAATATTTCTGTCTTATCATAGCTTATAATTAAAATCTCACCAGAAGAGTCATTACATCATTTAACTTATGTTTATGTGGCCACCCACATACTAACATTTCTACAAGTACCATATGATTTCCCTCATATGTGGGATCTAATGAACCAAATTAACTAACAAGCAAAATAGAAATAGACTCATAGATACAGAGGACAGACTGACAGCTATCAGAGTGGGGGTTGCAGGGCTTGGTGAAAAGGGTGATGGAATTAAGCAAAAAATAAATAAAAACAACTCATAGACACAAACAAAAGTATGGTGATTCCGGAAGGGAAAGGGGGGGAGAGAAAGGGTTAAAGGGGGATAAATGGGGGTAAAAGAGTAGACTTGAGGTGTTGAACACACAATATAGTATACAGATGTGTTATAGAGTTCTGTACCTGAACCCTATATAATTTCATTAACCGGTGTTGCCAATAAATTCAATTTTTAAAAAGCCAAACAATTAATTTAATTATTCTCTGGGGATCTTCTTGGCATGATCTCACTATTAAATTTAACAAAAAGTTAACTTCCATCTGCTTCTAATGCTCAAACTTGGAAAATTAAAATATGGTGTCTAATTATGAGAGTATTGTTCTTTCCTCCATAAGATCATGGCTCAGAATTGCCTCATCTCATTGGATGGTGATTTGATGATTAATTTGGGATGTTAACATTTTAAATTTATATGTCTTTCAAATCCATGCATTATAAGACACAGCTAAACAGTATATAAATCCAGAAGTATTTTTACATATGTTAACGACTTGCTAACATTCATAGAGCTCAGAATTTTATGAATTGAATTGGTGGGGATGGGATTTGAGACTTCAGATATCTGACTCCTAAACCCATTGTCTTTTTTAAAATTATTTATAGATTAAGGTATTACATATATGTTCTTCTCCCCCCCATTACCCTCCACCCCCACTCATGCCTTCACCCCCTGTTGTGTGTGTCCATTGTTTAGGCCTATATGTATGCAAATAAGTCCTTTGATTGAACTCTCCCCCTTACCTCCACCCTCCCCTACCTTCCCTCTGAGGTTTCAATGTCTGATTGACCTTCTCTGTCTCTGGATCTGTTTTTGTTCATCAGTTTATGTTGTTCATTATATTCCATAAATGAGTGAGATCATGTGATATTTATCTTTCTCTGACTGGCTTATTTCACTAAGCTATCCAGTTTCATCCATGCTATTGCAAATGGTAAGAACTCCTTTTTTTTTTTTTTTCACCATAACATAGTATTCCATTGTGTAGAGGTACCACAGTTCAACAAGAAAGCCCACTGCATGGGAGAACATATTTGCCAATGTTATCACCAGTAAGGGATTAATCTCCAACATTTACAGGGAACTCATACAAATGAACAAAAGGAAGATAAACAACCCAATCAAAAAATGGGAAATAAACGTAAATAGATACTTTTTGGAAGAAGACAGAAGGAAGGCCAAGAGACATATGAAAACATGCCCATTGTCTTTTGAAAAACTAGCCTTACCTCCCTCAAAATATTGAAATACTTTCCATTTACTAACCAAGATAAAGAATTGCTTTTTAAATTAGAAATGTGAAAAATGGAAACCTTATATTTGTTTATTTTTTTTTTTTTTATGGAGAGAACCAGAGTGGGTATTTCATTTTAGCTCAGTGTGTCTTCTCTATGCTGATCAATAATTACCAAATCTATATAATTATATGTATGTGATTGATGAGCAATTGTGATAAGTGCTAACAGATGTTAAACTGTACTTCCAAAATTTAGAAGGAAATGAGTTTTCTTGTTACATAACTCCCCTCTCTCTTCAACATACAAAGTAATACATTGATAGCATGCATGCATATTTTTACATCAACACTTTTGCTAGCATCTGCTCAAACAAGTGGTTTAATTCAAACATGGATAATATGAATTACTATATTATTTATATCTGTGATCATACAAACATGTGGCACCTTTATATACTATTAAATTAATTACCTTTGGGAATAATGGCAGTGTCTATGATAATTGAATTCTGCATTATTTTTATAAAAATTTAAATAAGACACTATCTGTTATACTACAGAATATAGTTTAACATGATGTAAGATAAAATTAAATAACTTTCAGCCATTCCATTGACCTAAAAATACTTTAGGATCTAGAAGGATATATCACTAGCCATTCTTTATCTTTTTTAAAAAATATATATATTTTATTGATTTTTTTACAGAGAGGAAGGGAGAGGGATAGAGAGTTGGAAACATCAATGAGAGAGAAACATAGATCAGCTGCCTTCTGCACACCCCCTACTGGGGATGTGCCCATAACCAAGGCACATGCCCTTGTCCAGAATCAAACCTGGGACCCTTATGTCCACAGGCCAACACTCTATCCACTGAGCCAAACCGGTTAGGGCCAATAGACCAATTTTTTTAAAAAAAAAAATTATCTCTAATCCCTCCATCATTTTATTTTATTTCATGCTGTAGTCCAGATAACATAGTGCCTGGATTGGATGGTGTGGCTCACTGATTGAGCATCAATTTACAACCAGGAGATTGGGGTTCAATTCTTGGTCAGGGCACATGCCCAGTTGCAGGCTTGAACCCCAACAGGAGGTGTGCAGGAGGCAGCCAATCCATGATTCTCTCTCCTTTTCCCTCTCCCTATCGCTCTGAAATCAATTTTTTAAAGGAAGCCAATAGCTACAAAATAGCTACAAGGCATTCTTGCTGCTCTCCAGGGAGGGGCAGTTTGGTGCCATCATGCTAATCTGAGTCATCTCATCTCCTCAGATTCTGAGAGCTCCTTCCAAAGACCCCAGTCATCAATGGAGCTTCCCAGAAATTCTGCGTGTGACCATTGTACATAACTCTTGTTCATCGTTGTGCTTTATGTGCATAGATCTATGCTGCAAAATTCCCAGCCTCATCCCAAAGACCTTCCAAGCTTGAAATCCCCCGCCAGGACTGGAAGTGATAAAAAATGTGGAGTCACTGTCTCCAGTCAGGCCACGAAAGACAGTGGCTGGTGTGGCCTGCCAACTGGTTGACATTCAGCTGCAGCGCTGGCTTCAGGGCCCTGACCTCGAGGTGGTTGGGAACTTTTCCCTTTTCTGGTCCAAATGGGAAGCTACCCCAAAAGGATGTCAAAGGAGCTAATTTAAAATATATATATATATATATATATATATATATATATATATATATATATATATATATTATTGATTTTTACACTGAGGAAGGGAGAGAAAGAGGGACAGAGAGCTAGAAACATCAAGGAGAGAGAAACATTGACCAGCTGCCTCCTGCACACCCCCCACCAGGGATGTGCCCGTAACCAAGGTACATGCCCTTGACCGGAATCGAACCTGGGACCTTTCAGTCCACAAGCCGATGCTCTATCCACTGAGCCAAATTAGTTTTGGCCAAAGGAGCTTATTTTGCATCTAGTCGTTACACATAACACAATCAGGGAACCGGAATATTGATTATTAGAGGCGTTTCTTAAGATGGGTATGATTTTACAGATATAATTAGAAGGGTATTGCCACTGAAGATTGGTGAGTCCGTTTATGATTTTTATGCTGGGTTTGTTAGCAGTGGATTAGTGCTCGGGTGTTACATTTGGTTTAATATGCTGTAGTGCCTGCAAATCTCAATTAATATTGATAGAATTGGAATTACAAGCCAACCAGTGTAGTACTGTGGAAGGTAATGTAATAACAATCCTTAGGGCTTAGACAAACCACTTCATTTGGTGTAAATGAACAAATAAAGATATTTGAACTACTACATCATCCAACTATTAAAAATATATATTTATATTGATTTCAGAGAGAAAGGGAGAGGGAAAGAGAGATAGAAACGTCAATAATGAGAGAGAATCATCGATCAGCTGCCTTCTGCACTCCCTACACTGGGGATCAAACCAGCAACCTGGGCATTTGCCCTGACGAGGAATCGAACCATGAACTCCTGGTTCATAGGTTGACTCTCAACCACTGAGCCACACTAGCCATACTACATCATCTAATTTTTATGTTGCTTTTCCTTTGCTATTGAGTCCAAAATACCTAATATCAACAGTCATAGCTTCTGTATTTGAGGGGACCAACTCTACATGTGTCATTTTAAAGAAATCATAGTAGTGAGTATATTTTCAATACATTTACGTATTTACATAGAACTTAAATACTAATAAAGAATAGCTCAACAGCCCTGACTGGTTTGACTCAGTGGATAGCAGACTGAAGGTTCCCAGGTTCGATTCCAGTCAAGGGCATGTACCATGGTTGCGGGCACATCCCTAGTGGGGAGTGTGCAGGAGGCAGCTGATGGATGTTTGTCTCTCATCAATGTTTCTAACTCTCTATCCCTCTCCCTTTCTCTCTGTAAAAAATCAATAATATATATATATATATATATATATATATATATATATATATATATATAAACAAACATAGCTCAACAGCAATGTGGCAATGACATAAGCATTATTGAATGAGAATGTGTTGGTATCATTCTTGTTTCTCAGGCTTTGCGAGGAGCGGGGGTCAGGATAAATGAGAACACCTACTGTGGTAGGAAAGCACACATTACGTGGACACACAGGAGAGCAGACGCCCGCAGGTCAGCATTTTGAGCAGCAAACACACAACCCTAATCAACTAATAGAGGTTCCTCGGTGCCAACAAAAACATTTTCCAAGTAATGTTCTGGCTGAGCTGGTTACGGCCCATTTGTGTGCTGTACAGAACAGCAGCGCCTCTGAAAGGGCCAAGTTGCATTAAACTCTAATGATGGTGCCTATTTCATCTGAGATGGCCAGCCTTATGATGGGGAGGCATTTATGTTCCGTGAGAGCTTCAGGTAGCATTATTTGGATACAATGGTGCTTTTATTTACCATCAGCATAATGTGTCTGCTGCAGGGGGTCCCCTGGATGCTAGGAAAATGTTCTCTCCTCATGATAACCAAACCCTGCATCGTGTTTTCAACTCAGCACCCTTCTGCTTTCTTTGCCCCAAAATGTAATGAGTGCCTGGTCTAGCTGCAACTCACGTGAATCAGAATCTTCAGGAAATAAAAGGTTTGCACCCCAAGATTGCAATGTCTGCACAGTCCTTGGGTCCTTGATTCTCACGTTACCCCAAGGTCAAAGTGCTCTGCCTCAGTTATGATGTGCTGGAATGATTATCTTGCTAGAAAGTAATTGAATAAACTATCTAATAACCCCCTAATCTTGATAGCTTTACATGAAAAGATTTCTTTTTTAAAAATTTTAAAAAATATATATTTTGATTGATTTCAGAGAAAAAGAGAGAGAGAATATAGAAGTATCAATGATGAGAGAGAATCATTGTTCGGCTGCCTCCTGCACACCCCCTACTGGAGATCGAGCCCACAACCCGGGCATATGCTCTGACCAGGAATAGAACAGTGACCTCCTGGTTCATAGGTTGGTGCTCAATCATTGAGCAACATTGACTAGATACACATAAAAATATTTTAGAGTATCTGAATTGCAAGGAATTCACCCCATTTTATCTCGCTTATTATCATTTCTGAGCCCTTGAGGTTAGAGGTTTTCCTACACTCATCTATATTATTAGCAAGATTTCTGATAATAATAGACAGTAAATAGTAAACTATGAATTAAATGTTTTTTGGGGGAATTTGTTTTATTGACTGATTTCAGAAAATGACAAATTTGTTAAAACTGTTTTATAACCATTCCTGCCATTTTTTAAAAAAATTTTGCACATCCCTTAAAAGTCATTCTGCGGTTTGAGAAATTGCTACTCAAGTTGAATTTGGGTTTCAAAGTATGTTGTCCACAATAATTATTGGAAAAAAAAAACACACCAAAAAGCCACCAAACAAACAAGAACAGTTTCTCATTTGATCAGGTTTTTAACATTCTTCTACAGCTTCAGAATATCCTTGAGTTTTTACATTTTCACTCTAATGTGAATAGACCAAGGAATCATTAGAGTGATGAAAATAAATTCATTCTCTTCTTTCAACTTCCCTTAGAAAATGAAAAAAAAATTACTTTAGTTTTTCCCTTTTAACAACTTCACATTCAAATTCTATGCATAGTGAAATTATTATTATTATTTTTTTTTATTTTGCAGCTTGGGGGTGGTGGGGAATCAGTGAGAACTGTTTAAGTGGCTTATTTTTTTCCTCTCCATGACTGGTTTTAGAATATGTACTCCAATTAAATAAATGGAAAATATTGCTTCTCTTACTCATAACCTGAGACATAGTATTATAAGTAAGGAGTGCTGTAAGGAATGTAGAGACCCCAGCTTAACCTAGCAGGTGAACTTGACAAATGAAAAGCTTCAGCTAGATTATGTGTTTATAAATAAAAATAAATAAATTTGCTTTTCAGGGAGTTTGGCCGCTGGAAAGTAAATAACCTGGCAGTTGAGAGAAGAAATTTCCTCGGCTCCCCTCTGCCTCTTGCCCCCGAGTTCTTCCGTAACATCAGACTGTTGGGACGCCGGCCTACCCTTCAGCAAATCACAGAAAACCTTATCAAGAAATATGGGACCCATTTCTTGCTCTCTGCTACGCTGGGAGGTACGACTCTTTGAAAATACTTGTGCCCATGTGTGTGCTTGTGTGTAAACCTGTATGGATCCAGTAAAAGTGTTGATGAATCCAGAGAGCTGCCATTTGAATAATTCTAGAATCCACTGGTTAACTTACCCAGCACATTCAAGGAGTATTTTCCTAAAGGCCTTGTGTGGAGTTGACAAGGTAGATGAGTATGGCTTAGTTTATGTTAGTGATATTGTAATAGTGCTGACAGCCAGAAAGTTATAAAACCCTACCTAGTAAAGGAGAAACATGCAAATTGATCGTACCTCTGCTATGCCCACAAGCCATGCCCACCAGCCAATCAGGGTGAGTATGCAAATTAACCCGACCAAGATGGCAGTTGATTTGCATATCAGGGCCAAGCAAAGGCTGACCACAGCAGAGAAAGAAGCCAAGTGCTGCAGAAAGGAGCCAGAAATGCAAGCAAGCAGGGCAGGGGAGAAGGGAGGGAAGCAAGCAGGGTGGCGACCTCAGCAGGAAGCCCTATTGCAGGAATCTTCCTGCAACAGGCCACTAGTATCCTAATAATTATGGAAACAGATTCTGAGAAAGCTGTGTCTATTGGGCTTAATAATGTCAGCTATTATTGATGCAATAAAAGCTGAAGTAACAGTAGAATATTATTAACATAGGTCTCATTAAAAAAAATAAAATAAAATCCAGTGGTTTCAAAACATATATAGCCCTGGATGGTTTGGCTCAGTGGATAGAGTGTTAGCCTGTGTACTGAAGGGCCCTGGGCTCAATTTTGGTCAAGGGCATGTACCTCAGCTGCAGGCTTTTCTCTAGCCCAGGGCCCTTGTTGGGCAGAGTGCATGAAGGAGGCAACCAATCAATGTGTTTCTCTCACATGGATATTTCTCTCTGTCTTTCCCTCTCTCTTCTACTCTCTCTAAAAATCAACAGAAAAATACCCTAGGGTGAGGATTAATAAAACAAAAACAAACAAACAAAAAACACATATAAGGCTTCCCTGCCACTATCAGCAGTATAGGCACTCAGAAGAATGTCAGGGCATAAAATATATTCCCCAAATAAGAAAGGAAGGGACAGAGCGAACACAGAGAGATCAAATAGTGGAGGATTCTCATGGACATTTATTTGTTTAGCTGCAAAATCCTGGTGACTTTTTGATTTGTTTTGTTGCCTTGGCATTATGGATGCCACATGTTGGGTTTAAGATTAGTTTTGGTTTCGTAGGTTTCCTGTGAGATTAAATCACTTCTTCAGGTTGACTCTTCCCAGGATCGCAAGAGGCGATCTCAGAATTGCTATGCTTCGTTACTTACAAAGTCTTGCTCAGTCCTTTTATAAAGGGGTTGGGTGAAATTCCCACCCTCACTCACCTTCCAATCTCTGAGTCCCCAGTGATTTAGTGTTCCTAGTATTCTCTATTGGAGTTCTTTCTCTCCCCTCACTGTTAGATAGATTTCTCCTCAGGTGTCAGTTGTGTGATGTCAATAATTTAGCTAAAATATATGAAATTATTAAAGTGGCTCAAGGATATAAGCTATTTGCAATTAACAGGTGTACGAGGTTGATTTCAGGCAATTTTAGAATGATTGCTGTTGTAATTACACGAAAGCTTTCTTGTTGCTGTAAGTATATTTTTATCTTTGTATGTTTTACCTGACTGGGCATGAAATTGTATTACTCCATATTTTTTTTTTAAAAAAAATCAGATTGATGGTATATAACTTCAGTTAATTCTCTCTCACTCTCCTTTATTAACTAACAATAGGAAATGACTCCAGGGTAACACACCACGAATGTCATGTGTATAGCACACATTTTTAAACACACAGCCATTTATTTTTATAACTAGGGATTGCCTGAGCAACAAGATTTTCAACTAGATGCAAATATGTTTTAAAACAAGTTGAGTGTAGAATAGTCACAATCAGTATTAGAGTGTTGAAGAAAGAAAGAAAAATATGAATAAATATAAAGTAATTTAGGACATCATATTATTGACTTAGAGATAAAACTTTTGGATAGCAAATTTGAAGCCATGGATGGGGTATTTTATGATAGATAAAAGCCAACGATTGAATTACTTTCCTATGGGGTAAATAAATTATAAGAAGCCTTCTTCAATATATATATCGTTTTCTCCATTTATTTCATCTTATAGCTTCCAGGCCATTTATCAATATAGAAATTCAGCTGCTTCTCTTCTTACAATGATATCTAAACGCCATCACTGCTTAAATATCTAAAATAAGCTCCTCAATTTGCAGGATCAATCTTGAAAAAGATTGCACTCTTGGGATTTATTGATTCCTAGCTAAGAGATATATTTCATGCCTGATGTTATAATAAATTTCATTATGATAAATATATGACACATACAGAAATAAAAGTATATCTGGGTACTTAATATAGACATACAACAAAGAAAAAGGGTCCCTGGTTTGATTAGGGTCAGGGCACATGCCCAGGTTGAGGACTCAATATCTGGCCCTGGTAGGGGCTCATGCTGAAGACAGCCAATCCAGATGTCTCTCTCACATCAATGTTTCTCTCTCTCTCTCTCTCCCCATAAGATGCCACAGGGATTGAATAGCAATTAGATTATTTTCTATTTTATTGCATTACAGAGAAGTATAAGACATGAAAATGTTCTCATTTAATTTCAGAAATACCCAATTCTCTTTCATCATTGATGTTTTTATGTCTGTGTGAATTACATTCTATATAAAATATCCACAGATTTTCATTCCGTGTCACATACCACCTTCTTTCCACATCGACTAATCATTTCTCATTTTCACTTAGTCTCTTATTAGGAAGTACACATTTCCTTTATTTTAGTTTAGATTTAACCTAATTAAGGAAGAAAATCTGTCAAAAAATATATGTAATGTATTTCTTAAGCAAATATGAAGACCTATTGAAAATGCATGACACTATTTCTTCCATGAGGATGCATATTCTGTTTTAAGAAAAGAACTGAAAGGAAAAGAAATAATTTCGGAAGCTTCTTATCCCATGAAATCATTAAAGTAATGGCACTAAAGGAGCAAAAAGACTGGTGTTTAAAACTAAGTATTTAGCTTGGCCTGTGTGGCTCAGTGGTTGAGTGTTGACCTATGAACCAGGAGGTCAAGGTTCAATTCCCAGTCAGGGCACATGCCTGGGTTGGGGGCTCCATCCCCAGTAGGGGGCATGCAAGAGGCACCCGATTAATGTTTCTCTTTCATCATTGATGTTTTTATCTCTCTCCCTTTCTTTTACTTTCCAATATATATATATATATTAAACTAAGTATTTACTCATACTACTTAAGATTATATTGGTCCTCTCTCTCTCTCTCTCTCTCTCTCTCTCTCTCTCTCTCTCTCTCTCACACTCCCTTTCTCTCTATGTCTTGCTCTCTTGTTCAGTCTCTCATCTTTATCTCTCATGTTTCTCTAATAAACAAAATGAAAAGTTTGGAATTAAAGCAATGCTCTTCACTAACTTTTAATTGTCAAGCAGTTATTGACTAAAAGGACTTGAAACTACTTACATAAATAATAATAAGATATAATAATAAGATAATGAAGGAAATGAGGTTCAAATGGTTATGTCCATTGATTTTAGTCATAAGAGTCCTGGACACTAAGTCAAAGATAAATGTTCAATTTAGAATAGTATAAAGTTGACTATATATATTTCTTATTCTTCTTCATAGACCTCTGCTAAGGTAGATAAATCTCCTGCCTGCTCCTTTGACAAGTTATGAGCTGAGTTACCTGTAACGGTTCAAACACCAAGACCTCCCTTAAAGGGACACGCAAGTCACTGATAAAGACAGACATTGGAACTGGTAATAAATGGTGCTGTGATTTAGAGCCTCATTACTCAAACGTGGTCCATGCTTCCCTGTACCAGCATCACCTTGGAGCTGGTTACAAACGCAGAATCTCCGATTCCATCTCGGGTTCATGAATCAAAATCCACACGTTAGCAAGGCCTTCAGGTGATTTATATGCACATTACGCTTGAGGAGCCCTGATTAGACTTTCTCTATAAACGTAGAGTGCTCCGGAGTGTTCCAGAAATTCCCCTTCTGAGAATTCATCTCACCAGAAGAAGAGAAGGAATCTGCTAACCACACACAACAGAAACGCTCACTATAGCCTTGTTGGTAAACAGCTCCAAAATAGAAGTAACTTAATTACATTCTACTCAGGGTGGATTCGTTTCATCTACCCTTGGAACTATTTATTTCCAATTCCTCCCTCCCTCCCCCTCCCCCAATGTTATTGTTCCATAGAGAGGAATATGGTATGGTGGGCAATTTTGTTTGGAAACATTTCAGATGCATTTGGAATATTCCTATTAATAGTCATGAGGTCAGTTTTCCTTCAGAGTGTTGTGCAAAACATATGATGCTTCTTTCTCAAAGCTGCATTCGGCCTGCTATCCCCTTCCTGCAATACTTCGCAGATGCCAATTGGTGTTAAGCCAACATGTCTGTTTCTTAGCGTCTTTATATATTTGGTTCTGCTTCTTGTCAGAAGCCTATTTTTCTAAGATTGTTTTTCCCCCCATTATGTCTGCTTGCTTGCTTTTAAAACAGTCTTATTTCCTATAACATTATCTTAGTAGAAAGATAGACATTATCGGGACAAGTGGCTTTTAACATATTAGGCCAAAAATGGATGATCATCAGTTGCAAAAGCAAAACAAACATGGTGGGAGCTGAAATATAATTTCAAAAAGGACAGCAATACCCAAAATAACCCACGGATTTCAGTTCATGGGATAATCAGATCCGTCTCTACCGAAAATAGAATAACATTTTTAAACTAAAAGGACACATTGAAAGGAAAACCTACAATTAGATTTAAGCTACGTTTGCAATGGTTATTTCTGGATGACGGATCTCTACTCAAATAGCGGTTCTTTATAAGCAAAACTCGCACAAAAGCAAAACAGATATTCACAGGGAGATCTTCCAGTGGAAGGAAAGAGAATGACCTGGAAGACATCAGCCATAAACACACTTTTTTATTTCCCCCTGGGTGGAATGGTAAACATCATAGTTCAGTAGACAAACCCAAGGTTAGTAGTAATAATACAATAAGATACAGCCCACCTATAAGAGTTGGCTTTGTTGCAATTTTAAAAATCTATGCGGCCCCAGTGATTAAACCATTGGTGTGGCTACGTGGTTGAGTGTCGACCTATAAACCAGGAGATCACAGTTCAATTCCAGTCAAGGGCACATGCCCAGGAGGCAGCAGATTGATGATTCTCTCTCATCATCGCAGTTTCTATTTCCCTCCCTTCCTCTCTGAAATCAATAAAAATATATATATTTTTTTACAAAATCTCTGTGGATTGTAACTATAAGAGGCACTGTGTGTTCCTGGTGTTATCAGTTTTGACCTGGGTTCCCTTTGATCCTTTCTGATGCCTCCACTTTGGACCATGCTTGTCTTCCTCAGAGAGGAGAAAAGCAAAACCATGGCTGTAACATTGCCACGATTCTCCAGACTTGTCTTGGATCATGGCATATTCTGTTTGCATTGCCTTCCACTGAGCTAAGCACTTTCCTCTCTGATACCCAGGCTAATGGAAGTCATTCATGAACAACCCCTAGTTCTTCTCAACATTGGACCTTCATTCACATTTGCATCCATGATGGCATACACAGTACTTGCAAAAAGGAATCCAGTCTGGTCGCTGCTGATTTGGCTCAGTAGATAAGAGTGTCATCCTGCCTACTGAATGGCTCTGGGTTCGATTCCAGATCAGGGCACCTGCCCAGGTTAGGGAGGGCTCAGTCCCCAGTAGGGGGCATGCAGGAGGTGGCCGATCAATGACTCTCTCATCATTGATGCTCCTATCTCTCTCTCCCTCTCTTTTCCTCTCTCTGAAATCAATAAGAATATATTTTTAAAAAATAAATAAAAGATTTGCCCTTTTGATGTTTATCGCTCTTTCGTCTCACCATGTCTGATTATTTCCTCAGTTGCAGGTAATGGAAAAGTTGGATTTTTAGGTGGGAAATGGAATAACGTCCCATACATTTAATGCAGGAGAGGAGTCGCTCACCATTTTCGTGGACAAGCGGAAGCTGAGCAGAGGATCTGAAGGAGCTGATTCCAGCACCAACAGCTCCTCGGTCACCCTGGAGACGCTGCATCAGCTCGCTGCCTCCTACTTCATTGACAGGGACAGCACCCTGCGGAGACTCCACCACATCCAGATTGCATCCACTGCCATAAAGGTAGGACTGAGTCCACCCTCCGTGTATGTCATGGCTTATTTCTCCCATCTCTAAAGACCAGCTCTAGCCCTAGCCGGTTTGGCTCAGTGGATAGAGCATTGGCCTGAGGATTGAAGGGTCCAGGGTTCGATTCCGGGCAAGACCACATACCTCCTTTACAGTCTGGATCTATATTTCTTTCTTCCTTTCTTCCTTTCTTCCTTCCTTCCTCCCTCCCTCCCTCCCTCCCTCCCTCCCTCCCTCCCTCCCTCCCTCCCTCCCTCCCTCCCTTCCTTCCTTTCTTTCTTTCTTTCTTTCTTTCTTTTAAAATATATTTTATTGATTTTTTTTTTTGCAGAGAGGAAGAGAGAGGGTAGAGAGTTAGAAACATGGATGAGAGAGAAACATGGATCAGCTGCCTCCTGCACACCTCCTACTGGGGATGTGCCTGCAACCAAGGTACATGCCCTTGACCGAAATCGAACCTGGGACCTTTCAGTCCGCAGGCTGATGCTCTATCCACTGAGCCAAACCAGTTTTGGCTGCAGGCTGGATCTTTCACCCCAGTTGGGGCATATGCAGAAGGCAACCAATCGATGTGTCTCTCTCACATCACTGTTTCTCGCTCTTTGTTTCTCCCCCTCTGTCCCACTCTTTCTAAAAATAAAAATATCAAATATTATTTAATTCAGTGGGACAATCCAGTAATTAGAGGGGGATTTTGTTATTGTTGATAACCCACCTCTAATTATTGGCATGTCCCACTGAATTAAAGAATTGCATTCTAGAATTATTTTAACATTCCCTTTTGTGGTGAGGTCTGTAATACATTTCAAATGAAACGGTGTGTGTCTTGATGTAATTTTTTTAACTTGATAATTGGGTCAAGGTGCTTCATGGCAAAATATTAACTGAATTGCCCTTAAATTATTATGTAAGTTGATCCATGAGCTCCTCACAGAATGTGCATTGATAAAAATATTGTTTTAATAACATTGATTTTTTTTGGTAAATCTCCATATTTTATTTTATGCATTTTAAATACATTGTCCTTGGACGGAGATGACTCAGAGTGGGCAATGACACCACTGTCATTAAGAAGTCTGCTTTAGCCAAAACCGGTTTGGCTCAGTGGATAGAGCATCGGCCTGCGGACTGGAGGGTCCAAGGTTCAATTCCGGTCAGGGGCGTGTACCTTGGTTGCGGGCACATCCCCAGTGAGGGGTGTGCAGGAGGCAGCTGATCGATGTTTCTCTCTCATCAATGTTTCTGACTCTCTGTCTCTCTCCCTTCTTCTCTGTAAAAAATCAATAAAACATATATTTAAAAAAATATATGCTTTAAGCAATATTCCCCCCCCCCCAATGCTATTAAAATGAGGTGCAGATGTTTGGTTATAACTTTCTAGAAGTCAAGATACACAATATTCTAGAATTCATGGATGAACCTCATATGTTCACTAAAGTCCTTTGCTTGTGACTACATTTAGGTTAACTTTACTCAAGCTGAGAGAAAGGGAGAATAAGTCTTTTCTAAAAAAAAAAATTTCTTTTCAAAAGAAAGAGAGAAAGTTATTGTGGTTTCCAAAACAATAGACTTCTGGCCATATTTCACTGGCAATTTAGGTCAACACGTACTGTGTTGGCCACGAGCCACTGCAAAGCGAACAGACTGGAGGTTTGGCAGAGTATGCGGGTGTGATCCTGGGTGAAGTTCACAAGAGCAGAATAAAATACAGAGAACATTTCTGCTTATTTCAACGGCGACAATTCGTTATTATGGTAAAAAACAGTCTTTAAATATATTTTCTTGCTTTATGAGATTAAAATTAACATGTGTAGTTGTTTTGATCGATTAATTTAAAAGTTAGGCCTTCATAGTCTGGGAATGCTAGGTAAAACTAGCCGAAAATATATATTTTGTGATGATGTACAGGAGAGAATAGAGGTAACATAGAAATACCTTTAGCTTAAGGCTTACGCAAAAAATACTGCCCATCTTCAATATTGCTAGTGGATGATTTTAGGGAAAAAGAGTTCTGTACATGCAAATGACACATTTATAGTTAGTTTACTTCTGACTGTAGGACTTAAGTTATACTGAGTAAGCACATGTATAAATAGCAGTTATGCTGCATAGATTAAAATGCAGCTGGCATGAACGATGTTTTAGTTAATTTAAAAGTATTGTAAGGTAGGCTATTGTTAGAGATATTCAGGGCGAGGTTGCTGAGGAGAAATGGATTTTTTCCCTCCCCCGAAATCAATTCCGATGATATAAACAAGAACTTAAAGTGTATTTTCTAATAGAAGACATCATTGTTGTAAGTGTGTTTATTATATGGCTATTGATTTTTTTTTTCTTTTTGCTCAGCACCAAGTAGAATTATACAGTAGAGTTTCCTGTACGCATACCGAGAGAGAGAGAGATGTTCATTCACAGTTCACGTGAAGATTTAATGGATACTCCTACCTACTCTCTTCTTCCACAAGGGAGCTTGGGTGGCAAAGGCATGTGTTTTAATGGTGAAAGCCATGGTGTGTAGGCATTTCTCTCAGGCTCTGGTGCTATTGCTAGGGATGATCAGGCTTCAGGAAGCTTTGAGCTGGCTGTGGAAATGAGACCCCAAGGAAAGTGGCTTTTCTGAGTGATATAAGGACAGCTCCGGGGAGAGAAAGGAGTGACCAGGAGCCTGGGAGAGAGGACAGCTCACCCTGCGAGGGCTGCAGGCAGTGCTTGCTGTCCATGAGCCATGGGGAGGAGTTTCGGAGAACATAATGGAAATGTTTGAAAATGTGTGTGAAGCCAGACCAGCGTGGCTCAGTGGCTGAGTGTCAACCTATGAATCAGAAGGTCATGGTTCAAGTCCTGGTCAGAGCACATGCCAGGTTGTGGGTTCCATCCCCCAGTAGGGGGCGTGAAGGAGGCATCGGATCAATGATTCTGTCTCATCATTGATGTTTCTTGTTTCTCTCTCTCTCTCTCTCTCTCTCTTTCTCTCTCTCCCTCCCTCTCTCTCTCTCTCTCTCTCTCTCTCTCTCTCTCTCTCTCTCTCTCTCTCTCTCTCTCTCCTCTCTCTCCCTTCCTCCCTCCCTCCCTCCCTCCCTCTCTGAAATGAATGAAAATATATTTTTTTAAAAGATGTGTCTCTCTCACATTGGTGTTTTTCTCTGTCTCTCCCTCTCCCTTCGACTCTCTCTAAAAAACAATTAGAAAAATATCCTCTGGTGAGGATTAAAAAAAGAAGAAAAAAAATATTGTTTATTGATTTCAGAGAGGAAGAGAGAGAGATAGAAACATCCATGATGAGAGAGAATCAATGATCAACTGCCTCCTGCACGCCCCCCACTGGGGATCGAGCCCGCAACCTGGGTTAGCTATACATATGTGATGTGTAGTTATCAAGCGCTTGTTGTAGCTCCTCAAAAGTAAGCTTGTTTATCTCCCAGTCTCTCCATCCGGAGCTCAGCTCAGGACATGATAGGAACTCAATAAATGCTAATTGAAATTAAATGAACCTCACCCAGCCTGAGCTGGATTGATGGGGTTGTGGCCATCCAACACTGCAGCTGTCCAGTGATGTTGGAGTCACCTGTTTCTAAAATTAGGCGAGTGCTTGCAACTGAGGCAAGGATGCTGAGACAGCTCTGAGAAGTTTCTCAAGGACCCCAGACAGACTTTTATCTTTCCTCAGCCCCACCTTCCTTTTGCCTCTTGGTAGCAAAATAACAGCTCTTCACACACACGGGAGGAAATCACAGAGCCCTCTTTTGGAAGCAGCTTGCTTTCTCATAAGGATGCACGGTTGCTCTTTTCTTTTGTAATCATTCTGTGTATTTCATTTAACTGCCATTCTCCAAACAGCCATGATTGCAACATAGCAGAACTAGGAATTCTTTCTGCGTAGCTAACATGTGAAGCTCTTTGGCGGAACTCACATTAGGAATGCCTGCAGCAGAGAGCTTGCGGGACTGTGCATGCGACACTTCGCACACATTTGTTGAGTGGATTTTGTTGAAATTGAGAAATACCAGCAGTCACCAAGGTGCTTAGAAAGGAAACATTTCTTCCTAAAGTAGGTACAGCCGAAACCAGTTTGGCTCAGTGGATAGAGGGTTGGCTTGTGGACCGAAAGGTCCCAGGTTCAATTCCGGTCAAGGGCATGTATCTTGGTTGCGGGCACATCCCCAGTAGGGGCTGTGCAGGAGGCAGCTGATCGATGATTCTCCCTCACTGATGTTTCTAGTTCTCTATCCCTCTCTCTTACTCTCTGTAAAAAATCAATAAAATATATTAAATTTTTTTAAAAGTAGGTACAGATCGGCTTGTGTTGAATCCATTTCCCAGTGTATCTGACAACCTCAGTAGAGAAAACGTGTTCTCCACTGATGGAGTGCATAGGAATTCATTTTCTTTCAAAATTATCTTTTAAAAAAATATATTTTATTGATTTTTTTATAGAGAGGAAGGGAGAGGGATAGAGAGCTAGAAACATCAATTAGAGAGAAATATTGATCAGCTGCCTCCTGCACAACTCCTACTGGGGATGTGCCCACAACCAAGGTACATGCCCTTGACTGGAATCGAACCCGGGACCTTTCAGTCCGCTTGCCTATGCTCTATCCACTGAGCCAAACAGGTTTTGGCTCAAAGTTATCTTTTTATTACTCATCAGTGTCTGAAATCAAAGAAAGGCTGCATTGGTTTTCTCATACTTGGTAACAGCCCTGGGAAGGAAAGTAAGGAACTGGTAGTCGGAATTGGAATGCGTGCCTGGTTTATGAGCTACCTGGAGTTTTTTGTTTCATTTTGAAGGAAGAGTCTATTTTTTTTTTAGTGCAGTTTTAGGTTTACAATGAAATTGACAGAATAATACAGAGATTTCTCCCATATCTCCTTCTTCTACAAATGCATCGCCACCCCCATCATCAATATCTCCCTTCAGAATGGTACCTCTGTTACAATTGATGAACCTATGTTGAAACATGACAATGACCCAGAGCCCATGGTTCACGTTATGATCACACTTGGTGTACATTATGTGGGTTTGGACAAAAGCATGATGGTGTCTATTCACTACTGTGATACCATTCAGAGTATTTGTGCTGTGAATACTCACCCCTCTTCTCCTCCTCCTCCCCCTACAACCATTTTTTTTTGCATAAATGCTGTTAAATATTTGATTAAGTTCAATGAATGAAATAAAAGTTGTATTGTACCTCCCCTCTAGCATTCTAAAATTGGTCCATCCACCTGATAATGGATAATAACCAGCCGTTATTAGCTGTCACATGGTTTTCTCAATTTCCTACTGCTGAGGTCGGCAAACTGCAGCTCCTGAGCCACATGCGGCTCTTTGGCCCCTTGAGTGTGGCTCTTCCACAAAACACCACGGCCTGGGCGAGTCTATTTTGAAGAAGTGACGTTAGAAGAAGTTTAAGTTTAAAAAATTTGGCTCTCCAAAGGAAGACTTTGCCACTTCTTCAATCATTGTCCTGTTGATTTTGGCTCTGTTGACTAATGCGTTTGACTGTCCTACTGCATCACAGGTCACCACCTGTTGATTGCATGATCTCACTTGAATTAACTTACATTCTCTATCCCTTTAATCATCTATAAAAGGGAGATAATGATATCCCTTATGTTATAAGGGCATCATGAATGTTAAAATACTTAGTATATTTAAGGGGCTGAGAACAGTGCCTAGCCCATATTAAGTGCTATACAGATGTTAACTTTATTAATTAGCTCACAATGACAAGTCCAAGGTGAGGCTGATAAACAGAGGACTCAGGAGCAAGCTCTAATACGGAAAAACAATTTGAGAGTAGCAGTCAGTCAAGGTCCCCTTACCCTTTTCAAAAGAATTGGTTCTTACAAAGGGAATCAAAGCCAGGGTACAAAAGGACAGACTATTTGTGAGAACTAAACTACAACAAATAATCCATTTATTGGAATTTATGAAAACTCACTGAACCTGAGAGAAAGGCTCACTTTCTGGTGAATTTAAGTATTTCTGCCCATAATCTCTGGAAGGCAGTTGGGGAAAGTCCAAAATTCTTTCCAAGTTTCAGTAAATTCGGGAGATCTCACACTTAACCTTTTCTTTCTGCGTGGCCAGTTTCGATTTTTGCCTAGATTGTTATCATTAATTATGATATTGAGATGATTAGGTCTAAAGGTTCTGAGCTTGCCTTTTATCTTTTTAACAAAGTACTCATTTTTCATGAGTCAAGGAGATAAGTGACAATTTGATCTCTATCTTAAAACTATAGCAATTTTTAACTTTTGGGAAAATGAGGAAAACCCTATGAAAAGTCATTTTCAAAATGAACTTTTCATTGAGTTTGCAGTTTTGAAAGAAAAAAAAAAAAGGCCTGGCATATGATATTAGGAAAGAAATGACCTCTATACCATTTACTGTCAGCTTTAACTTAATAAAGGGAGGACATTGATAATAAATAACTGAGATCATTTTTACCAGTAGAAATATTGATGCATAAGAAATTATATCAGTTATCACTCCTCAGTATAAATAATGACATATCACAAATTGTCAATCATCAACACTATCTTGACAAATTCTATCTGTGTACTTCCATTACCATCCTCAAACCCCAGTTCCTCTCTAATTTTTCCAATAACCAGTGGTCGGCAAACTCGTTAGTCAACAGAGCCAAATATCAACAGTACAATGATTGAAATTCCTTTGGAGAACCCCATTTTTTAAACTTAAACTTCTTATAACACCACTTCTTCAAAATAGGCTCGCCCAGGCCTTGGCATTTTGTGGAAGAGCCACATTCAAGGGGCCAAAAAACTGCATGTGGCTCGCGAGCCGCAGCTTGCAGACCATGGAATTAGGCCCTTCTTGGTATAGAGCTGCACCGCTGTTCTCCTTGACCCCATTGTATCACCTTGTACACGCAGCCTGCTTACTGCCCTAAGAAAAATCCTCTCCAATCCTTTCTGGATCCAATTTGCTCAACATTTGGAAGGTTTCTTATTTCCTCTTCTATCTAATGCTCTGTAGACAATAATCCCTGGAATTGAATGATGCAATGTCTGGGATCCTTACTTGCTCAGCCATTTCAGCACTGGCTTGAGGGATGGAGTAAAGGAAAGGGTTAGCAAATGTTTGGAAACTGGAAAAGAAAGTAAACAGAGAGACAAAGCCAGCTCAGTAAGCCGGGATATAAATGAATGTAAAGATATGAAATGTTGTTAATATTTATGTAAAGTTTAAAAAAAAAAAAAAAAGATACTGCAGCCTAGATGGTTTGGCTCAGTGGAGAGAGCATTGGCCCTCAGACTAAAGGGTCCGGGTTCAATTCAGGTCAAGGGCACGTATCTGGGGTGTAGGCTTGATCCCCTGCCCCAGTCTGAGCAAATGTGGGAGGCATCCAATCCATATGTCTCTCTCACATCAATGTTTCTTTCTCTGTCTCTCTCCCTCCCTTCCACTCTCTCTAAAAATCGATGGAACAGTTGGGTGAGGATTAACAACAACAACAAAAAAGATATTGCATTCTTGAACACTCTAAGCCTTTAATATATTCTTCCTACACCTTAAAACTTGAACGCTTTTTGTCCAGGGGATTAAAGAAGACTGAGCTGGGTTTAAAAAGTAATTTGTGATGTGCTATGTAACCCTGAATTTATCTCCTGCTCCTCCCTTCGCTGAGGAGAACTTTCCCCCATCCGCTGTTTCAGAGGAGCTCAGAGTGAGCACAGGGTGTGCTGGGCATAGAATTTCTCTTTCAGATTGCTGTTTTTCTCTCTGGCTGCATTGTAAATGGTAGAGGTTCAATTTCTTTTACATTTTAAAGTGCACTTCAAAGTGCATTAACTTGCTAACATGTCTGCCCTGCAATGCTACCCTAATTTAATATCGGTCCTATAGCTTTTCTCTGTCTAACCTAGGCAGAAATCTGGCTTGACCTTAATTGTATTTTCTTTACTTTTAAGCCACAGTCTTCTCTGGCAATTTGTCGACTCGTGCATGGGAAATTTGGGCATTTTAAAAATGATTGGGTATTTTCTTTTAAATGTAGAGGTTTCTCTGAGAACCATAATACGCCTGTCAGGTTTAAAATACACTGCATTAGTCATGTGTGGCTTATGTAAGCAGAAAGGGCTGCACCTGTTTTAGTGAGGTGCCTGAGAAACCTACTCTCACCTTCCCATAACTCAGAGATGGCGAAAGCAATTTAGTTCAAACTCGCCGACAAGTTCACCTTTGGTCAAAGTTAAAGTTTGAAAAATCTCCTGCAAAATGGATCATGTCCAAGAGAAAATCGTGACCTAAAAAGAAGATAGACATTTAAAAGACTATTCAAAGACTGTTCCATTTTTTTTCCCCACTGAGTACATACAATTGTTACTTCATTTAAAATATTTCATTTTTCTTTTCTTTTCTTTTTTTGTTTTCAGTTCTTATTTATTTTACTCTTCTTGTTGCTGTTGTTACTCCTCACTTGAGGACATTTTTCCATTGATTTTGAGAGAGAGAGAAAAAATTGATGTGAGAGAAACACATTGATTGGTTGCCTCCCGCACCAATCCAGCCTGCAATTGAGGTATATGCCCTTGACTGGAATTGGAATTGAACCCTGGACCCTTCGGTCTGGGGGCCCACACTCTATCCACTGAGCCAGACCAGCCAGGGCCTTTTCACTTTTCTTGATATTTATCTTGATAGAAGTCCGTTGCTTGTTTTTAAATATGAAGCATCTATTACTTAAATTAGCTTTCTATTTTGGTAAGCTGAGTGAAGCCACTTAATTACTCTCAGTTGAAGTAATAAAATTGTCAATTAAAGCAAAATGTATGCATAATATGTGATCCTGCAGTCGTTAGATATAATCAAATGTTCGGTGCCCTGTGTCAATGCAAAGTTGTCTAAACCTTTATAAATTACCCAATTAATTTGCTTACTTGGGGGATGTTTATTCCATATCTGTGCGGTAGCCAGCACCACAAGTTGTTAGGCCTTCAGAAATGAAAATGCTGTGCATTTTAGCCTTGCGGTATTTAGTCTGTCTGGCGAGGCAGCTATATGCCTACTAAAAAAGGCAACATGGCAAAAATAACCAGGTCAAGGACACTCACTGATTCTTGTCTAAGGGAATTGATAAGAATACTCAGAAATATCAGATCTGGGTCTTATAGGATAAATAGTAGGGTAATCTAATCGCATGGAAAGAAAAATCCAGGCAAAAGATGAGAGCTTTGAAATGGGAAAGGAAAGGCTATGCTAAGAAAATGCATAGAATTTCAGAGTCTGAAGACCTCTGTGATTGTATTTACCGAAGTTATCTGACATGCATTGAGTTGTTTTTTCCCAGTTCTTTAGCTTTGCCCAATTTTCTACCCATGCCTTCAGGGTATCCTTGGCCAAATAAGTTATGGTTTCTCTGGCATTTAGGGAACATTTTTTGGCCCCTTTCGTGTTGCCCTTGGTCATGTGACTTGGTTCATGGAATCTTAATGGACATGACACATGGGGTTGCAATGCACTTTGTGGTGCTTCTGTCATTGTCATGTGAGTAAGTCACTATCTCTGTGGCCTGGGCCGTTCTCAGAATAAACACATGTGGGTCAGACCTGTGCCCACCACACAGCCTGGATCCTGAGCCTCAGTAGACACTCAGGCCACCAAGAATCAACCAAAACAAAGCTCTATTTAGCACCAGAGAGCTGATTATGGGACTAGGGAACTGTAGTTACAAATATAAGCGAAGAGAGCAAGAAGCCAATTGGGGATCTGTAACAGTTTTGATGTGTCCAGAATTTTGTGGGGAGTCTTGTTGGAATGGGAAACGTATCAACATTATAACTCAGAAACATGATTGGATTAGAAAAGTCTAATGGCGTAAACATGAGTTAGGATGTTGGTGCAATAAGTAATGGAAGAGTAGACAAAAGCCTTAACTTATGCAATACCAATAGAGAAACGTACAGGTTTGTGAATGTAGAATTGACTGCGCATCAACCACTGTAAGGCAGAGGGGAAGCAGCCAGAGAACATGAAAGTGGATTTAGACCTGAGAGATATGCTAGACACGGTGCTTCCATGAATGTATAGGGCATGACAGGACACTGGTTTCTTACATACAGAGCTCATAGAGTCCGTTTGTGACATGAAATGTATGAGGGATTTGTGAAAATCCAAACAGTAATGTCAAAGACAGTTGCAATTATGGGTCATGAAGTTCAAGAGAGAATCTAAAGAGAAAATATGTATTATCACTATCCTATATACTAAAAACCTAATATGCTAAGTGTCTGGTCATCTGGTCGTCCAATTCAACCAATCAAAGCATAATATGCTAATGATATGCTAAGGCTGCTCAACTGCTCGCTATGTTGTGCACTGACCACCAGGGGGCAGACTCTCTGACTGGTAGGTTAGCTTGCTGCTGGGATCTGTCCAATTGGGAGCTGAGTGAGAGGGGCTGGATACACCTAGAGACCTCCCGTTGCCCATCTTTGTATGGCCAATCTCCTGTGTCCCTCCCTGGCCCCAATTGTGCACCTGTGTGTTCCCTCAGCCTGTTCTGCACCCTCCCGAAATCTGGGACCCCCTCGGGGATGTTGGAGAGCTGGTTTTGGCCTGATCCTGCTCAACACAGGAGCTGCCCCCTGGAGATCAGTGCTCTCAGCCAGAAGCTGGGCTCAGGGCTAGCTAGCACAACGGTGGTGGTAGGGGCCTCTCACACCTCCATGGAAGCACTGAGGATGTCCAACTGATGGATCGGGCCTAAGCCATTAGTCAGGCATCCTATTAGGGTTCCTGGACTGTGAGAGGGCACGGACTGGGCTGAGGGACCACCCCCTGAGTGCATGAATTTCATGCACCGGGCCTCTAGTATAGGTAATCAGTGAAAGATGGCCCTGGCACATACAAAACTTAACCACTGAATGCATAAATAAGTGGAACAACAAATTGATCTCTCTCTCTCTCTCTCTCTAAAATATTATAAATAAAATAAGAATATATTTTTTAGAAAATAGGTGAAAGGTGGAAGTGAATTCAATCCATTACAGAGAACTTGTAGGTCTCTGTAGAAGAGAGGCATCTGGGGAAATGACCATTTAAAGAGAGACTTGACTCTCTTCCATCCACTCATTCATCTCTCCCAAGGTTTAGGTGCCCACAGGAAACAGGTCCTAAATAGCATAAGAACTTTTATAGCATTTTTTTTTTCATCCGAAATGACTGTCAAGTCTGGCCCCACAGCAGAAAGTCTTAATTTTGTATCAGAAAGCAATTGATCCCAGGAAGCACGGAGCGGGCAGAGGTGGCTGGCCCACATGAGTTTAGCTTTGTTTCCCTGACCCTCAGGAGCTGAAGAGTGGCTGAATAAATGGGCAGAGTTCTCCTGTTCAAGGCAGGAAAGCACCTCAGGGTGAAGCTAAATCTTAATAGCCTCACGGGGAACTGATAAGCTACTGTCATCCTTTTTAAGCTCCCAGCCCCCTGGCACAGTCTTCAGCTACTCTCAGCATTGCTGCCAATGACGTATGGTCGCAGCTGAACTGGAGTCCGAAAGAGTAACCATGAAAAAATACCAGCACATCTCAGCGAAGCCAGAACAGGAGAAGGAAGCACAGAGAGAACACTTATTCTAAACCTCCAAAGAAATCGGGCGACAGGAAACATTCTTGAACACAGAAAATACAGCTCAAAGTGTCGTGCTGTTGAGAAAAAGTGTAACGATTAATGGAGAATTGTTACTTATATGAATAGAAGTATATCTCAAAACTACAAAAAAAGGGAAGAAAAAATAGTTGTGAAAACTGACGTTAGAATTGAATATAGATGATATAGCCAACAGATACTGCATCTGGACATACAGAAATTTTATAAAAAGAAAAAAGTACTCACCAAAAAAATACAGTGGAATAAAATTTATAATCTACAGGAGGAAAACCATTTCAAACCAGATTTTATGTAGCTATGAAATTATTCAGTAACAACTCTACCCAGTTTGGTTATCCAACTTCCTAGTTACTAATAGATGTCCAGAGAGACTATTGTACTACTAGGAGGCACAATTGTACAACAAAAAAATGAAATTAAATTCATACTAATGCAGAGCAAGGGACAACAAGCCTAAAACCTCCACACAATACAACTAAAATAAATAGGAAGAAATAACACAACAGAGAGGAGGATTTGGGGGAAAGGAAATAGAAGAGGAAGACAAGAAAGGCAATGAGAGTCCCCATTGGAGTTTTCTGATTTTGTCGCTAAGTTTTAAAATTCTAGGTTAAGGATTCCAGAAAAGACACAAATGCCTACTTTAACTATTACCAAACTTTTTCTCATTTCCATTTTGTTATGCCTCCATTAATTACCCTACATAATAAAAGGCTAATATGCAAATTGACCGAATGTCAGAATGACCAGTCGCTATGATGCGCACTGACCACCAGGGGGCAGATGCTCAATGCAGGAGCTGCCCCCCGGTGGTCAGTGCACTCCCACAGGGGGAGTGCTGCTCAGTCAGAAGCCAGGCTTACAGCTGGCAAGTGCAGCGGTGGTGGCAGGAGCCTCTTCTGCCTCCATGGCAGTGCTAAGGATGTCAGTGAGACATTTCTCAAGGCCTCCTGGACTGCTAGAGGATGAAGGCAGGGCTAAGGCTAAGGGACTTATGCACCATCCTCCTCCCCCCTCCTCCCCCCGCCTGCCCATGAATGCACAAATTTCGTGCACCAGGCCTCTAGTTTATTATGAAGTATTCTCTTCGTTATAATTCTAAGGCTCTATATCAACTAAAAAAAAATGAGGGGAGGGTAATAATTTGATTACAGTATTGTTGAGCGATTTGCCCAATTTATTGCTTTTTTTTCTTGGCTCTTAGAATTTTACTAGTGCCTATGTAATTGATGCGGACTATAAGGTTCCTCTTTCTCTTATATTTTTATTTTGTTCATTTGAAGTCATCTTGGTGCTGGCTTTAATGCTTATTAAAGAATGTGGACTCATCCTAACTTTTGGTATGTGAATAAAGCCGATTTTCTTTTTTTTCAGGAAAAAAGAAAGAAATGACAGTTAAAGTGTTTCTGTAATGGCTAATTGAAACAAGTAATCTACGCTGTCTTTCTCATTATGCCTGAGTCTGTTCAGTTTTTGTATGGCGTGATTATCAGTTCTCTCGGGCGCCTGTCTTATCGGGTGACAAATGGAAGAATATGACAGTCTCGATATGACACGTTAGCTAGTCTGTGCACAGGCATGAGCTGTCTTATTATAAAAAGATAGCTTACATCGGAAGTGTTTGATGTGCTCCTGGAATTCAGAAATATTCAACACTTGGGGCACTTCAAAAGGCACGAGTAAAAAGTTTTACATTTTTTAATCAGAAGCGATAAGAAATGTTTTAATAATTCGTTCAGAGTAGGCATGGGAAATAGAACATTTCAGAGGAGTAATAGGAAATTTTGGTGAAAGGTTTTTTGGTGTTTGTTTTTTTTGAGGGAAATGGACTAGTGGGCATTTTGGGGAATGTCACACTACAATAGGCTGATTCCTGAATTAAAGGAGACATTTAAAAATATTAGCCATAATGTCGTTTTATTAATTTTTTATTATTTTTTAAAATATATTTTATTGTTTATTTACAGAGAGGAAGGGAGAGGGATAGAGAGCTAGAAACATCGATGAGAGGGAAACATCGACCAGCTGCCTCCTGCACACGCCCTACTGGGGATGTGACCGCAACCAAGGCACATGCCCTTGACCAAAATCAAACCTAGAACCCTTCAGTTCGCAGGCCCGACGCTCTATCCACTGAGCCAAACAGGTTTTGGCAGTTTTATTAAATCTTTCACGGGAAAGAAGTTCTGTCTAACCAGGTTCCCATCCTGGGTGTCCTAGTGCACAGGGCATTGTGTGGCCGGCATTTGGACAGGGGCAGTGGTTCTGGGTGTGCCTTCCCGGTGGACACTAGAAGCCATGTCCACCCTATGCTCTCCCGGTGCTGGTCCTCCAACACGGTGATGGGTGCTTTCCCTCCAGCTCTTGACATTCCCATCCTCCCATGTTTAGTCACTTTGTCAAAAGAAAGCATAGCCTCACCGTGGTGACTCAGTGGTTGAGCATCGATCGACCTGTGAACCAGGAGGTCACGGTTCGATTCCCTGTCAGAGCACATGCCCGGGTTGTAGGCTCGGTCCCCAGTGTGGGGGGAGCAGGAGGCAGCCAGTCTATGAGTCTCTTTCATCATGGATGTTTCTATCTCTCTCTCTTTCCCTCTCCCTTCCTCTCTGAAAGCAATAAAAACATATTAAAAATAAAAAAAAAAGAAAGAAAGAAAGAAAGAAAGAAAGAAAGAAAGAAAGAAAGAAAAGGAAGCATAGAAACAGACTGTGGAGTCTCAGAGGGAAGGCAGAGAAGGGCGGGTGGGTGGGAACAGATCAATCAGAGACCTTGTATATGTATAAGCATGACCCATGGACACAGACAATGGAGTGGGGGAGGCCTGGGGCAGGGGGCAGGGACAGGCTATAGGAGGCCAATGGCAGAATAAAGGGGGCATATGTAATACTTTCAAAAACAAAGATTTTTTTTTTATTAAAAAAAATAAGGGAAGCAAAATAGGTTACTCAGTTGATAGCATCATCATCAGCTCACAGTTAACTGCTAGACTGAGGCTCCAGGTGAGTACCATTTGGGCAGTATGAGTAGATCTAGAAATCCTCTATAATAAAAGGCTAATGTGCAAATTAACCAAACAGCAGAATGACCGGTCTCTATGATGCACACTGACCACCAGAGGGCAGATGCTCAATACAGGAGCTGCCCCCTGGTGGAGAGTGTACTTGCACAGGGGGAGCACCACTCAGCCAGAAGCTGAGTATGCATCCTCTCCCACCTCTGTGGCAGCACTAAGGATGTCTGAGTGCCTAAAACAGTGGTCGGCAAACTGTGGCATGTGAGCCTTGGTTTGCTGCTCTGTTGACTAATGAGTTTGCCAACCGCTGGCCTAAACCATCAGTCAGACATCTCCCAAGGGCTTCCAGACTGTGACAGGGCACAGGCCAGGCTGAGAGATCCCCCTGAGTGCACGAATTTTGTGCACTGAGCCTCTTGTATACAGATAAAAGAAATTATACAGCAGCCATCAATGCAGCCAGTGGTTCTGTGTAGGGCTAACCCTTTGCTCACCCATCCTGGCAACAGATGGGTTTGTGAACTCGGTCCCATTAGCTCAATTGTGGGTTAGAGCCTCCAAGTCTTTGGTGGATTCGGTCTACTGTGTCCCTGCTTATTCCATCAAAGGAGAGAGAACACACCTAGCCAGAGGGGTAGCTTGAAGTGGCAGGATCGTCAGGTACAGAAATGGTTTGGCGACAATAATAAGAAAGCCATGAGGTAATAGACCAGGTGAGTGTACCTGCAATATGGGGGCCAACGATGCTCTCCTAATCCCATTTTCCTCATGACTTTGTTATATTAAATTTAGCCACTCGAATAACTCCTCCTTCCCCATATTCATTTCTGTGGGATAGCTGGCAAAAATGTTGTTGAAAATCATCATAAAACCTACAAGTTGTTGTTTTCAATATATTTTAATTTACTTCAGAGAGGAAGAGAAAGAAACATCATTGCTGAGAAAGAAATCACTGATCAGCTGCCTCCTGCCCACCCCACACTGGGGATCGAACGCACAACCCTGGCATGTGCCCTGACTGGAATTCGAACTGTGTGACCTCCTGGTTCATAGGTCGATGCTCAACCATTGAGCAATGCTGTCAGGGCAAAACACTATTAGTTTTAAGATGATTTACATGAGCTCCAAAAAAGTAGTCTTTTATTTTAGACTTGGACCTTGAAGCATTTTTGGCCATTGAATTTTTAAAGTCTGCGGTCCATGCCGAAACCGGTTTGGCTCAGTGGATAGAGCGTCAGCCTGTAGACTGAAAGGTCCTGGGTTCGATTCTGGTCAAGGGCATGTACCTTGGTTGCAGGCACATCCCCAGTAGGGGGTGTGCAAGAGGCAGCTGATCGATGATTCTCTCTTATCAATGTTTCTAACTCTCTGTCCCTCTCTCTTCCTTCCTGTAAAAAAAATCAATAAGATATATTAAAAAAATAAAAATAAAGTCTGCAGTCCTTGTGAGCAGATTCAATAAGTAAAAAGCAAGGTGATTGCAATTCACAGAATAAACAATCAAGAAAATAAAAGCTCTCCCTGTGTTTGACTTCTCCTGTTTGCTTTTATTTCTATGATAAACGCAGGAAATGCTGTCCCACACGGCATTAATTTTTATGCGAAGCAACAGGAAAGAACCTGTGGCTCCTGACTTCCCGAAAATGCCATGCCTCTGGTGCAGGCAGTGGCCTCAGCCAGGGCAGTGCCCTCTAACATTGTCACCAGGATGCAGCCAGCCAGCCACAGCCCTAACCAGTTGAAAGCTGTATTGCTGTTTGTGATGCCCTGTGGCAGAGAAGTCTTCCTGTTGTTATTATTGACACTAAATGCATCAGAAAACTCTTAGCCAACTCCTTTGGAATAATAAGATCCTAGAGGTTGCCCTGACCGGTTTGGCTCAGTGGATAGAGCATCAGCCTGCAGACTGAAGGGTCCCAGGTTCGATTCCAGTCAAGGGCATGTACCTTGGTTGTGGACACATCCCTGGTAGAAGGTGTGCAGAGGCAGCTGGTCGATGTTTCTCTCTCATCAGTTGTTTTTAACTCTCCTCCCTTCCTCTCTGTAAAGTAATAATAACAATAATAATAATAATAAAACTTTTTTTAAAAAAGATCCTATAGGTTTTGCATAATGATGTCTACAGTTACCATTTATGTACCATCATCAGTTACAGACTTCACAATTGAAGCTTTTATAAAAATGTCAGTTTTATATATATAATAAGACATCCCCTGAAAATAAGACCTAGCACAACTTTGGGATAAAAAATTAATATAAGACACTGTCTTATTTTCGGGGAAACAGGATATATATATCCTTTATATATATATATATATATATATATATATATATATATATATGATTTTTTGCCACAGAGTTTCTTGCAATTGCTATGATTTGAAGCTATGTTCCTTATGGCAGAAATCAAAATAGCAATCTGTAGGAGTGAGCTTATAGATTTGGCCTCTCCAAGACCAGTCAACAGCCAGGCATTTAAATCCCATGGCAACCGAGGTTTAGGCACAAAGGAGTCCTGATGCTCGTTAGCGACCTTGTTGTGAGAGAATCGTGTCCAGTTTACCTTATTCCATAGCACCCTGGACGCTTTAATCACCTACGAAACCTCTCTTTTCTAGGCCCGGATGTACTTTCATGTTTTGATGGGTGCTCAGAGGGCATGCAGCGTCTGTCTCAAGAGAGCTGCCTGGGGCTGGTGGGTGGCGTGCCTGTGTGTTGTTTTGATGGAGGATAATTTATGGGGCATGGGAAAAATAGGTCGGTCATTGTCACCGGGCCTGGACTCATGGTGGCGAGGACAAGTGCAAATTGCACCAAAGCAATTGCTCTCCAAGAACGCTCTGTCTGTTTTGTCCCCAATCAAATGTGACTCCGTCTTTTGTGCTTTTCTCCTTAATAGCCTATTTCACATACTCTCTTTTTAAAAATACATTTTTTTATTGATTGCAGAGAGGGAGGGAGAGGGACAGAGAGAAACATCAGTGATAAGAGAGAATCATGGATCGGCTGCCTCCTGCATGGCCCCTACTGGGGATCCAGCCTGCAAACTAGGGCATGTGGCATGACCTCTTGGTTCAGAGGTCAAAGCTCAACTGCTGAGCCACACCAGCCGGGCTTCACATGCTTTATTTCATCAGCCATGTTTCTCCTTTCTCCTAACTTACATGTCACAGTTATATTACATATCTTGGGCATGGTTTCATGGATATACCTACTAGCAACTTAATATTGTTTGTAATCATCCTCTTTATCCTCATGTTTCAAAGATCACCTCTCCTCCTGAAGTAGAATCTCTAGAGAGTTAAAAAACAAAACAAAACAAAAAACACGCAATCCTAGGATAAATGATTATAATAGTTAAATGATGGGGAGTGGAGCTAGAGAAAACAGTTTTCAGCATAAAGTCATTTGCATAGATAAATAATTCAACAATCCTTCTTCCCATTGAGTTAGTATTTGATTTGTTTTTTGTACTTTTGAAGTGAAAAATATGAGTCATCTTGGCATTGGTTATTTATCATGAACTATTTTAAACTTCCATTAAATGGTTGGAGCAGGTTCAAGAGACATTGACAATGTCAACTGTATTTTAAATCATGATATTAATTGTGGGTAATGCACCAAGGACAGTGTTTATTGTTTTGTAGAGATGCTTGGAAATTTAGCATCGATACGTTCCTGTACTTTTCACTTGAGGACATAGAGTTTCATAGGTGAATGTGCACTACTCTCACAGGATTTACTATAAATAATAAAACAATTTTAAAAATTAAAGCCTTTGTTACTGAAATAGGTTTATATCAATATGCCCATTTTATTTTAAAACGCCTCTTGTATTAGCAATGTGTTTGCAAATCGATTTCTAAATTCAATATTAAATCCCAGGAATGTTGCAGGATACAGAACTAGGAATACATCAAAATTGCAGTTTGACACTCAGTGCTTAGTAAAATTGCTGAAATAAGAATGAATGACTGACAGAAACAAATAAATGGTGAGGATATCTTCAAACTCAACATTCCCATTTGAAAGAAAGAGGTTATATAATTATATAATTTTTAATTAGTAAATGTAATTAATAATCATCATTTATAATAATAAAAGTATAATATGTGAATTAGACGGGATGTCCTTCCAAACGACCCTCTGGACAAAGCCAGGGCTGTAAGGGAGGCCCGGGTCCTGGGTGCCAGAGGGAAGCCAGCAATGGCAGCAGGGGGAAGGAAGGCTTACTCTTGCATGAATTTTGTGCACCGAGTCTCTAGTATAATATGTAATTATATACCAATTGATATTATGTGATATAGTTATCACATATATTTAATTATAACATATCTAAAAATTATATGTATATATAATTGTTTTAATATCATCATGAGATAAATAATTTAACATACATATTATATAATATACATGATTTATGTAGTTGCATGTAAGTTACATATATATTTTAGTATCAATATTTTCTAAAACTTTTGTTAGTTCAATAGCTTTAAGTAGATGCAATTGTAAAAGATCCTACATCCCTAGGAGCAGAAACAAGCATACTGCTTTAGGATATAATAGGAACTAATCAACACATGTTTGACTTTTTCAGAAGTCTAATGTAGAGTAATATAAAAATGGGTGGGAATCTTTACTTCAGAGCACTAATAAATTAATACTCGGAATAAAAGCCAGCTCATTTGGTCTTCAAAGTATAGGCACAAGACATTTATAGCACTATTTATTGTTCATGACAATGACCCCAGATAGAACTCCATTCTAATAGACTTGTAGAGCAATTTAGGCCAATTAAATTGTGCTTTATTGTAACTTTATTGCATTATGGGGGGAGGGGAGAGAGAGATGAGAGAGAGAGAGAGAGAGAGAGAGAGAGAGAGAGAGAGAGAGAGAATGAGAATGCATTAGATTGATCAAGGCAAGTAAAGTTTCAAACACTGAGGTCTGGAGGTTAGAAAACCAGTGTGATTTCTGAATGGGCATTTGACTTATGAGTCGGAGGTTCAGGTCCCAGGTCCAGCTCTCATGTCCTTACATGACACCCTGTGGGCTGGCCAGCCTCCCTGGGCTCTAGAGACCTAGTTCATGTATGAATGGTGAGGCCAGGTGAGGTTTAGAAATGTACATAGGCTGGCCCTGCAGTATTTTCTTAGAAATTTCCGTAAAAAAAAAGTTTAATAAGTAGACATCAGAATTGTTTTGAAATAAAGAGTTCTAACTAAAAAGGAAATAGTTACTAATTTTTGAATGCCTACTGTGTGCCAGGTGCTCTGTGTAATTCTGAATAGGAAGCTTACAGTTAAATAAGTAAAGTTAATGTAAAAAGAGGATTGCAGAATCATTTTATCATTGCCACAATGAAATGTAAAGAAGATTTTATGATAAGATAAATGCGTAATGCCGGGACTGGTTTGGCTCATTGGATAGAGCGTCGGCCTGCAGACTGAAGGGTCCTGGGTTCGATTCTGGTCAAGGGCATGTGCCTTGGTTGGGGGCACATCCCCAGTGGGGGGTGTGGAAGAGGCAGCTGGTCGCTGATTTTCTCTCACCGCTGTTTCTAGCTCTCTGTCCTTCTCAATTCCTCTCTGTGTAAAATCAATAAAATATATTTAAAAAAAAAAAAAGATAAATGTGTAAGGTATTGAAATACCACAAATGCTGTGAGTCCTCAAGTGAAAAATGCAAGAACTTGCCAAAACCAGTTTGGCTCAGTGGATAGAGCATCGGCCTGGGGACTGAAAGGTTCAGGTTCGATTCTGGTCAAGGTCATATACCTTGGTTGTGGGCACATCCCCAGTAGGGGGTGTACAAGAGGCAGCTGATCGATGATTCTCTCTCATGTCTGTTTCTAACTCTCTATTCCTCTCTTCTTCCTCTCTGTAAAAAATCAACAAAATATATTTTTTAAAAGTGCAAGAGATAAAGTTCCTTTCATCCCCACACAATAAGAAGCATTGCACTTGATGCTTAATACACAGTTAATATCATGATTTAAAATATGGTTGACATTGTCAATGTTCCTTGAACCTGCTCCAACCATTTAATGGACGTTTAAAATAGTTCCTGATTGCCATGGGGGTAACAGGGTAAGTGGAAGCCGTGCAGGAGAGTTTAGACTTTGTTGTCACTATAAAAGAGGGGATATTTGTGGATTTTTAAGCAGAAGAATAAAATACTTAAGTCAGTTTTTAGATAGTAGCCTGGTCGATAGTTCTGATTTATTGAGAAAAAAATGAACCAACAAAAAACAATTCTTTTAAAAAATATTTTATTGATTTTTTTTACAGAGAGGAAGGGAGAGGGATAGAAGGTTAGAAACATCGATGAGAGAGAAACATCTATCAGCTGCCTCCTGCACATCCCCTGCAACCAATGTACATGCCCTTGACCGGAATCGAACCTGAGGCCTTTCAGTCTACAGGCCAACACTCTATCCACTGAGCCAAACCGGTTCGGCAAAAAACAATTCTTAATATGAGTCAAAACTTGCTCTGTACCTAAAGGAGCATGCCCTTGTCATAGCTTGGGTAAAACCGATGACCTTCTGTGAGGGATGCTTTTGACCAAAGCAGGCATCCTTGATTCCCAAGGGAAGAAAGTGGGACGAAAGACAAAGGGAGTCACCTGCCTGCTTTGTGTCCGGAAGGGTGGATGGTTGCTGGGGATCAGATCCTGGACCATTCAGTGATGTTTCCTGCCCCATGATACTGTCCTTCTGGACAACTCCATTGAACCCAGAGAGCATGGTCAAGTCTGACTTACATAATAAAGTTGGTGTGTGTGTGTTTTTTTTTTTTTTTTGGACAGGTAACAGAAACACGGACGGGTCCCCTGGGCTGCAGTAACTATGACAACCTAGATTCTGTCAGCTCCGTTCTGGTCCAGAGTCCTGAGAATAAGATTCAGTTGCAAGGTATGTAAGTAACGTTCCCTCTACATGGGCCTCCATGGCAACTATCCCATCGCGATGACTTTCTTCTTTGCGTTATCAGCCCTGTGTGCAGTGCTGGGCTTTTAAAATTCTCCTAAAAGGCCAGCTTCCTACATTTTGAGCAGATACGAGCATTGTAGTCAAGATGAAGGAAATGTCAAAATTCACTGTACTTCTTAAATGATCTGTAGCGATTGAAAATTTTTCATGGTAGTATTTTACTTCCTTATAGTTCTCACTGTAGCACTTTTTTCATAGGTCTGCCTGAGTTTTGTGTTTTTTTCTTTTTTTTAAAAAATAATATATTTTTATTGATTTCAGAGAGGAAGGGAGAGGGAGGGAGAGAGATAGAAACGTCAATGATGACAATCATTCATTGGCTGCCTCCTGCACACTCCCTTCTGGGCATCGAGCCTGAAACCCAGGCATGGTCCCCGACTGGTAATCAAACAGTGACCTCCTGGTTCACAGCTCAACGCTCAACCACTGACGATGCTGACCAGGCAGCTTTGTGTGTTTTTTGTAGATTCTGTAAAAGTTGTAAACCTATTTATGGTATAATATGAACTGTTGACATTTTAAATATAAATATATATGGCTGTTGTGGCTACATTTATCTTCCCACATATAGGAATGTACTTGAGAATGCATCTTGATATTTATATCTTTCCACTATAAAGATAGATTTTGTGATAATGCTAGTGATTTGCCATCTTTTCCTATTTGAAATAATTTAATAGAGGGTTTTAAAAAATAATAACTTTTAACAAGCCTCGATTGTTTCTGAAATGCTCCTGTGTATGCACATTACTCCTTCATTCAGGCAAGGAAAGGTTATGAATAAACATGTACTAGTTTGAATAAGTCCAGGAAAGACTTGGCGTTGGCACATTGTCTAACTCCTGCCGACTGATCAAAGGAGTAATTCTGAGTTGTTCTTTTCTGGTCTGCCTTCTGTAGTTGCATAACTCAGAACTGTATTTACATATTCGGTTTTACATCAAAATGCATTTTTTCTCTCAATGCTAATTCTTTAAACGTACCTCATAGATAAAGATTCAGGGTCAAACCTTGACTTTTTTTTTAATAAAGGAAATGTAAATGTAAAAATCCAGTTTTACAGTAAATAAGAACTATGTATTGGTCAAATTTTCCCTTACTGTTATGTTTATTTTCACCTACTGATTAGTTTGAATGTTTAGGCTTCTTATTAAATTTTCCTATGTAGCAATAAATGCTGAAATTGAAACTATATTCTTAAAAAATACTTTTTATTCATTTTAGAGAGAAAGAGAGAGGGAGAGAGAGTTTAAAACGGGATGAGAGAGAATCATTGATAGGCTGCCTCCTGTTTGGTCTAGCCAGTGTTGCTCAGTGGACAGAGCATGAGTCCTGGACAGAAGGTTCCCGAGTTTGATTCTGGTCAAGGGCAAATAGGTTGTAGGCTGGATCCCTGACCCTGGGGTGCTAACAAGAGGTAACCAATCAATGTGTCTCTCTCACATCGATGTTTCTCTCTCTGTCTTTCCCCCTCCTTTCCACCATCTCTAAAAATCAATAGAAAATATCCTCGGGGGAGGACTAACAAACAACAGCAACAACAACAACACAAAAAAAGTACTGAAAACTGTTAGAAATCAAGCTGTGCAGAATAAACACCTGCCTTCCTTTTCAAGGGTACACAGGCTCTACCTGCAATGTAGATTCTACATGAGGGAAAAATAACCAAACATTCTCTCTCTCTTTTTTTTTTTTTTTAAGATCAATTTTTAAAAATATATTTTATTGATTTTTTTTTTACAGAGAGGAAGAGAGAGGAATAGAGAGTTAGAAACATTGATGAGAGAGAAACATCGATCAGCTGCCTCCTGCATACCCCCCACTGGGGATGTGCCCACAACCAAGGTACATGCCCCTGACTGGAATCTAACCCGGGACCTTTCAGTCCACAGGCCGACGCTCTATGCACTGAGCCAAACCGGTTTCGGCGAAAAATAACCGAACTCATCAAATAAGCCAGAGAGCCCATCAAATAAGTTCAAAACACAAAATCAGATAGTCTGAAGGATAGAGCACATCTGTAATTACTGGGATTCTTGCACAGTGCACGGAGCCAGCATAGGTGCAAAGAGTTATAAATATTTGCGATTTTGTGGTGTTAGATATTATTTTCCAGGGATGGTGTTCAACATACATGAATCCATATCTCCATATACTTAGGTTTTTTTTTTTGTTTTTTTTTTGTTGTTGTTTTTTACCTTTTTGGCTATATATATATACATATATATATATATGGCCAATATGCATAATGTCCCCTCAATCACTCGCTACGATGTGCGCTGACCACCAGGGGGGCAGCACGGAATGATGGAAGGCCCAGATGAGTCCTTACCACTGGCCAGGCCCAGGGACCCTACATGCACGGGGCCTCTAGTTGTAAATATGTATAAGCTCTTTTTTCTTCATCAAAGCAAACCTGTCTGCCATGTTTGTTCTTTAAGGCCTGCAGGCACTGCTCCCTGACTACCTGCAAGAGCGTTTTGTCCAGGCAGCCCTGAGCTACATCGCCTGCAACTCCGAGGGCGAGTTCATCTGCAAGGACAATGACTGCTGGTGCCAGTGTGGCCCCAGATTCCCAGAATGCAACTGCCCCTCCATGGACATTCAAGCCATGGAAGACAATCTGCTTCGGATCACCGAGACCTGGAAAGCCTACAACAGTGACTTTGAGGAGTCAGGTAAGACCCGGGTTTTAATGCCTCGTTGCCATTTTGCCCAAGGAACTGCTGAGCTGGAAAGACCATGTTGCCTGTTTGGAAGAACTATTACATTCTTTTTTTTTTTTTAATTTTATTGATTATGGTATCACATAATTGTCCTCATCCCCCCATTCCCATCCCAAACCCCTCCCCAAATGTGCTCCCCCAACCCCCTTTTGTCCATGGCCACTGGCCAGGCCCATAGGCATGCACACAAGTCCTTTGGATGATCTCGGCCCCTTACCCCCCACCGTCCCCTACTTTCCCTCTGAGGTTTGAGAGTCTGATCTCTGCTTGTCTTTCTCTAGGCCCCTTTGTGTTCATCAGTTTATGTTGTTCATCATTTCCTCTAGATGTGTGAGGTCATGTGATCCAAGAAATACCCTTGTAAGAACCAAAACTGCCTCTCAGCATAACTTTTACATTCTTGGGATGGATTTTCCTTACATTTTCTTCTTCTTCTTCCAAATGGTCACGGGGTTGCTTTCATTGATGGTTATTTGGTATTTCATTTGAAATCACATCTGGTGCTGTGTGTCTTTCTGGGTGTTTTCGGCATTGGGACCGAGCTTGCTTTTGAGCTCACCGGTGTGTCATCTTGTTGCTTTCGTCAATATAAGAATTGATTGTGTGATATCTCTGATACCTCACTGGATTTTTCCAATGGTCCCTGAGTTTTCTGACACCTTCCCTGGTTCTGTGAATTCGCTGGGCACACAATCTTCATTCCCCAGTGACCACAGACAACAGTTTGACTAGCTACTTCCACACAAGGAGGATTGCCCTCATGCCAGCCTCTGCTAGAGGGTCCTGGACACACCCACCATCCACCACATCAAAGTCTTAGCTTTCCTCAGCACAGTCCCCTCCCTCCCCACCCCAAACACACACACACACTCTATTTCCAGCCCCCATTGCTATCTTAAGCCAAGATCAGCTTGGCAGTGCTGTAATAGCAAACTCCCCTGGCATCTCAGATATAAACTCCATTCATTTCTTGCTCAGACACAAGTCCACACAGGTGAACGGGAGTCTGCATTGCCCTGTTCTCATCTAGATTCAGGCTGAAGAAATGTTCTTTCTGGGATGATTCGGGAATGAAGGCAGTAGAAAGAAAGCAGGAAGTCACTGCTGGCTCTTACTTGACTTGCCAGGAATTTATTACCAGCACTTTCTATGTTCAAGTCTCATTTCAAAGTAGACAGAGAGGTGCCATTTTGCGGTGTGCCTGGAAGAGAAGATGACCTAGAATATTGGTGGACAGCCAATGTGCCAGCCAGTATTGTTTTTTCAGAAACAGGCAACTAAAAACATCATATTCTATGCCATCTCACCATGTGATCTTAGGTGGGAATATGTGATTTAGTCTTGGTATCTGTAGTTTCATAGTCTGGGAAAGGCAATGTAGAGACACATTCAACCCACTGTAGCCATCATTTTGTCAAAACTAAGTAGTTGAGCATAAGATAAACAAACTTTATTAGTAGCAAGCCATGTGCTCATTCATAAGTCATTTAATCTCTTAAAACGTCTGCTATCTCATTTGTTATTCAGATACCTTATTTAGCTTAGAGGAACTAAGTTCAATTCGAAATTAACCACCACATATACTAGTAATATTGCATCCTCATGAGTGAAGGTCTTTGGCCATCACATGCTAATATGGGAATTGGTAATTAGAATATAGTAGTGAGCTTTAGCCCTAACCGGTTTGGCTCAGTGGATAGAGCCCAGGCCTGTGAACTGAAAGGTCCCAAGTTCGATTCTGGTCAAAAACATATACCTTGGTTGCGGGCACGTTCCCAGTGGGGGGGGTGTGGGAGGCAGCTGATCGATGTTTCTCTCTAATCGGTGTTTCTAACTCTCTATCCCTCTCCCTTCCTGTCTGTAAAAAATCAGTAAAATATAATATTTTTTTTAAAAAGAATATAAGCTTTAAATAATACAAATCTCCAAAGAAGATTCTCGAAATATCTATGTAAGTTTTAATTTACTGTGATAATCTGCTCAGTGGCTCTACTGAAATTTACAGGTATTCCCAGCACAAGGCAATGTTCAGCTTTCATACTAATATATCAAAACCAATTTGGTTTTCATTTCTGTTTGCTCTCATTGGTCAGTGTGTCTGCTCTAATTCATCAATGCCTGGTTGTATCCTATTTAATGTATTATGAATATCACCTTTGCCATCACCAAATTTTATCCTGTATTTCAATTAATTTCCTAACATCATCTGAACAAAGATGGCTGAAAAGTCAGGCAGGTGTCTTATGCAAGGATTCATGATTTAGCTCCCAATGGGATTTCTGCTAAACGCTATCTACTACCTCTCCTCTTTGCCTAATGTATTTCCATTCCCAGATCAGGGCCGATGTCCCAAATACCTGTAAAGGGTTGAATGTTTTCTTGAGGGCAGAAAACAGCATATTTATTTTTTATTTTTACTTAATTTTACTAATTTCAGAGAGGAAGGTAGAGGGAGAGAGAGTTAGAAACATCAAAGATGAGAGAGAGTCACTGACTGGCTGCCTCCTGCATGTCCCCTACTGGGGATGAAGCTCACAACTCAGGCTTGTGCCCTGACCTGGAATTGAACCTTGACCTCCTGGTTCATAGGTCGACACTCAACCACTGAGCCACACCGGCCAGGCCAGAGTATTTCATTTTATCATTACATGAAAACTAGTAAACTGCTCTCTATTTAGTAGGCACATTGTACATCACAATATATGTTGATTGATTGATGAATGGGATCAAACATATGCACAGCTGTGCTTGATCTTTTCAACTGGCATATTCAAAGTGGAAGCACAAGAACCAAAAATACTTTACCTGTTATTGTTTTGTTTGGTCTTTAGCTAAGGAATGTGGGGGAATAAGGGGGGTGGAAATCTTTTTTTTTCTATTGCTCGGATCTGAAGAGCATGAATAATAAGGCGATTGATTACATATAGTGCTTTTTCCATTACTTTGAATGTATTTATTGAGAAAAGTTGTCTCTCTATAGATGTTTGTTTTAATGCTATCAGAGCTGATTGGTATTCCAATCCATAATTTGGTCAACTGTCAAGGTTAGTTGAAAACAAATCATTCATCACTTTGATTCAGTATCACCAAACTTACATAAATGGGACTTTATTCAGTGTTTTATTTTTATTTCTGTGTTTTAATGTCAGGGTTTTTTGTTTGTTTGTTTGTTTGTTTGTTTTGTTTTTAATGTAGACAAACTATGGCAGTGGTTGGCAAACTACGGCTTGCCAGCCACATGCGGCTCTTTGGCCCCTTGAGTGTGGCTCTTCCACAAAATACCACGGCCTGGGCTAGTTTATTATGAAGAAGTGGCATTAGAAGAAGTTTAAGTTTTAAAAAATTGGCCCTCAAAAGATATTTCAGTTGTTGTACTGTTGATATTTGGCTCTGTTGACTAATGAGTTTGCCGACCACTGAACTATGGTGAAGGGAGATTAATGACTAATACTATATATTCAGAGCATGTTTACATGCGTGCATATATGACACACTGACACAGACAACAGCATGCATATAGCATCCGCCACGTGGCTAACGGGCCAGTCACAGAGAGTCTCCTTTCATGTTTGCTATCTTGCTAGTGTGACTTAGCAGCGAGCCCTGAGAAGGAAACAGCTCTTCTGCTGGCAGCAGTCAGCACCTCGTGTAAGGAGCTGACTGAGTGTGAGTGGAAAGATCTGGAAGTTAATTGGCAGCTAAACAAATGTGCGGCGTTATGTCAGATCGTCAGGGAGCTGTGCTCTGTGAACTCCGAGCAAATATCTCTCTGGAAGGTTGGCCACATTTGTCGCCCTGGCTCTGCAGGATAACACACACACAGAGGAGCAAGACCAGTGTCCCCAAGCACCGCGGGAGCTCCAGGACGTGTCTGTGTCTCACCTCATAAAACAGGGGCCCTCGTGTCCAGTTTGTCCAACCTCCTGCCTGGTGTGGTGAACCCTCTGCTCTACACAGAGTGGAGCTGGTTATTTCACTCCTGTTTGCAGGGATGGGAGCTCTGTGACCACAAAGCCCAGGAGCAGGAATTGGAGCCCTGTTCTTAGAAGGTGACTCTTGCCCTGGCTGGTGTGGCTCAGTGGATAGAGCATCAGTCTGTAGACTTCAGGGTCTTGGGTTCGATTCCGATCAAGGACAGTACATTGGTTGGAGGTTCCCCATCCCTGGTCATGGTGTGTGCAGGAGGCAACCAATCGATGTGTCTCTCTCACATTGATGTTTCTCTCTGACTCTCCCTCTCTCTTCCACTCTCTCTAAAAATCAATGGAAAAATGTTCCCAGGTGAGGATTAATTAAAAATAAGAGAGAGACAGAGATGACTCTTGTTTATTTTGAAATTGTATTTATTCCTCACTTTTCATGCAAAAGTAGCATGATGTTGCCGGGTGCTAAAATATTTGTGGCTCTAACCTTTGTCCAATATGTGGTTGTCTTCTCCATATGCATGCAATGTCCACTCCCTCCTCCAGGGGGCAGCCTTCAGGTGTTTGCATAATTCTCCCACCTTCCCTTTGTGTGTGTTAACAAATCCCATATTCCCACTCTCTCAGGTGACCCTTATTTCTAACCCATTGACCTACCTTGTAATGCTTTTGGAATAATTTTGGTTTTTCAGTGGAATTCAAAACTTAATAAAACATAGTGCTATTAATGGGGATTCTTTAATGCTACAGAAAACAATTGTCTTTATTCTATATATTATGCAGACTAAGAATCAATTAACTTTTGGCAGCTGTGTCATATTGTTCAGACACATTGAGTTATGATTAAAAAAAAATTTTTTTTTAAATAGCCCAGCTGGTGTGGCTCAGTGGTTGAGGGTTGACCCATGAACCAGGAAGTCCTGGTTAAATTATTGGTCAGGGCATGTGACCGGATTGCTGGATTGATCCCCAGTGGTGGAGCATGTAGGAGGCAGTAGATCAATGATTCTCTCTCATCATTGATGTTTCTCTTCCTCTTCCTTCCTCTCTGAAATAAAATAAAATAATAAAATAAAAATAAAGGGAATACTCAAATACTCCCACAGCAGAACAATAAAACTTGATTAAAAATGTTTTTTAAAGATTTTTTCACATAGTCTGCTGGTAAGTCAGATCCCCTCTTTTTTATTTTTATTTTCTCTCTCTCACACATACACAGACACACACACACACAGAAACACACACTCACACACACACTCACATACACACACACACTCACACACGCACACACACACAGAAACACACACTCTCACACACTCACATATACACTCAAACACACACACACACACATACTTTTCTCTCAAGTAAATGCTGACATTCCCTTTGTTTTAACATTTCTGCCTTTGTTGCACTCTGAGTTTTTTTGGAATCCAGTTCCACCATGGATTAAAAATAAAGTCTTTTTCGGTTTCTTATTACTCATTGGCTTTCATTTGTTTATTGATTTGTTGATTTTGGCAGAAGAGGGCCGATAGTAGAACCCAGTCCCAAGGCACACTACAGTTTCCCAGGAATCAGAAAAAAAATTCCATATCGATTTAATTTATTTAATTTATTGATTGATTGATTGATTGATTTTATTGATTTTTTTTACAGAGAAGAAAGGAAAGGGAGAGTTAGAAACATCGATGAGAGAGAAACATCAATCAGCTGCCTCCTGCACATACTGAGGATGTGTCTGCAATCTGGGTACATGCCCTTGATAGGAATCGAACTTGGGACCCTCCAGTCCGCAGGCCGGCACTCTATCCATTGAGCAACACCAGCTCAGGCTCCATATCGATTTTAGCAATTCACTTGGTACACTTGATTCTTCTGCCCAAAATAACATTCAGTTTTATTTCGAATTTATACCAAACTGAAATGATATCTGTATGCCCAAGCATTTTAAGGTGGTTTTTTTTTTTTTTCCCAAAAAAAGGTTTTTTTTCATGTAATATAATTAACAATTCTATTTAAATGCCCTCAAGCCTAGTGTGCATGATAAATGGCAATTTGCAATAAATTCAGCTACTTCTGATGGGATATTCTTATTTCTGTGCAAAATGTCCACCGGTGTCTCAGTTTAAAATTCATTCCAAAATGTGCCACTAGCTGCCAGAGACGAAACACCAGCGTGTCCTGAGTTTCTCTCCGTGATCGTTTTTCCCTTTCCCGCTCTCTTCCTTCGTGTTAAAATGCATGCTCACATTTGGAAATTCTCAGCTGAAATACAAGGTATTTACCATCAAGAAGGTCTCCGAGGAGCAAGTACATCGGCTCAGCCTTTCAAACAATGCTTGAACTTCCCGGCGTTTTTTAAAAATTCGGAGTCAGCTTTGATGAGAACATTCTAGGACGTGCAAATCCTTCCCTGGGGGGTGGAGAGCCATAGAAGGATCTAGTTAGTTGAAGTTGTAAGAAACCGATTTTTTTTTTTTTCTTAAAGAGAAATACCTCTGTCATGTGTCTCTTAAAAAGTGTTCTTTGCTCTCTTTTCATCCTAACTCTATCCCATGTTGCCTTAAAGAACCCAAGACAGGTTTACAATGAAGCAGAACATTCTTGAATACATATGTTTTCTTTTTCTTTTTTGCTTAAGATATTTTATTGATTTTTTTACAGAGAGGAAGAGAGGGGGATAGAGAGTTAGAAACATTAATGAGAGAGAATCATCGATCAGCTGCCTCTTGCGCACCCCCTACTGGGGATGTGCCTGCAACCAAGGTACAGGCCCTTGACCGGAATCGAACCCGGGACCTTTCAGTCTGCAGGCTGATGCTCTATCCACTGAGCCAAACCAGTTTTGGCACATATGTTTTCTTTAATGAATTACCCTGCATTGAAAAGTATTATAACCATGCCCAGCTGTGGTGGCACAGTGGTTGAGCATCGGCCTATGAACCAGGAGGTCACAGTTCAGTTCCCTGTCAGGGAACATGCCTGCGTTGCAGGCTCCATCCCTGTAGGGGGCGCTCAGGAGGCAGCCAATCGGTGCAGTTTGATTTATAGTACAGGAGAAGGCTAATGCTGTATGCCTCAGCTGGTGACACACCTAACTAATGACAGTACAGTGACAGGGCGCTGCTGGTAGGCCAGTGGCTTCACAGTGGCCTTTCGTTGTTGTTGTTAATCCGTCTCCTGTTGATTTGTTTATTGTTGAATTCATTATGGTGACATTGGTTAATAAGATGATAGGTCTCAGGTGTATAGTTCTATAAACCATCATCTGCATATATTGCATTGCACCCCAAACCAAGTCTCCTTCTACCACCATTGATTCTCTCTTTACCTTCTACTCTCCCACCTCTCTCCCCCCCCCCTCCTCTCTTGGAACCACTATAGTGTTGTCTGTGTCTATGAGGTTTGTTTTGTTGTTTTATTTGTGTGGCTTCCCCCCCCCCCCCCCCCTTAATCCTTTTACCTTTTCATCCAGCCCTGCAGGCCCCTTCCCAGACTGACTCTGAGTGGTGAGTCTGGTCTCTGTGAGTGTGTTTCCATTGTGTTTGTTAACCTAACCCAGTGGTCGGCAAACTCATTAGTCCACAGAGCCAAATATCAGCAGTACAACGGTTGACATTTCTTCTGAGAGCCCGAATTTTTTAAACTTAAACTTCTTCTAACGCCACTTCTTCAAGATAGACTCGCCCAGGCCGTGGTATTCTGTGGGAGAGAAACACTCAAGGGGCCAAAGAGCTGCATGTGGCTCTTGAGCTGCAGTTTGCCAGCCACTGACCTCAAGGAGCAGAATCCACTCCGCAGAGGAGCATGACTGCGGTTGGAAGACAGAGTCGGGGTCAGCCATCAGTGGTAGATGGCCATTTCTCCTTTACGGGGTTGGAGTCTAGAGCACTTAGGCACCTGGGACTGGGAATGGCAGAGAGGGGTCACAGGGGAGAATGAGAGTCCCAGGACCTAGTGCAGAAGCTCATCTCCTTCTTGGCGAAGGCCAACAACAATTCCTTGACATGAAATGATTGGGTCTGAGAAACTGAGAACAAATGACAAGTACAGAGACGTGGGTCATGTGTACTGAACATCCACTTAAGAATAACTGAGTGGAAATAGCAAAGCCATGTTTTGAAGAACTTCCGTTACAAGAAGAGGGAAAACCTTAAAGCAGTAGATTAAGGACAAGCAGATTGCAGTGAATATGAGGTGATTGGCAAAGTCGCAAGGTCTATTGTCACACCAGAGGGAATGAAATGTGGAAGAGGAGACCGTTGCCTCAGCAGGAGAGGGGCGCTATGAAGCACACCTTAAGGGCTATGGCCATGGCTGAACTTGGGAGTTGGAGCCTGTGTCTAGCTTCCTATGGGGCTGAGTAAAGCAATTCTTCCCACGTGTGGTACATTGGCTAATTTGAAGTCAAAGGAAAATCTGAAAATCTTTCTTTCTTCCTTTCTTCCTTTCTTCCTTTCTTCCTTTCTTCCTTTCTTCCTTTCTTCCTTTCTTCCTTCCCTCCCTCCTTCCCTCCCTCCCTCCCTCCCTCCCTTCCTTCCTTCCTTCCTTCCTTCCTTCCTTCCTTCCTTCCTTCCTTTCCTGAAAAGCTTTCTTGTTTCATTTGGTCCAGTGCATGGGAGAGGGCTTCTCAGGTAAACACAAGACACCAGGGGGTGCAGAAGGGCCCCCCAAAGGCCTCTGGGCCCCACAGGCTCCTGGTTGTACTTGAGGGGGGCCTTGGAAGAGATACTGGCCCAGCCCAGCCTGGGGCCGCCTGCAGAGAAGAGGCAGGTGTGGCCCCTCTTCCTGACAACCTTCACCTGCAGGAAGTCACGGGGATGCGGGTCTGCAGCGGTAAAACCAGAGCCTGTAGCTACAAAAGGGCCTGGGTCTGGCTCCTCTCCAGGGCCAAGGCGGCTTCCGTGGCCCTGAGTTGTGCCCACTCTTGCCCACTCCTCTCTGGAGGCCTGTGCACATCTGGAAGAGGATGCAGCCCCTGCACTGGGTTAGCGTCTTTAAGGTGCCCAGGCCCTGGTGCTTCTTCTCCCCCAACTTCAGTGGACGCGGCCCCAGCGGCCTGGAGAGCCACATCGTCTCGTGGAAACAGAAGCCCAGAGAGGTGGGTGTGGGGCCCGCAGAGGAAGGAGGCTGGGTGGGTGAGGGAGCCTCCACCTCGGTGGAGGAATAATTCTGAGGAATTTGGGAGCGCGTGGTTATTTGCAGTAAGGAGTTCAGGCGGAAAGAAAACCTGTGTGTTGGCTGGTCTGGGAGGTGGCTGTGAAGGTGGTGACTGGTGAGATGCATTGAGGGGCCCCAGGCTGGGAGAAGCGGGGGTCCCTGTGTCTGTCTGGTCCAAAGGCTGTTGGAGCAGGAGACAGACCCGGACCGCCCAGGGTCCTGCGCCACTGTTAATTTTTCCGTCTTTTTTTTTGGGAAGAGAAGAAAAATCAGATAATTAAATATGATGCATAAAAAGTTCAGTGTTCAACTTAAATATTCAGCAGGAACGTAAAGCTTCGGGTTGAGATGGAGCATATGATGTAGGTGGTGGATGAGCACCAGGTGGGGTCTGACCAAACTTGGGTTCGGCAATCTTGGTGCTGTGCTGGCTGGAGGTGGGTGAGGATTTTAGGGGGACCCCAGAGGAAGGTCTCAATAGAACATTCAGCAGCTTTCTAGGTGTGTCCTTTCAAAGCTGTGGTTTCCACTGCTTGGTTGGGGGGCAGGGGTCTTTACTCCATGCAGCTGGGCCTGCTATCAACTGTGGCGGGTTCCTTGTTTCTCTGGGCCTGGAGCTGAGATATAACTGGGTCCTAGAGCCCTCGTAGGCAAACTGCGGCTCTTGAGCCACATGCGGCTCTTTGGCGCCTTGAGGGTGGCTCTTCCACAAAATACGTACCAAGGCCTGGGTCTATGTTGAAGAAGTGGCGTTAGAAGAAGTTCAAGTTTAAAAAATGTGGCTCTCCAGAGAAATTTCAATCGTTGTTCTGTTGGTAGTTGGCTCTGTTGACTAATGAGTTTGCTGACCACTGGGATAGATGTAATCTCTTGGGAGGGAAGGTCACGTGGGGTCAAACTGCCTGACCAGCATAAATTAGGGGAGGAGAGGTCACTTTAAGGGTTTGGTTCTACTCTACAATTGACTTTCTGTTGCTAGGCACCTGGGGGTGTCTGACCTGGTGACCTTCTGTTCCTGGCCGATCATCCTTGCTCTGCCCTGTCTGTCTAACCTCCTACTACATCATGTTGAAAAATAATTGTAGCCAAAACCGGTTTGGCTCAGTGGATAGAGCGTCGGCCTGCTGACTGAAAGGTCCCGGGTTCAATTCTGGTCAAGGGTATGTACCTTGGTTTCAAGCACATCCCAGTAAGGGGTGTGCAAGAGGCAGCTGATTGATTATTCTCTCTCATTGATGTTTCTAACTCTCTATCCCTCTCTTCCTCTCTGTAAAAAAATCAACAAAATATATTTTTTAAAAAAGAAAAATAATTGTAAACTATCAAATACAATGAAAAGTTCATTTTATTTATTTGGATATTATTTCTGGGTGTCATTGAACCGATCTGTGGGATAAGTGAGCCTCAAATATTCTACATCTTTGCCTCAACTGCTCTGCATCAGAGATCTGGAATTAGTGATTGCTCATAGCATGCCATTGTGATGCTATGATATTTGTGATGTTGTTGCCCGCGTTGATTGTAGAGACCTAGCGCATACATAATAAAGTCTTTCCTTTTGCTTTTAAGTTGCATATGGGAAGGGAGTCTGGAGCGGGAAACAAATCATTTGCATGCCGAGAAGTTCCAAGTAACCTTGTACTCATAGCTCCACACGTTGTTCTTACCCAGAGAAGCGACTGGAAAGCTATTTTGAATTATTTATGTTAACCATCTGTTCCCTGCATATCATATCTTCCCGAACAGACAGATCCCGTGCCCTTCCGACTGGAGCTACCTACTACTTCTAGATGAGCAGCTGTTTTCTTATCAAAAATCCATACTGAAGCCATTTATTCTAAAACTGGTGAATTCCATTAGTAATTCCAGGGCTCTAGCCGATGAGTCTGCTTAAATGGCACTCTCTTTAAAAGCAGGTGCTTAAGTGGCTTATCCCAATTCTATCATTTAACAATAGTACTTAGGAAAAAAAAAAAACACAAAACACTCCAGATTTTCTGCTAAAACAAAATAATAGGACTGCTTTCGTTTACTGCTACTTTTTGTTAAGAAAACAGCACTCAGTTGTCAGCGTATGGTACTTGTATGGGGTTGCTTTGATCAGAGAGCGGTCTCGATCTAAACTGTTTTAAGTGGAATTAACAGTTTTTACAATAGCTTAATGATCATGATTCTGAAAGGACACATGTAAATGAAAATGATTTTTGATCACTCTTTAATAGTATCGGGCCGCTGTAACAAATTACCACAAACTTGGTGGCTTAAACAACCGGAAAGGTAGAAAATCAAGGTGTCAATCGGGATGGGTATCCCTCCCTCTGGGTGTTCTAGAGGAGAGAAAAATGTCCTTGCTGTTTCCAGCTCTGGTTGCTGCCGGTTTTTCTTGACTTCTGACCCCATCACTCTGACCTCTGTCTCCAAGGTCACCTTCCTCCTCCTCTTGTCATCTCCCTCCACCTCTCCACTGTAAGACCATGGGGATAGATCGGCCAGCATGGCTCTGTGGTTGAGTGTTGACCTGTGAACCAGCAGGTCAGGGCACACACCCAGGTTGGGGGCTGGATCCCCAATAGGGGTGTGTTCAGGAGACAACCAATGAATGGTGGCTCCCATCATTGATGCTTCAACCTCTTTCTATCACTTCCTTTCTGAAATAAAAAAATACATATATTTTTTTAAAAAGTTGCATTTAAAAAAAAAGAGATCACTGGTATAGCCTTCAGAGCCTGTTTCAACAAACCAGATTAATCACCCAATGTTGTCAAAGAAAACTTGCTACAGATAAATTAGCAAGGTAAGGAAGGTTATATTTAAGACTGTTAACATAGAAGAGAGAGATGGGTCTCAATTCAGCTTCAACAAAGGTGGCGGGAGGAATTTTAAATGCTGGGGTGAACTGAGGAAAATAGCAGAGGACGAGGTTGGGGGTGGGTGGTGGTGGTGTGGGTGGGGGGTCAGCCAGTGCTACCAGGTCATCTTTGTCTGCTAATTGGTGATTAGTTGGGCTCTTATCTTCCCACAGAGGGTGAGAGATTCTCTCTTTCTCTTTCCTGATGGTTATATTTCACAGGGATGGCTCCCAGGTCCTTGAGAAAGACATTCCTGGGTTATAAACCTGTCTAGACTGCTGGGATAAGATTTACATCTCGATAGGGCAGAGGAAGAATTTACAATTGCAAGTTTCCTCAAGTAAATGCTCTCAGTAAAGAGAAACCAGGGCTGCCTTAATCCACTGGGACTGCCTTGGCAAAAATGTCCTCCATAGTGTGGCTTACAAACAAGCGAAGTTCATTTCTCATGAAGTCCAAGTTCAGGCACCAGCAGATCCAGAGTCTGGTGAAGAATCACTTCTTCAGTCTTAGATATTTGTTATATAAGCAACCATGGTGCCATCATCTTGGGGGGTTAGAATTTCAACATCTGAATTTGGGAGCAATACACTCAGACCATATCAGGGACCTGTATTCCAAAAGAAACCTGTCTAAGGGTTTAGTCTCACTGAAGGGACTTTGAAGGCCATCTTGTTCAAGGTCATTCTTGGTCAAGGTCAAGACTTTTAACTTAACCATGTCTGCAAAGATGTGCTTTTCAATTAAGATCACATTTACAGGTGCCAGAGGATAGCATGTGGATATTTTTGGAAAGGCACTCGGGACAGAGCTTGAAAATGAGAACCATTCATGGTGTCTGAACTTTTGGCCCAGTCTCAACAATTTCAGCATCTCCTTGTTGTAGTGTGTTAAAGTCACAACATGTTTTGTTTGTTTGTTTGTTTGGGTCTGTGGAAAGAGTAGGCATTCAACCAATATATTAGAAATTTTTTAGTTTTGAATGATTTTAAATGGTATTTCTTTCACTGGTAGACCAGACATTATGTTATACTCATCAGACATCTCCAATCAATTCCATTTTCTTTTTTAAAAAAATATATTTTATTGATTTTTTTTACAGAGAGGAAGGGAGAGAGATAGAGAGCTAGAAACGTCGATGAGAGAGAAACATCAACCACCTGCCTCTTGCACACCCCATACTGGGGATGTGCCCACAACCAACGTACATACCCTTGACCGGAATCAAACCTGGGACCTTTCAGTCCACAGACCGATGCTCCACCACTGAGCCAAACCGGTTTCGGCCAATTCCATTTTCACATACTAAAGGCCCAGTGCAGGAATTCATTCATGAGTGGAGTCCCTCAACCTGGCCAGAGATCAGGGCCCATCATGACTGGCCAGCAAAGGGGAAGGACTGTAGGAGGTTGGCTGATATAAGGAGGTTGATTGTGGGAGCACACTGACCACCAGGGGACAGTTCCTGCATTGATCGTCTGCCCATGATAGTCAATGTGTGTCAAAGTGACCAACCGGTTGACTGGTCATTCCATTGACTGCTCATAACAGTTGCTTAGGCATATATATATATATATAGTTTGGTACAACTATATTTAAGTCCAGATGTTTAAATTTGATTATTGTCATCTAATAGATGGCATGATAGAAATTCAAGACAGTAAGAAAAATGTAGGAGACAGTTATGTGTTCATTACTTTAAAAAATATTTTTATTGATATTGGGAGAGTGAGAAAGAGAATCATCAAAGATGAGAGAGAATCATTGAGCAGCTGCTTTCTGCATGTCCCCTACTAGGGATTGAACCCTAAACCTGGGCATGTATCCTGACCAGGAATCAAAACATGACCTCCTCTTTCATAGGTCAATGCTCCACAGCAGCAGGGCTGTGTTCCTTATTTCTATTTGTCATTATATCCTCCTAGAATCAGGAGAAAGATTGCTATACCAGTTCAGTCAACTTCCTACCAATACAAAACTGACAGATCAGATAATGATAGCTCAGAGATTCAGTCTTTTTCCTTTAAGTGTCGGTTTGTGATAGTGAAGAAAACCATCAAAAGGGTTTAGCAGCATTATTCTCTATTTTTCTTGCTAAAACTCTAAGAGTTCAGTTCAAAACTCGGACATAATATATACAGCAAGCAGGATGGGAGCCAGGCTGTGGACCGCGGAATGCAAGAAGCAACTCAGCTACGAGTTGGATATTTTTGTTGTGTGTGTGTGTGTGTGTGTGTTTATTATTGCCTATTATATCACCAACTACTAGGTGTGCTGATTCAGGTTCACATTAATAAAACTGGCCATTGCAAACCCATTATTCCCCTTTACCAAACAGGAAAACTGGGTCATAAGTACGGCTAGTACCCTCCCCAAGGTCATGTGGGTTTTGGGGCCAGTGTGGAAGGGAAGACACAGTGGTTTGGCTCCACAGTATCTTCGTGGAGCCTGCCATGGAGAAAGCAAACATTTAATTTAACCTGATCACCAACTACTATCAGATAAGGCACCTCTCACTGCAGATCCATTTCCCTAGAAAGATGACTCACTTCAATATGCAAGGCAGACCTTACCTCGTTTTTCTTGGGTGGTTCCACAGGGAATGTTCCATTAGATTGATGACAACTCAGATTCTTTGTGGTCCTTTAAAATAAGGAAGTCGACCCTTAATAAGGGCCACCCACTGTGAGGCACAGACACCGGGTTGAGGGTGCAGACAGGAAGGAATGTCAAGACGTGAGTTGCTACAGCCGTGCAGAAACCTGGGAATATTGCGTTTAAGTTTACAAACAGTCTCTGGAAGTCCTCCATATAATTGTGTTTTCTGTATGGTTTTGCAGGGGTGTTAATTGCCTGGCTAGTCGTTAACTTCCCCCAGGTGACTGTCAGGAAATGTAATCAATAGGAGGAACGGGGGCACCAAGCTGTCACGGCTTCTCCGACCAAGATCCCCTTCTCACCCCTGGCAAGGCGTCGCTGTGCTAATAAAATGAGCAGGTGCGGGGGCAAGGGTGACTCGGAAAGCCACCAGCGAAATCAGCTCAGAGCCCGGCTCCGAGAGGGAGAGGCAGCCAATCAGAACCTGGAAAGATAATTGCCTCATTTCCAGACTTAAATACATTATGGGCCTCCTGCTAGTGTCGCACCTGGCAGATCTCCTTATTAAAGTTATGAAGGGGAAGAGTTTGCTGAGACATTTTCAATATTATGCTGACATTGGGATAAAAGGAAGGAGAAAGGTGGGTGTGATGTAATTCTGTGGATGTCGGCTCAGGTCAGGATATATCATTATTCCCTTGGAGCTGATAACCAGATTTCATCCATGGAAATGTTTCAGATAATTCTGTGCGAAGTAAAAAATCTACTGAAGCTAAATGCATTGTCTCCCTTATAGTTCTTAAAGTTCCCTGGACTTTTTTTTATTTTATTAATTCAGATATTGGCTTATCATTTAGGCTATCCAACTTAATATTCCTTTTCCACTCGGTCTGTTTTCTCTCTGTTTCATAGTGGCTTCCTATGCGTGTGTAGATACTGCATGAGTAATGGGTGTGGGCTGGAAGAAAATGAAATTCAATCTCTATCACGGTGCTAGCAACACAATTATAGGTGTTCCGAGGCATGATTTATCTTCATCAGCAAGCAAGGGAGATGCGGGATCAGTGGTCCGATTTCGGGCATCCATATTTTAACCTAATTCCCTAGACATGTTCATTTCCACTCTTTCCTATATGCCATGAATAATAATAGAAATGGAAGTCTGATTGATAAAAATGTGCGTTTACCAAATGTGATGTTATAACTGCTTATATGAAAGGCTATCGCACTAAATAATTGTCTTTAGAATCCAGAGGGTTGTAACACTAACAATTGCAACTCAATTCCTGGTGTTGAGAAAGACAGTAAACACCTATTGCATGAGTACAAATCTCAATGTACTACAATGGGGAGTCTTAATGTGTGTGAACATACTATGTACGATGTACGAGCAGCCGAACATGGTATCCCATGGTTTCGTGTGATATAGGAATTGCAGGTGCATAGTGCCATATGCAAAACCTTAGGGGAGTGTGTGTTACAGAATTTATATACTATTTCAGGGTTTGGAAAGATCATGTGATACAAACACTGCAAATCACATGACATTCCTACTTATTGGTACTTTGGGAAAGGTTTGTTTCCCCAAGAATTTGGGCTTGCTTGACAAATGAATGATAAATCCTTGCTTGCTTCTCAGAGTTTCTTGCATTTTAGTATTGTAAATGTGGGCTGGCGGAACCCAGTACCAATACTAATTATTTTTCCTGACTTCCAATTATTTGTCAGGTAATTTTTAAAAATTGTCACTAGAATTATGTATCAAAAAGTTAGATTGTTTTTTGTTTTTGTTTTTTTTTGTTTTTTTTTAATAGTTTGACATCCAGTCTTAAAATTACAAGACATTCAGATTATGTTGGATCTGGGTTTGTGGTCACTGCGTAACCTTGCCTCTCCTGACTGCCACAGAAGTTGCATGTTGGTTGGCTGAGTGGCCAGCTGCTGGGTAGCTGGGAAGGGTGCCAACAAGGCTATCTTTGGTGATGCTTGCATTGCAATTACTTGCAAAGAAGACACTTGCCCCGAAGTTGCAAAGATAAGCCTCCCAGAGATGGGTTGATTGTCCATGGATGTGTTTGGCTGCGTGTTAAAGAAACAGACAAGCTCTTGTTGAATCATGAAAGGGACAGAGTGGCCTGACTGGTGTGGTTCAGTGGTTGAGCATTGACCTTTGAACCAGAAGGTCACGGTTCAATCCCCAGCCTGGGATGGAAGCACAAACCCCAGTGTGAGGCATGCAGGAGGAAGCCCATCAATGATTTTTCCTCCCATCATTGATGTTTCTCTTTCCCTCTTCCTTCCTCTCTGAAATTAATAAAAATACATTTTTTTAAAAATGTGGGAGATCAATAGATTGTTGTTGTTTTTAAGCATCTAGGATTTTTGGAATGGTTCATTAGAGCAGCAAAATGTAGCTTCTCTGGACAGTTACAAGGCACATTAGAGATTAGATTAGATAGATAGATGACAGACATTGATGACAAATAAATACCTATATTTCTGTTCATGTTTTCAGTGTCTATAAAAGTAGTCTTTATGCTTCCTAATATAATATAGAATCCAAGAAAATTGTAGTTTGTTTGTAATACATGAGGATTGTTCCTAAATCTCTCTTAACTATATTGACTACATTTGTGCAGAGAAGCAATATTTCTGGCTAAGGTCTAATATTTCCACGGGTTCCAATAAAATAAACATCCCTTGAAATTGAGTCTAGTTTTTTCTTTTTCTTTTTGCTTGTTTGTTTTAGGATGAGTTAAGTAATGTATTGTGAACAATTCAAGTCCATTGGAACATAAAAATAAGTGTATTTTCATTTTCGGTCCTTGGGTTCTGCCCCGGCCTCTGAAAGATGGCGAGATCTCTTTAAGTAATCCATCTCTGCTAAATCACCGTCATAATGCTCGCGCAATAGTGTGGCATCCCTTTATTGACCATTTATTTGCGGGCCTGAAATATTGGTTCCATTGTAGATCAATCCCTCTGATAACAATTTCGCCGGCTTTGCAATTTGCTATTTCAATTTAATATCGCCAGTGGAGTTAGCCTTGCTATTACTTTTATTGCTTAGATTAGTATTGAAAATATTGTGGCGAGAGAGAAGTAATATTGCTGTGATTTTATTATGAGGCCACTTTTCTTCTCCACAATACCAGGATGCGGCCCGAGCATCAGCCTCTCGGCCGTGGAGTATCATTTATATCTTTTATGACTGGCTCTCCGGGTTCTCCTCTAAGAATAGTGATGGTGAGTCTCAGGACTGCAGTCCTAGCAGCTTGCCACTGGAGCAAATCAAATAACTATGATGCTCTCATTTGGAAAGCTGGCAGCACATTTTAGGGGGGGAAATCAAATGATAACTATCTCAATGTTGTTTCTGTGCCCCATGAAATTCCCCATAGATAATCTGTGATGAAAAGGGGGACATTATGGAAAGTTAGTTCAGCTTGACATGATTTTTATCTTTATTGCTTGTTTTCCTATTATTATTTTTTTTAATTGCAGCTGACATTCAGTGTGATATTAGTTTCGGGTACCCAGCATGGCAATTAGATGTTTACTTAATTTATGAAGATTGTCATTTTAAGTACAAACTAAACTTCTCATAGGAAATTACTAAACGCCTTTGACCTTCATTTTCATCGTTTGTTAGGAAGGAATAAAAACTCCAAACACTGACAATTGGCCGAAAAAGGAGTTGGGGGTTGTTTTAGGCATGTTTCTCTCTCTCTCTCTTTCTCGAGAGAGAGAGAGAGAGAGAGAGAGAGAGAGAGAGAGAGAGAGAGAGAGAGAGAGAGAGAGAGAAATACCCAGGAAATGTTGCTTGTGGTGTGGGGATGAAGCAAAGTCTGTTCTTACCACCATCACCATAGCTCGGCTTGTCTGACACTCGATACAGTTTCAAATGAACTTGACCTCACAGGCAGGCACTGCTCATGTGTTTAGCAGTTTTTCTCTAGATATCACTTACAAGGCTTCAGACCTGGAGAAATTTACTCAGCATTTCTAGTTACCAATTTATTTGTTTATTGATTTTAGAGAGGAAGGAAGAAGAAGAGAAAGAATATCAATGATATTGCACACCCCCCTACTGGGGATTGAGACCACAACCCGGGCATGTGCCCTGACCAGAATCAAACTGTGACCTCCTGGTTCATAGGTCGATGCTCAACCACTGAGCCACACCAGCCGTGTGCAGAGTTATTATTTCAAATGATTTTTAAAATATATATTTTATTGACTTTTTTTTTTACAGAGAATAAGAAAGAGGGATAGAGTTAAAACATCAATGAGAGAGAAAGATTGATTAGCTGCCTCTTGCACACCCCCTAATGGGGATGTGCCCACAACCAAGGTACATGCCTTTGACTGGAATCGAACCTGGGACCTTTCAGTCCTCAGACCGACGCTCTATCCACTGAGCCAAACCGGTTTCAGCTGGTCATTCTTTTTATTAAGATCATTGCATCGAGTGAAAGCAAGACAGGGTTAGTGCCTGAGAATGGGCAGCCCTTTTCTGGTCATCGAGGGCAGGGGAAGCCAGCATCCTCGGTGCTTTCGAGCTCTCTGAGTTCATCCCAGTGCTCCCCTTTGTCTTCCAGTTCCTTGTGAGTTTGAGCCATGCCCAATGGCTGGGAGAAGAATCTCAAGGGCTTGAAAGGATGCTCTGGAGATGGGCAGTTTTGCACCTGTTTATACATTCCCATCAAAAGAGGAGACAAGCGAGTTCAGGTGATAGACTAAGGAGGCAGGAGAGAGCAAAGCAGGGAAACCTCTGGGATTGGATAAGAAGTAAAATGATTGACACATGCTTCTTTTAGCTAGGTGGGTGCAGGACAGTTACAGTAAGTGAGAAAGTAACTCAGTAACAATGCCAGGATGTGTGGTCTCCACAGAGCACTGCCTGTGCTCTGAGGGACCCAGAAAAGGAACATCCATTTGACCTCAGAACAATATATTATTTTTAAAAAGAAATGGCTCTAGGTGGCCTCTTCTTCTTTTTTAAATTTTTATTTATTTATCTTTATTGTTGAAAATATCATAGGTGTCCCCCGCCCCCCCATTGACCCCCTGCACTCTGCTCCCACCCACGCCCCAGTCTTACTCTGCACTATTGTCTGTGTCCATGGGTTACCAGTGTTTCCCAAACTTCTCTCATGATGAGAATCACCTGGTGGAGTTGTTAAAACACAGATTCCTGGATCCCAACTAAGAAGTGCTAAACTAGAATTTTTGAGAACATATAGGTAAAATTGCATACCTAACTTAGTGCTCTGTATATAAAATCTGTCTTAGGTAAAATTGTATACTTAACTAGTGCTCTAAGACAGATTTTATATACAGAGCACTAAGTTAGGTATGCAATTTTACCTATATGTTCTCAAAAATTCTAGTTTAGCACTTCTTAGTTGGGATTCAGGAATCTGTGTTTTAACAACTCCACCAGGTGATTCTCATCATGAGAGAAGTTTGGGAAACACTGGGTTAGACATATAAGTTCTTTGGTTAATCTGTTCCCGCCCACCCCTGACCCCCTGAAACTTGTCAGTCAGTTGCATGCTTTAATGTCTCTGGATTTATTTGGCTACTATTACATAAGCAGTTTAAAATTCCAGCTCAGGCTCTGACTAGTTTTGCTCAGTGGATAGAGCATTGGCCTGAGGACTGAAAGGTCCCAGGTTCAATTCCAGTCAAGGGCATGTACCTTTGTTGCAGGCACATCCCCAGTAGGAGGTGTGCAGGAGGCAGGTGATCGATGTTTCTCTCTCAATGTTTCTAACTCTCTATCCCTCTCCCTTCTTCTCCCTTCTTCTCTGTAAAAAAAAAAAAAAAAATATATATATATATATATATATATTTGGAATATATATATATTCCATTCCAGTTCAGGATGGGTACATGTGATGCATCTACTTTGTAAGGGCACCCGAGCCTTGCAGATTTTATACTTGCAGATAAGGTTCTGTTTGGATAATTCCTCAAACATTTGAAGGGAGATTCATAAAAAAGAAGGCAATCTAATGAAAGACAGATTAATTGGCTTACCATATTATAAAGTATTTTAATATAAAAATATGATGTGATGACATATTTTACTCTAAAAATATGATGCACCTTTCAGAGAAAAAGAAAACAGTCTGGACAAGCATAATTTCTTTCTCGGCAGCTACTAAGGGATTAAGATCGGTTTCTGATTTATGCCCGTGGGTAGCCATCACTTTGCTGCCTTATAAACTCAGCCAATTCACAAGCAAGTGAACAGGCTTGCCATTAACTTTATGCCCCATTATAGTATTTTGTCAATACCAGTATAAACTCTGCATTCATAACACACAGGATGGTTTTAAGTAGACTCGCATAGATATGTGGCCACTCAAAGTCATACCAGCGGTTCAGTGAAGTTGAGAAAATTCTCAACGGATACAAATCATTGAAATTATCCCTTAGAAATGTTGGAAGGAGAAAAAAAAAATCTTTGTAAAAGTAAAACTCCACCCATTCTAGTCAGGAGTGTGGAGTGAGTCAACATGTGTATGTTGGCCTGGCCTGTGTGACTCAGTGCTTGACTGTTGATCCATGAACCAGAAGGTCATGGTTTGATTCTCTGTCAAGGGTACATGCCCGGATTACTGGCTCCATCCCCATTGGGTTACATGTAGGAGGCAGCCCATCAATGATTCTCTCTCATCATTGATGTTTCTCTCTCTCTCCCACTTTTTTCCTATCTGAAATCAATATATTGTATATATTTAAAATGTGTATGTTGGTAGCATTTACTCAGGGATCCCATTTCCATTCCAGCCTGTACTTACTTTCTGCCCCTGCAGGAGGGAATTTCTGGTCACAGTTTCTCTTCCCAACAGCCCATCCCACTCAAGTTCCCACTTGTTTATCAATCTGGTTTCTTACCTACGTAAGGGAAGTATTGCAGTCCTGTCAAGGTCTGCAGTGAATTTGATTTTTAGATCTTTGCCACTGAGAACCAGAAAAATGTAGGATAATACTACCTTCTGGGGAAATGTGGCTCTCAGGGAATAAGAAGTAGCTTTATCAGAGGGTACTCTGGTTTGCAGTGACCTTGAAGGTCATTGGAAGACATAGCTTGATGTTTATTTGGCAGCTTCGGAAGTACTTTCCCATAAGCATAAAGTGGATCAAGCCTGCAACCAAGGTGCATCCCCTTGACTGGAATCAAACCCACAACCCTTCAGTCCACGGGGCTGATGCTCTCTCCACTGAGCAGACCAGCTGGGGCTATAGAACACCTTTGAAAATATATTCTAAAACACCTCTGAATATTTAGAGAGTCTGAATATTTAGAAATATGTAATCAACTGTATTAATAAGGGTTTCCATGCCCATCAATACAGGCAGAAACACAAATCTGGGTATGTGCCTTCATGGCTGGTTCCCTTACTGAAAAGGTTCAGTTTCTCCCCTCTCACCAGCTCGGTTCAACTGTGAACCATGTGAATAAAGAGCATAAATAATATATAATTACACGAATTCAATGTGTAAATACATTAGTGTTAGTAATATTTTTTGCTGACATTAGAATTAGGAAACTGAAGACAATTTGCATTCTACATACGAAAGGACACCAATAAAATTTACATGAAGGGTTAGTGGGGGAATTGAATTAATATTTAAAGCACTTAAAAAGAGTTCCTGCCCAAAGTAAGAAGTCGTGTTAATAGAGAGAGACAGATCATTAGTTTAAAATTAGCTAATTAGATATCAAGTGTTAACTAGCATTTCTATCAGGGGGAAGGGAGGTGGGGAGCAGCAGAGCTGGTTGTGCTAATTTTAAAAACACTTTATTTTTTATGGAGAAGCAGTAGTAGCTTGAAGGCAACATGGCACCTGGCTAGTCTTCTGTCATTCATTGGAAACTTGTCACTGGCCTGATTCTCTCTGCCGCCACAGAATTCATCAATACCATGCATTTCCCTTTGCATTATTCTTTGCTTCCTGTGAATTAGTTTTGTTAGGAAGACTGAGTGACTATAAATTCCTGCCAGCGTAGGTGATATTAGGAAGACTGAGTGACTATAAATTCCTGCCAGCGTAGGTGATATTTATTATTATTATTATTGTTGTGGTGGTGGTGGTGGTGGTGGTGGTGGTGGTGGTGGTGGTGGGAGTTGTTTTCTCTTTAGTTCTCAAGATCATACAGGGTAAAATACTCAATAGATACACTCTTTTTAAAAATATTTTTTATTGATTTTTTTTACAGAGAGGAAGAGAGAGGGATAGAGAGTTAGAAACATCAATGAGAGAGTGTCATCGATCAGCTGCCTCTTGCACACCCCCTACTGGAGATGTGCCTGCAACCAAGGTACATGCCCTTGCTTGGAATCGAACCTGGGACTTTTCAGTCTGCAGGCTGACACTCTATCCACTGAGCCAAACCGGTTAGGGCTCAATGGATACACTCTTAATGGATATTTCCAGATTACATGAGATGACTCTGTTTTCTTATAGAACTGTACTTGCCCCACAAATTATGGCTAGTCCCTGTTCATTTGCAACTTGAAATATGATGGTAGATTAAGAAAAAAAAAAAGGGGAGGGGGTTGTAGGGGGTGCAATGGTACTTCATCCTCCACTTGACTTTGGACATTATTGTAGGACAAGATGTTATCTGGCATCCCCACTTTGTAGCTTTGTAAATCACTAACGCACATCCTGATTCTAATGTGTCATTCATATTTCACTTTTATATCCTACAAATATGTGAATCTTACCAATTGCCATAGATGAGAGGAAAAAAAATACCCACAGAAATCTTTCTGGGGATTCTACTGCCTTCTAAAAAGAATGAATTTCAGATACTAGAGACATTAGTCTAGCACTCAAATATATTTCACGTCTACTTGTCATTTAAAAAGAAATAAGATGAAAGGCTTATTCGTATTCTCTTTCCTAGACACGGAGACAGCTGTTTGTTCTGTGTACAACAGGTGTCCAATAAATGGTTTGGGTGACTGTCAGTGGTGACTCTTAATGACTTTATCATGAAGTAATTATTCATGTGTGTTGTTAAAACCATGTTTCTTAGAAATTACCCCACGACAGTTTTCAGCTGACACAATTACGTACACTTGGATAAAATTAAATTCTATTTTAAGCTATCCTTTCCCGCGAATATAATTTACTGATTTAGAGACTTTCAGAATACCATTAGGACTAACAATGGAAAGAATTAAAATATGCATGCCCACGAAACAATAAAGGCTTATCAGACGTGTTCAAGTGAAAGACAACAATGAAATGAATGATTAGTTTTCAAAGTAGCGGCATCTGCTCTGAGACTACTCCCAGGATACTTCCCAGTCCCCAGAAAATACTTGCTTTTGAATTGGATCTTTATTCAAGAGAGCGAAACTCTCAACAGAGACATATGGGACTGAACAAATCGCAGGGTTCTGTGGAATTGGGATTTAAAATGCATTTCTTATTTGTAACACTGCTTGCTTAAAAAGATGATTGAAGCATATCAATTGGATATATGTGCAGATATTTTTCCCTGTAATCACTGGTGCTAGGATGTTATCATTTCCTTTGGTTTTACTTTTCTTTCTAGTAAAAGCCTATACCTGCAGAGTCCGCGAAATGCCAGAACTCTGCATTTATTTGTTGTAGAAGAAATAACAACCCCAATATTCATGAATATCGTTTTCTATTACTTTGTTAAAAAGTTGCATTTTCTAGCACTGATGAAATAAGTGGCTTGGATCTAAATATCGAACTAGCCCTAACACACGAAATAAATAGAAATTAATTGCTCTAGCCAGGTATCTGAATTAATGTGGTTCATTTATCAAGTGAGAAATGGCATGTTTTAAGAAGTGCTAATGACAATATGCTACTCTAATACAGATGGTGCCTACACACAAAAAACAAGTGTTAACACACCTCATCCAAAATCCGTTGAATAATAATAATAATAGTAATAGCCATAATGGCATTTGAAAATAACCATGTTTTTAATATATATATTGAATTCAGATAGGAAGGGAGAGGGAGAGATAGCAACATCAACATCAATCAATAATGAGAGAGTATCATTGATTGACTGCTTCCTGCCCCCTACTGGGGATGGAGCCCCTAACCCGGGCATGTGCCCTGACCAGGAATAGAACAGGTGATGTCCTGGTTCATAGGTTGACACTCAACCATTGAGCCACACCAGCCTGGCTGAAAATAACTGCTTTTGAATTGGATGTTTAAAACTAACCAAATTAGAATTTAAAGCAACAGTTCATAATGTCATAGACTTTTAAAGGTACATGAGACTATCATCCAGAACTCTGTATCTCATTTACAAAGGAGGAAACTAAGGCATAGAGAGGCTGAGGTTTAGCGCATACCGTATAACTTCATAATGGGCAGAAAAATGACTACAGTGTACTCTGTCGCACTTGCCAAATAATACTTGTTCAGCCATTGGAAACATTTTCCAAATCTCTCAGTATGTTGGTGTGTTCGTGAAGTTAACCTTAACATGTACTTCCTGATATTTTCAACAAACACATTTTCAATAAATACTAAAAGCAACAAAATGTTCGTGTCCTGAGCCCAGTTTACAATATTTACTTCAGATATAAAAGGAGAGATGAGGGAAAGGTTCAGCTATCATATTTTTTTAAATGTGATAAAATATATAACGTTTGTCATTGTAATCTTTCTAACAGTACAATTCAGGGATATTAACTACATTCAGGATGTTGTGCAACTATCACCATTATCTTGTCTCCGAAAAGTCATCATCTCCCCCAACAGAAATCCTGTAGCCTTTATGCAATAACTTCCCATTCCCTCTCCCCCCTCTAGCCTCCCCTGGCGAATTCCAATTCATTTTTCTTTCTTTCTTTCTTTCTTTCTTTCTTTCTTTCTTTCTTTCTTTCTTTCTTTCTTTCTTTCTTTCTTTCTTTTTTTAATATATTGTTATTGATTTTTTATAAAGAGGAAGAGAAAGAGATAGAGAGCTAGAAATGTCATTGAGAGAGAAACACTGACCAGCTGCCTCCTGCACACCCCCTACTGGAGATGTGCCTGCAACCAACCTAAATGCCCCTGACCGGAATCGAACCCGGGACCTTTCAGTCCGCAGACCAATGCTCTATCCACTGAGCCAAACCAGTTTCGGCCCAATTCATTTTCTGTCTCAGTGAACTTAACTATGCCATAGAGGTCACAGAAGTGGGAGCACACCATATTTGGGTTTGGACTCACGTATTTTCAAGGTTCCTTTGCATGGTGGCAGGTACCAAAACAGCGTATATTTTTATGGGCAGTTGTGATGTTTTTATTTTTTGGCTGTAGTCCCAGCTGTCCTTTTGTTTTTGGATAATTAGCAGACCTTTTAGATTATTATTTATTTTCGTGCAGCATCAACTTTTGTTGCTACTATTGGTTAATCAGACATTTGAAAATAAGACGATTTCAGGCATGATAATTAGTGTAACAAATATGAGAGTCGGTATTGGAGCTTTAAATGCTTTTTATTTTTTTCTCTCTTTAGTATCCATTTATGTTTTACACTGTTATATCAGTCATAGCAAATTGCAAATGTTAACCATTAATCAGAGTATAGAGTTGGATTGTATAATTTTCTATTTAAAATTCCTCTTTAAACATTAGTAAATATGCTTCATAATACTTTACATATTCTATAAACATTTCTGAAGATATTTCTTTGACATAAAACACTTGGAAAGGCTTAGAATACTACTGGCAAAAATGAAGGATGCATTAATGACCACTACCTATGGAGAGAGTTTATTCAAAGACCATCAAAATGGAGAACATGAAAAAAAAATAAGTTTAGCTTACATTTTCTGACCAAATTATTTTATCTTCTTCCCTGAACGTTCTGTTTTAAAGGGAAACCAAAAAGAAAATACGATTAAAACATCAAAACATCTTCCTGTTCATTTGCTCCTCCCCAATAATAAATTGCATGGACTCGATTATTTTTAATATTAACATGTGAAATATGTTTTTGGAGAAAAAGGAAGATAATTGTTTATAATGAACATATTGGATTTTCACAATTTTTTTTTTCCCCAGATGAATTCAAGTTGTTTATGAAAAGGCTGCCCATGAACTATTTCCTCAACACGTCCACCATCATGCACTTGTGGACAATGGATTCTAATTTCCAGCGTCGCTACGAGCAACTGGAGAACAGCATGAAGCAACTCTTCCTGAAGGCGCAGAAGATTGTATACAAGCTCTTCAGCCTCAGCAAGCGGTGTCACAAACAGCCCCTCATCAGCCTGCCGAGACAAAGGTAGGAGACCAGTGGTGACGTAGACACCTGAGGGCATTGTTTTCCCAGGGGGCTCTGCTTCTGTCTGAACGCAGGTGTGTGATAACGCATCGATCGGTGTTACTCACGTGATAGGCAATCATCAGAACACACAGTATGATTCACAAGTCTCAAAGGCATAAATTGTGGTTACTTTCCAAAGGAATATAGCACATGAGGAACATACAAAGCAACACTTCCTAATTTTTTCCTTTTCTTTCTTTCTTTTTTTTTTTTTTTTTTTTTTTAACTTTCATAGAAAGGAGTGGGAGAGAGAGAGAAACATCAATGATGAGAATCATTGATTGGCTGCCTCATGCACGCCCCCTATTGGGGATCCACCCTGCAACCATGGCATGTGCCCTGACCAGGGATTGAACCATGACCTTCTGGTTCATGGGTCCACCACTGAGCCATGCCAACTGGACTTTTTTATTTTATTGTTAAAATTGCAGAGTCATAATAACGTGGTATGTGAGGTAGTCACCGAAGAATTGTATCACAGTGAATCAAAAACACAGAGCCTTATCGTTAAATTGTAAGCAATGGGGTAAACTGGGCCACAGAGTGAAAGTTCTTATTATGCAACTTAGAATGAAAAGAATTTGAAGTTTATGTTCTTTGATTAGTGTTCAGAGTACCGTAAGCCTTATTCAACATGAGTCTCTGAAAACTGCTGGAGACGTTACTAATAATTTATGTGAATGATGACAGACTATTAAAATAGTGTATCTGAACTCTAATTTCAAGAAACACAATTTTTAGACTTGCTACTTTAAGACATATTGACCAGACAGTGCAATAAAAATTGTATTTATTTATTTGAAGTCAGATTAAAAATACATCAGAATGAAAAGCTAAGGGAAAATAACAGAATGATATCACAAAAAGTAAGCATTTGCACTATCTCGGTAATAAAATGCTTGCGTTTTGACTTGATGCTTAAATCATTAAGAGGAGAAATCTATAATTATAGATTTTTTTTCCCCTGAAAAAAAGTAAACACCTGAAAGTCTATACATTTTTCAAAATTCAATTTCAAAATAAATCTTTGGCATTTCCTTTCAAATCACTGGATTTTAGGACATTCAAAATTTATGTACCCATCCCCACAATCCAAGTTGAGAAGATTTTTATTCTCCCCCAAACAAATCCAGTCCTGATTAGCAGTAACTACCCATCCATACTCCCATACCCAGCCCTAGGCTATTTAGCTATAGAAACCAGTCACACCGCCTTATCCTTCTAGCTGTCCCTGGTGTGGACAGTCCTTATAAAGGCATTCATGCACTGTGTGTCTTTGTGACTGGCTTCTTTGATTTAACGCAGTACTTTCAGACTCATCCATGTCGCGTGTCTCAGTAGTATGGGTCTCTGACATGTCACGTGTTCATTCATCCTTTGATGGACATTGTGGTTGACTCCACTTTTTGGTTAGTGTGAGTACTGCCAGTATGAACATTCATGTATGTTTTTTAACGTGGAGGTATGTTTTCAATTTTTTTGGGGGGATATATCTGAAGTTGAGTGAAGGTAACTATACGTAACATTTTGAGGTGCTGCCAAGCTGTTTCCCAAAGTGGCTGCAGCATTTCGTATTTGCATGAGTGACACCTCCATTGCCCCATAATCCTGTTGTTGTCCCTCCCTGGCTTGCAGACATCCTGGTGGGTGTGAAGTGGATCTTGTGGTTGTGGTTTCTATTTCCCAGGGACTAATGATGCTGAGTGTCTTTCCTGTGCTAAGTGCTCATTGGCTATTGTCTTGGAGAGATGTCTGTTCAAATTCTTTACTCACTTTACCTTTCACTTTACTTTTGTTATTGCATTGTTGTAAGAGTAAGTTATGTATTTGGATGATGGTCTCCTATCAGTTCTATGATATACGAATATCTCCTTCCATTCTCTGACCACCCCCCTCTCTTTCTCTTTCTCTCTCTCTCTCTCTCTCTCTCTCTCTCTCTCTCTCTCTCTCTCTCTCTCTCTCTCATTAGTTTAGTTAAAGTGTGCTAATTTGGTTTCAAAGAACTAACTTTTGCTTTTCTTTGTATTTTTTCTTTGATTTTTTTCCACTGCAATCATTATTTCTTCCTTCTGTTTGCTTATGTTTACTATGATTTTTTTTTTTACTGTCATAGAAAAGGTAGGTTATAATTTAAGAACTTTCATTTTGTTAAAATATAAACATTTCCAGCTATAAATATTCCTCTGAGCACTGCCGTAAGTTTTGGTATTTTATGCATCCTTTAAGATTTTTTATTTTTTCTACGTAAGCTGCTTTTATATATAGCTGACCGTGTACATCCCCAAGCAGAGAATCCCCGCTGGTGGGAGACACTGTTACTTAGGTGTAATGAACGTCATGCTGCACGTGTGGAGTAAATATAGTTTGTAAACCACTAATGTAGATGGCTCGTCCCATCAAACAAAAATGGGAAACGTAAGAGTATGGTGAGTCCAGAAGCAAGGGGGTGAGTTTGGTAATGCACAGCTTTGCTTTAAGAAATTGGCTTAACAAGTCTGGACAGAGCGGGACGTTGACATCTGAAGATCTGAGCAGGCTGGATGGCGGTGCTTGTGAAACTACAACATCTGAATATAATATCATAAAAAAATGTGGAGATAGAAACTATGGCTGTATGTAAAGGGTGGGTGGAAAAACGGAAACTGCCAGTGAGCAGAGAGCAGGGTACAATACAGGGTTGGGCAAAAGTGGTTGACGGTTGTTCACCTGTAAACCTACTTTTGCCCACGTTGCAGTGTTGCTCAGTGGTAGAGCATCAGCCTGTAGTCCAATGGGTCTTGGGTTCAATTCCCAGTCAAGGGCATGCACCTGGGTTGCAGGTTCCTTCCCCAGCCCGGTAGGGGCACATTTGGGAGGCAACCAATTAATGTGTGTCTCTCACATTAGTATTTATTTCTTTCTGGGTCTCCCTCTCGTTTCCACAATCGCTAAAAAAAAAAAAAAAAAAAAAAAAAAAAAAAAAAAAAAAATCAATGGAAAAATATCCTCAGGTGAATATTAATATTATAATAACAGAAAAAGAACCACATTCATGTCTAGAAAAACAGTTCAAACATCCAAATTTCCCATAAAAGTATAAGATATTTAAGGAATGTATGAAAACATGAAGCAATCCAAGTTGCACGTATACAGAATAAGTAAATAAGCAACATAAAATAAAGATGTATTATGTGGAACAAGTTTCACTAAACTATAGGACTTAATATTTATTTTGTTCAGAACTTTTAGAAAACAAAGATTGCCAAAGGCTTTTCTTGACTTCCTTTTTCCAATGCAGCACAACTCCTCTGTTAGCCATTACTCCTGGCATACACCACGCAGACTTCTTGCTAGATGCACCATTTCATTGAATTTGGTTTTCACCCATGACCATTTTCCTTCTACTAGGAATGTGAGATATTGTTTCTGTTTTGCTTTCTCATTTTAATTGAATATAAAATGTCATTGGGAAAACTAAAAACCAATATGTAGTATGATCAGTTACTAGAATACAGTTGGGAAAAGTTTGGCTATTTATGGGGTACGTTTCCAGAAATTTCTAAAGAAGTGGCTGAGCAGCCCTAGCTGATTTGGCTCAGTGGATAGAGTGTCAACCTATGGGCTGAAAGGTTCTGGGTTTGATTCCTGGTCAGGGCACATGCCTGAGTTGAGGCTCTATCCCCAGTGTGGGGTGTGCAGGAGGCAGCTAATTGATGATTTCTTTCTCATCATTGATGTTTCTATCTGTCCCTCTTTCTTCATCTCTGAAAGCAATAAAAATATATTTTAAAGAAGTGTCTGAGCCAGTGGTCTGCAAACTGCGGCTCGTGAGCCACGTGCAGCTCTTTGGCCCCTTGAGTGTGGCTCTTCCACAAAATACCACGTGCGGGCGCGCATGTACAGTGCAATTGAAACTTCGTGGCCCATGCGCAGAAATAGGTTTTCGGATCTCAAAAGAAATTTTAATCTTTGTAGTGTTGGTATTTGGCTCTGTTGACTAATGAGTTTGCAGACCACTAGTCTAAGCAATACCAGTGACTCAGTTCCATTGCAAATTCTGATTATTGTCCTGCCTTTATGATATTCTTCCCAGCTTTCTTTTTTTTTAACTCATCACTGTAAGAACTGGATTTCAATACCTGATATTCTAAAATCTCGAAATACAAATAAAAACAAACAAAATGCATCTTCTGAAACAAAATGATTTCTGACACTTCCTGCATAATGGCAGGTAGGCTATTTTCCTACATGATGTAGTTTTTCTTTATATTGCTTTCTTTTTGGTAAAGCATGACACTCAGATTAAGCTCTCCCCCCAAGTTTGGACTGCCATCACCACTGTTCCTCATGAATTTCTGTGACATCAGAATCCCCTTTCCCACCTGGGGAAACTGATGACATTGGTGACCTGGTGTTCCTGAGGCAGTCACCTTTTGCTACCCTAAAACTTTTGACATAAGTAACGATGACATTCTTTTATTTTATTTATTTTTATTTATTTATTTTTACATTTTTTATTAAATTATTATCTGTGTACATATTTTAACATTGCTCCCCCTCCCATACATACCCTCCCTCCCCAGAGTTTTGTGTCCATTGGTTGTACTTATATGCGTGTATACAAGTCCTTCGGTTGATCTATTATCTCCCCCAGATCTCCCTCCTCTCCCCGCTGTAATTTCACAGACTGCTTGTTGCTTTACTGTCTCTGTATCTATCTTTTGGTTCATCAGTTTATAATGTTCTTTATTATCCATAAATGAGTGAGGTCATGTGGTGTTTCTCTTTCATTGACTGGCGTATTTCACTCAGCATGATGCTCTCTAATTCCATCCAGGTTGCTGCAAATGATGAGAATTCCTTCTTTTTATGGAAGCATGGTATTCCATTGTGTAGATGTACCATAGTTTTTTGATCCAATCATCTGCTGACGGGCACCTAGGCTGTTTCCAAATTCTAGCTATTGTGGATTGTGCTGCTATGAACATAGGGGTGCATATATCCTTACATTCTTTTAATGAAAGGACAATAATTACAGAAACTATGAAAAGTATTCAGAGATAGTTCTCTTTTTTTTAAATATATTTTATGGATTATACAGAGAGTAAGGGAGAGGGATAGTTAGAAACATCCATGAGATAGAAACATGGATCAGCTGCCTCCTGCACACCACACCAGGGATGTACCCTCAACCAAGGTACATGCCCTTCACCGGAATTGAACCTGGGATTCAGTCCACAGGCTGATGCTCTATTTACTGAGTGAAACTAGTTAGGGCTTCAGAGATAATTCTTAAAAAACAACTACACTATGTTGTGCAGCCAAGGATCCATAGAAATATTTCATTTATGGTCTCTTTTGTAAACCTTTAGCAACCAACTCTTTAAGGGGTAAATACCCCCCATCTTTAGCATGAAGTAATTTTGTGATATGAATATTTCCATCATGGCCAATTACAAGCTGCCCTTGTGGTGTCCTTGAACATAGAGTAGTTCAGAGACAATCACAATTGGCTCTTGCAGGCGCCAATAAACCACTACAAATGGATGAACATATGTTTTTTTAAATATATTTTTATTAATTTCAGAGAGGAAGGGAGAGGGCGAGAGTGATAGAAACATCAATGATGAGAATCATTGATCTACTGCTTCCTGCATGCCCCCAAGCTGGGGATTGAGCCTGCAACCTGGGCATGTTCCCTGATCAGGAAATGAATCCATAATCTCTTGGTTCCTGGGTTCATGCTCAACCACAGAGCCACACCGGAAGCGCTAGAAAAGTTTTAAAAGTTAGTTATAATGTGGAATTTAAAACCATGGGATTAATGTTTTGAAATCTCCTACATTAAATTATTTGGTCTACCTTGACCTTCAAATGGACCTTCTACGCACACATACACCATGACCGGGTCGTTTGGAAAATATTGGTTGGTTACTTAGGAAGATCTACGTGTTGACACATATAATTCATTCTACAATACCAAAACAGTTTCACCCCCTGATACTGCCATTGCATTTGTGAGAAAAGTCGTTACGTATTGAAAAGCTGTCGATCTCACAGGGGCAGACACAAGTTTTCCCAATTTGGAATCGTAACTTGAAAGCTTGAGATTTCACATTGGTTTTAACCCTTTGCACTCCGCTGTCCCCTCTCAGGGGACATCGGAATTCTAGCATATCACTCGGATGTCCCCTCTCGGGGACATTGCAGTTTATTAGTGATTACGGGGAATTGAGTTAATTCAACGCACGTGTCCGCCGCAAAGTGGTGTCGAGTAGCTGGTAGCCAATGTCCAGAATGGTTCGGAGTGCAAAGGGTTAAATATGTCAGTTGCCTGAATATTAAATGTCAATACGTCTGAGGTGATAGCTTCATTTCTTTCCATTTTGACAATGGACCTGCCCATAAGCCAAGTCTAACTAGCCATAGTTAGCCTGTCCATCATTCTTCAGAGTAAAATATGGTTTGAAAAAGTGCTGGCCCAGAGAACAGAAAAAATCACACAGAGTTCTGTCTCAAGTCCACCACTAGGCCAGGGGGTAGCACCAGGCATTATCCATCTGCCTATTTCAGGGTTTGTTTGTTTGTTCGTTTGTTTTTAAATGGTCTTCACCTAGTTGTATTTTATTTATTATTATTTTATTATTTAATTGTCACTCCAGAATATTTTTCCACTGATTTTTTAGACAGAGTGGAAGGGAGGGGAGAGACAGAGAGAGATACATTGATAGGTTGACTCTCACACCAGCCAGACTAGGGCTGGGGATCAATCTCGCAACTGAGATATGGGCCTTTAACCAGAATTTAACCCAGGACCCTTCTGTCTTTGGGCCAGTGCTCTATCCACTAGCAAAACTGGCCAGGGCAAGTCCAATCTCTTAGAAGTCATCTTTCCAGTCATGGGCTATTTATGATTGTACCATTATCTGAGAGAGGAATAAAATCACTTTTTTTCCCCTAAGTCAATATTACTTGGCTTATGTGACTGTAGCCAACTTCATCTCTACCTAATAAAAGGACCTCACTGAACGGCCTCCAAATCCTTTACAATTGCAGAATGTGCGATTTAATTAAAAATGGCATTTATATGATTAATACAGGAAACTTTTGCTGAGAGCAATTTCGTATGAAACTGTAGGGAGAAGTCAGGATATTAATTTTCCTTATACTTCTATGCTACAAAAGAATGTTGTTATTATTTTTGTTTCAGTCACTTTCTGGTGTCTCACATGCTAATAATGAAGCAGTAAATGCAGAGAGTTTAATGCATACTCAGTGTGTTCCTGAGACATGTAAAACATAACAACGACAAAGTAGCCAGCAAATGGAAGGAGCTTAAGTAATTGTCCAAACTAGAAAACACAAATTTCTTACGTATAGGTCATTTTGAACCTATTCATGAAATTTCTGCAAAATGTGTTTTCATGAGTTTCAGAGTCAAAGTAGAATTTGTCATAAAGGTAATAGCATCAATTCTAAAAGACACACACCGTTATGTGTGTAGAGTGACACACAGTAGCTTTGATTCTGATTCGGAGCCATGCTCTTTCCTTTTTCCTCAAGAAAATCTGTCCTTTCCCTCAGCGGCTTCCTTTTGCCTAATTCTTGGGGTAGCCCTGACTTCAACTATTCCGACTCTAAGTTCTTATTTCTTATCTTAATTTAAAAAAATATTTTTCCATTGATTTTCAGATAGAGTAGGAGGGAGGAGAAGGAGAGAGAAACATCAATGTGAGAGACACTTTGGTTGTCTCCTGCATTTGCCAGGGATCCAGCCTGCGACCTAAATAACCTAAACACATGCCCTTGACCTGAATGGAACCCATGACCCTTCAGCCCAAAGGCAAAACGCTCTAACCACTGAACAAACTGGCTAGGGTTGTTCTTATCTTTCCATTGTAGCATTCCTGCTTGGACCTTCAGCTCAGAAATCATTCCATGACCTTTCAACTTATTAGATCTTGATAGATGTTAGCTGAACATAGTTAATTCAAAATGATTTTATACTTAGGTATAAAGAGTGCTTGTGTTTTTTGAATGCCTTGCTAGCCAGTTTGATGCATACAGGCAGGGCAAAACCAATAATGTGAAAAGGGTAACACCCGTGCGATTATAATGCTGTGAATGTCCTCGTTTTCCTCTCCTGGATACAAGGTCGTGTGGGATAATGGGATAGCTAGTTTCTTTGATGTTTTGTCCAGAGATCTCTGTCTATAAGAGACAGACCATTCAGGAAAGAGGTCCAAATCTGAACTCTGGAGGCACTCTCCATAGCTAGCTACCTTTTGACAATATTATCAAATCAAAGGGCTTTGGTCCTTTTGGGAATTCTGTGGACTTCGTGATGTGCGTATTTGTATGTGTGTGAGCATCGTGCAAAATAACAGGTCAACAGCTCCCTGTATTTTCAGTAAAAGGCTTAGTAGCCTGTTGTCTTATTCTCCTTTTACATGTATTCTCATTCTCCCGTCGGAGGAAAAGGCAGCTAAGGGAAGTGGTATTGAATGGGCCACGTTCCCAATAAGAGATTCTGTCCTATTCCTCGCTATGCAAATGTCTTACAAGTACGGCTTCCCACATCTTCTTGACATTAAACAGTCTTCTAAGAAAGATGAAGAGGGTCATTACCATAATGCTTTTTACCCCCTGGTAACTCAATGGAGTTGCCAGCTAAAATAATTAGATTTGAGAACAGTAACAATATGGATGGCTCCAGAGGACTCTTAACACTTACGCTAACTTGCTTACAAAAAGAAAAGAGGAGTCCTATCAGAAATGCCCTGGAAATGAGGTCGGAAAGCTGACACCCTCCCCCTTTCCCAGCACTACTCGGAGTATCATTTTGCTTAAACAATCAGAATCCGTGTTTTATTGTTTGCCGACAACAGGTTTATGCAACAGAGGGTAGGTGGAGGGCTGTGTATCTGGCTTCATTTCCCCCTCATTACCAAGTTGATAAGCCCTCATTGTGTTTCACCAAATAAGCTGCATCTTATGAGATATTTAATGTTTGTTTTCTTAAAAAAATACATAAAATGAATGTGTGTGTGTGTATATATATAAAATTCATTTCATAGAGGAAAGGGGGGAGAGAGAGAGAAACATGGATGAGACACATCGATTGGATTGGCTGCCTCCTGCACGCCCCCTACTGGGGATTGAGCTCGCAATCCAGGCAGGTGCCCTCACCGGGAATCATTACGTAACATACTGGCTCATAGGTCCATGCTCAACCACTAAGCCAGGCTGGCTGGGCTCATTCCAATACTTTGCATGAGATGGAAAGTTGCATTAAGTTGGTACAGGAAGTTACTTCTTAGAAAAATATTATGGAGCAAAAGGAATAAGCTTATTCTTTGTTGATATTACATTAACCATCACCGGTCTGTATGTGGACCATAAAGTAAGAATCAATAGAAGCTCCAAGACACTAATGTTTCTGTAAATCTCATAATGTTATTGACAATAAAATTCCTAGACTGGATGCACTTTCAGTCTTTAAACAGATTTAAATCAGGGCTGAGAGTCAGTCTCATTTCTGTTTGCATCACTTCTGAACCATTTCACTGGTATTATGGAAGAAATGGATACATGTTTACTTGCCAAAGTAAATACATCATCCACTATTGGGATGGTGTGATGGCTTTATTACCTCAAAACAGAAGCTCATCTAATAAAACAGAATTATTATGTTATTCATGAACCTCCCCCCCCCGAATACATCCGGCAAAATGTTGTGGCCAGCGGTAAACACCATGATGTAGGGGTGACCTGACCAGCTGAGAGCAGACTAGAATCTTAGTGTATTATCTGCATAAAAGAGAAATGAAAAACGTGTTTTCTTGTATTCTATGAAAGTCTCTCCCTTCAGCTTTCATATCCATGACACGAGGCTTCCATGTGTGCAGATGAAATTGGTTATGTCAAAGCTGTCACTACTAGATATATTGATAAGATAGTATTTGTCCTGAACTCTTTTCTATTCTAAATGAAGGCAGTAATTTAAAAACAATTGTGATGTTAAACTAAAGAATAAAAATCAGCCTAGCATGTGTAGCATGTGTAGCTCAGTGGTTGAGCATCGACCCATGAACCAAGAGGTCATCGGTTTAATTCCCAGTTGCTGGCTGGATCCCCAGTGGGGGGTCTGCAGGAGGCAGCCAATCAATGGCCCTCTCTAATCGATGCTTCTATCTCTTTATCCTTCTCCCTTCCTCTCTGAAATCAATAAAAACATTTAAAAAATTGGATAAATCTTACAAACACTGCCTTTATCCAATCCACTCTACTCAATGAAGTGGGGGGGGGGGGTCTCCTTTGGGTATTTTTCACAATAAATAAATTGAATTTCATGCTTAACTTGATAACACCATGTAAAGCAGCGTGCAGCCTTTAATCGTCATAGTATGTTTAATATCATTCATGTTGAGGCCAAAAAAAGAACCTCTGTCACCTCCTTTTATAATTTCCTCACATGTATTGCTCATATTTATATGTATGTACTGTGTATATGTAAACACACAGAAGGTCTACACACATGCACCAAGTCATTACACATGATGATAGGGCTGAAATCCAGAATCATTTTACTTGAGCATTAAACAAATTACATTTTTCTAAAATCAAATGGCTTTATAAATCGAGAAGGGAAAAACTAAGCATTACCAAGCTATGTTTATGTCTAACACTGAAAAATCTCTGTAACACTGTAAACACCCACACACACCCACACACACACACACACACACACACAACTTTGAAAGACTTCATTTGAGGCAGCCACCACAAGTTATAAAGTCGGTGAATACATTTCAAAAATCAATGCCAATTGAAATCAAAATCCCCTTTCTCACAATCCAGATGCACTTCAGACAGCAGCAAATAGAACAGCACAAAAGAACATCGATGTGACAAAGGAACACGGGAGAAAACGAAGGTCAGTTTGTTGTGTTTGTTCTATTAAAGCAGCAGGAAGGCTTCATGTAGGCTTCTCCGAGGAGACAAAAGGATCAGGTCTGAGGCCGTAGCTTTTATTGAGCTGAAATAAAATTAATGCATACAAGCAGGAGAGTTCGCCATCAACAATCTAAAAACAGAGTAGTAAGGATATAAGAAATCCTACCAATTTTAAGGCAGATTTGTATTTATAAAATATTGTCCTCAATCTTATCCTTGGCTCAAGCACACACACACACACACACACACACACACACACACAGTGAATTAGAAACATAAGCAGGACAAGACATGGTTATGTTCAAAATACGTTTCTGCTTCATAACCTCATCTAAATTCCTCTTGAAATGAAATAAATTACATCACTACCAAATTACATCACTATCTATATGCAGGAATGTGGAGAGAATTTTAAGCATGTACCTGTTTTTGCTCCATGAACATAGTGTTACAAGGTAGTTAGGGTTATTCCCTGCAATTATAAGTGAGGGAACTTAAGGTTAGATCATCTAAAAGGCTGGCCCAGCTAGTGTGGGTCGGTGGTTGAGCATTGACCTATGAACCAGGAGGTCACAGTTCAATTCCAGTCAAGGGTACACGCCCAGGTTGCAGGCTTGATTCCCAGTCAGGGGCGTGCAAGAGGCAGCTGGTTGACGATTCTCATCATTGCTGATTCTCTCTCTCTCTCCCTCTCCCTTCCTTGTCAAAATCAATAGAAATATATATTTTCAAATGGGATGTTTTATATGCAAGAAATATCAAATCCATAAATTTAGGTTTGTAATCTATCAATGAAAATATCAAATCTACACATACGTCTTAACGGTAACATTTGCATGAGACACAAACCCATGAGTCTTGCGTTTCAGGAGGAGGATGAATGAGGGGCAGTTGGGAAGGGCTGATGCATTTCAATGAGGGACCTAAGAAAAGCAGGGCTCGTTTAAAGAGACAGGGACCTCCTGCTGCAGCCAAGGGACCCTTTCAGGCTTGCTCTGAGGGCGCCAGTGTCTCTCTGCACCTGTTGCTAAGGGGAGGCACGCCTGCTCAAGCTGCAGAGTGAATGTGCCCCAGAGATGCTGAAAAAGGGTCCCTCTGTGGTCCTCTCTCCCTGGTGAATAGAGATGTTTCTCTCCTAAAGGGGGAGTGGCAGGCCGAGGCAGCATTCCGGGGAGACACCTGGGAAACTTGGCAGCCTGGAGTGGCCACGCCGCCCGGCATGAATGGCTGCACAGTGAGCTGAGCCCGGCAACCAGCCCTCTCTATGCGGGAGCTCCAGGAATGCTAACGAGACCAGCTCCTTAGTCAGGCCTCCTTTTGCAATACAGTTCACTCTGTCTCCCCAAGTTCGAAATCAGATCGTTTGGCCCGAGTTCCAGAGTTTTAATTTGGTGAAAGGATCGCCGTGAGGTGGAGGAAAATGTCAAAATTAAGTCGTGTCTGCCCAGCTGGTGTGGCTCAGTGGTGGAGCATTGACCTATGAGCCAGGAGGTCATGGTTTGATTCCCTGTTAGGGCACAGGCTCTGATTGTAGGCTGGATCCCCAGCGGGGGGTGTGCAGGAGGCAGCTGATCTATGATGATTCTCTCATCATTGATGTTTCTATCTCTCCCTCTCTCCCTCCCTCTCTCTGAAATCAATTGAAAACATTCAAGGAAAATGAAGCTACTTCTGGTCCTGCCATTTCTCGGTTTAGTAAATCAAAGGAGTGCCTTGTTTGATCCAAGAAGAGCTGTTATGCTTCCCATTAGTCGCAGGCTGTGCCCATGGGAGTCCGCATCCAGGGCGGCCTGCTGGGCCTGTGGTACATGCTCTCCCCATCCTGTGGCAGCCACTCGGGTCTGGTGCCCTCCCTCTGCCTGGGACACGGACCCTCTGGCTGGCTGTTCAGGTGTCACCTCCCGGAGCAGGCCCCCGAGCCCAAGTGCCATTGTCTATGGCATTATATTCTATCTTTCTCATGGCACTTCTGCATCCTCACTAGTTCCTGTTACTTCACATATTTATCCAGGAGTAAACCCACAGTGGGACCATGTCTCCTTTTCAGCATTGCAGTCTTCATCCAAAAATACAAACAATAGCCGAGACCGGTTTGGCTCAATGGATAGAGCGTCAGCTTGGGGACTGAAAGGTCCCGGGTTCGATTCCGGTCAAGGGCATGTACATTGGTTGCAGGCACATCCGCAGTAGGGGGTGTGCAGGAGGCAGCTGGTCGATGATTCTCTCTCATCAATGTTTCTAACTCTCTATCCCTCTCTCTGTAAAAAATCAATAAAATATATATATTAAAATTGTCTTCTTAAAAAACAACAACAACAAAAAAAAACCCCCAAAAATACAAACAATAGCAACACAAAAACCCACAATGTGGGTGGCTGCCTTTCTTTATTTTGTTTTTTTTTGTTGTTGTTGTTGTTGTTTTTGTTTCCTGCTGGGTTTGGTTTTTATGAAACCTCTGGACTTGAGCTAATCATACATAGGATTCAGTAATACTTTCCTTGTTTGCCTCATTCCATGTACATGTGTATTCCGGTCTCTTCCACTTCCCTATGATGGGCTCCCACTCTGTGGGCTTGACAGAGTCTGTAAAGGTGCCCTGGCCTTTGTCAAACCTGCAGTGATGGTTTTCACATTTGTATATTTAATCTGCACGAGTTGTAGCATGTATTTTCTTTCTTACTCTTTCTCATGAAACATGTTTGCGAGACCCACCCAACATCCGTACCTGTATTTTATGGGTTCTCATGGTTGTCCCGTGTGATTCACCACAGTGGCCAGGCATTCCTTAGTGGTTTGTGAGTCTGGGTATGGGGAGTGTTCAGTTGGTTTGTGTGTGTTTTTAAATCGAAATGAAGGTGGCAGTCATCTGAAGGCGTGGTCAGGGCCGGAAGCTGTATTTCCAGAATGTCCCTTGGGGGGAGGTGGCAGGTGAACCTGTTGGAGTGGCATAATGTGTAGCACACAGACACATAGGGGCTGGAATCCCTCACTGACAGAGCCCAGGACCGTCCCAGTTTGGGAGCGGGTGTGGGGCAGGATTTGGTGGTGGGAACGTGTGCCTCTCCCCACGTGGCCATTTGGACATCCTGGTGAGGAGGTTTGCCTTTTCAGTGTGTGGCTCCCAAGATTACTGGGGCCATTGACATCTGGCCGTGAGAGGTGTAAGAGTGAGTGGACCAGCACCTCACTCAGGGTCAAGAGGTGGCCAAATCCGGATTTGAAGCCGACTGGGAAGTAGAGACACCTCCAAACCACCATGCTAACTGGGGTTGTTGAGAAAGTGAAGCCAGTTCACGCAGGGGCTGCTCTCGGAGCAGAGTCTTGGTCTCTGAAGGTACGAGGTTGAAAGGAGGTCTATGGGCAGCCAAGTGCTTAGCGGCTTTGTCAGGACTTTCAGAATTAGCAAGTTTTTGCTCTCTTGAGATGATTAAAATAATGCTTGGGGTGAATGCAAGCAGCTTAGAAGGTCTGAGGCCACTGAATCTAGTTAATGCGCTACTGCGCAAGAGGCGGTGGGAATATTTTGATGGCCCTGGTCACTGTGGCTCAGGTAGAGCATTGGGCTGAACGTGGAAGGGTCCTGGGTTCGATTGCCAGCCCCATGTGGGAGGCAACCAGTCTGTCTCTCTCAATCTCTTCCCCCCTCTCCTTCCCTCCCACTCTCTCTAAAAATCCATGGAAAAAACATCCTTGGGTGAGAATTCACACACACACACACACACACACACACACACACACACATTTTGATCAAAGGCCTATATTGAATAAAACAAACCAAAAGGAGAGCAAAGCCATGTTAGACCATTTTATTTATTGGTTTTTTAAAAATATATTTTATTGATTTTTTTACAGAGAGGAAGAGAGAAGGACCTAGTCAGAAACATCGATGCGAGAAAGTCATCAATTAGCTGCCTCTTGCACACCCCCCACTGGGGATGTGCCCGCAACCAAAGTACATGCCCTTGACCGGAATCGAACCTGGGACCTTTCGGTCCGCAGGCCGATGCTCTCTATCCACTGAGCCAAACCGATTTCGGCCATGTTAGACCATTTTAGACCTAATTGCTCAAAGGTGAGAGTGTGTGAGGACACAGGACATCCAGGTTGGGGAAGTTTGAAAAAAAGACATTTCTGAAAAATGTCTTTAACAGTGAAGATCTGAGTCAACTCTTATTTGCTCAGAGAACACTGCCAGCCAGAGAGGTCAAGGGATGTCAAAATCTGACAGAGATCTTGACAGCAAATCCAGAATGGCTCTCTGGACGACCTTCCAGAATTCTCTCCCGAAGTGACACTTTGCTCTTACACCGTTCCCGGCCCTTCCGGTTTGCAAGGACAACCCCACTGAGGTTTGTCTCCAGCAAGTCTGAAGATAAACTCCTGCCCCCGAAATAGATGTGCTTCTTAAAGGATTTTTCTCTAAAGAACAGACTGGCGTGCACCGTGTTGATTTAAAATTAGGCCTGGCTGTCTGAGCCGCTCGCTTCCCATCGTTATTTACCTCTTATTCTGTCTTGCTTTGAGAAGTATAACAGGCAAATAGCCTTCTCCGCGTTATCCATTACAGCATGTGGAATTAATTTATTTCTCTCTAAATCCTCGGTGGCTTTTAGAGAAGGATGCCAGCGGAATGAGGAGGACTGCTAACTAGGCACCTAAAAGCCACCTCTTGTTTGCTAACCTTCTCAGGTCTCAAGTCTCCAGCCCGACGGTAGGATTCTCATGCCTCATGTCAGGCATGCTGCTCTAGACACAGGCTGACCCATGTCCTTACTGCTGAGAAACTGTACATATTCTCTTACATGGTACATAAAGAATGTCATGCTATCATTACCTACTGCATGGATTATACATATCCCAGCACTGGTAAGTAACACAGCATTGCAACCCCAAATTATAGCTTAATGCGTACTTGCACATAGATAGCCAGAGACCTGACTCTGTTTAGTACAATGGTCAGAAAACCAAGGCTCTCGAGCCACATGAGGCTCTTTGGCCCCTTGAGGGTGGCTTTTCCACAAAATACCATGGCCTGGGGGAGTCTATTTTGAAGAAGTGGAATTAAAAGTAGTTTAAGTTTTAAAAATTTGGCTCTCCAAAGAAATTTCAATCGTACTGTTGATATTTGGCTCTGTGGACTAATGAGTCTGCTGACCACTGGTTTAGTAGACTTTCAAGTGTTTATTATTATAAAGTGATAATAATCATAGTTTTAAAATATATATTTTTATTTCAGAGAGGAAGGGAGAGGTTGAGAGAGAAACATCAGTGATGACTCATTGATCAGCTGCCTCTTGCACACCCCACTTGGGGATCAAGACTGAAAGTGGGGCATGTGCCCTGACTGGGAATCGAATCATATCCTCCTGGTTCATAGGTTGATGCTCAACCACTGAGCCATGCTGGCTTGGATAAACTATTTTAAATTTATTTTTCTCTTTGTACTGTTCATTGAGGAATCTGTATTGACCTAAATGCACTCTTTGGTCTACTGGAGGTAGGAGATGCAGGTTTCAATGGAGTGGCCAGGGGCTTCCATCACTGTGCACAGAAGGGAAGAAGGAATATTAAGGGAAAAAAATGGGTGCCTCTACTATACCATCCCATCGCAATTTTAATTTACAAGTGTTAGATCCAAGTTGGGAAACATAGCAGATTTCCATAAACTACCATCCAATGAACTGTGCAGAAAATCAATTACACCTTCTGGATAGCTACCTCATTCTCACTGTTTTTGCCTTCATCCTTATCAACAAAGGCCTTCTGTTAAGGATTGTTCAGATGAAATGCCCAACATAGTATTTCAAAGAACTAAGCTAGACTTCCAGGAATGTTTTCAAAGAGAGCCAAGATATATATCTACAGATCTTTCCATAATGTTTTATTGCACACATCTGCATTTCCATACATTTTTATTTAATTATGTACTACCTTTATTCACTTTTACTTCTTTAGAATGTGCTTGATAGAGAAGCTCTTTATTCTGCTTCCTTCTTTAATGCTTCGGGACAGCATGACCTTTATTCAGCTGAAAGGACCCTCATTAGGAGTTTGAGTGCTTATGTTCCAGACCTTGTTCTACTACTAATTATCTGTGTGACCTTGGGAAATGGTCCCCACCAATCAGGTTTCCATGTTCTCATCCACCAAGTAAAGGTGTTGGACAAGGTGATCTCTAAGGTCCTACCTACCCTGCTCTCATTTCCGGGATTCTCTGACTCGGAGCACGTGGTGGATGCTGATCTAATTAATGTTCTTAGTCACAGTCACAAGACTCAATGGAATGTATTTCCTCACTATGTTGGAGAAGCGGATGCGTGTGTCTGTCAAGATTTTGGTGAAGTATGAACTGTGGGGCTGGCTTTTCTGAAAGGCAGAGTTGAGTTTCTGATCCTGCACTGCACGGGACAACCATCTCTTCCTTTGTTCTTTTAACATTGACATTGAACATCCCTGCTTCATGATATGCTGTGAAATGGTGTCAATTTTAATACCCACGTTGTTTCATGTAGTGCCTCATGTTCAAAACTGTTTCTTATAGAACAGAGTGTAAACACATGAACTTTCTAAAATAGGTTTTAAACTGTTTAAATCAAAATGGCTGTCTTGAAGTAGGGTCATGTAGCATTTTCACGTCTCCCATTATTTGCATTGCAAACGAGCAGCTTCTACACATCCTACATTTGACTGGACTTCAAGAATAAGAGATGGCTGTCATATGGCCATCAGCCATCAAAAATGTAGGATCGTGTAAGGGCTTAGTAAGGGTGTGCACCATAGAACATGTAGAGATACATCAAATGGCTTCAGATCCCAAAGGGTTAGGGGATCTGAAGGTGATTTGGAAATTCTCTCCCAGGCTTGTCCTTAGATAGAAGGGCGGGACTTGGCAAGGTTGGGTGCAGAGGCCATTATTTGACCAGAAATGTGGCAGGGAGCTCATTTAGCTAACACTCGGAAGAGAGGGCTCAGAGACGGACAGGAAAGATACCAATTCCAGGCACCAGCTGACATCAGCAGGAAAGGGATACTCATTTTTCCTCTCCTGTCCAATGATGTGGATTTCTGCCGGATCCCCTTTCACATCCTGCATGGTTCAGGGTTCGGGTTCTGGAGAAGGGCCGCACACAAATGAAGAGAGACTAGAAGAAATTCAGTTTGGCGATATGGGGGGCCAGGCGGTAGTCCAACTCCGGATCCCCTTTCACATCCTGCATGATTCAGGGTTCGGGTTCTGGAGAAGGGCCGCACACAAATGAAGAGAGACTAGAAGAAATTCAGTTTGGCGATATGGGGGGCCAGGCGGTAGTCCAACTCTAGTGGGAGAACTACTCATGGCTCTGGCCCTGCCATCCCTTTTATTGAGGCTCTGAGGAAACACCCATAATGCTTAGGGCAGGCAATAACAGAAATTTACATGGGACAAACAGAGGTGGAGGCTGCTTCAGCTACCAATGTCTCCACTAAAGGCTGAGTGGTTAGAGCAATTAAGGTTGTTGTCAGCCTTCCTGGCTTCCTGTCCACATCTAGTAGTGAAACAGTAATTGGTTTCTGGCAGATGCTCATTTAGAAAATAATTTTTAAATAAGTTTTCAGACAAACCATGTAATTCGGTGACAGAATGAGGAGGACCGAGAGACAGGTAGCACAGTGAACCAGCCCAGCTGGTGTGGCTCAGTGGTTAAGGGTTGGACTGTGGACCAGGAGGTCATCAAGCTTTGCCTCCCAGTTGGGGAACGTGTGGGAGGCAGCCGATCAATGATTCTCTCTCATCATTGAAATTGATGCTTCTACCTCCTTCTCCCTTCCTCTCTGGAACCCACAAAAATTTATTTAAAAGGAAAACACAGCAGGATTCAAATTAGACATGCTGATTTAATTCAGTAATGGGGCTGAAGGTGGAGAGAGTCTGTAGGCAGTTGGAGAAAAATATGAGTGTCAGGCCACTGTGTAGTAATGCATGCAACATATTACTCCACACGTGATCTCACCCCCATATGTATTCCCCTTCTCTTTACTTACATTCAGTTCCGCTATCATCCTTTTTTTTTTTTTTTAACCTATTTCCACCCCCATGATTTGTATTTTCATATCTCCTCCTACACTGGTGGCTTACATTCTTCCTACCCTGCTGTAAACTATCACAACCTACAATTTGCTTTTTATTTAGATTGCATGTTTATTACATATATTTATGCATTTCTGGTGTAACATGCACTGGGAATGCACAAAATCTCCTATTTTTGATCCCCACGCCCCTCACATAATATTATCTAAAATGATGCTAGATATGTAATTAGAACTTAAGTACTTGCTGACGACACTTCCATATTCATGCTTCTGCAAGCTTTCCACAAATACTGTTTTTTTCCTGAATTTTAACATTTCAAAAAAGGGGAACAAGGTCCTAACATTTTGAGCATTTATTTATAGAAACATTCCTTTGCTTTTCAATGGCGTTTTGCTTTCAAATGGCCATGGGTAGCCATCCAGCTCCCATTTTTACCATTTTTGTTTTATCTCTAAAATTAATACGGCATTTTCTTCGAGGCTATAACAATAACAGCTAGCCCTTAAGGAAGCAAAAGACAGTTCCAACCCAGCACAGTGTGAGTCCCAGTCAGTAGGTGGTCATCTTTCAAGACTTTTTTTTTTTTTTTTTTTAGTTTTGCAAATTCGTCTGATCTATTCATTGTTCCATATTTAATTTTATTTCACGGCATTTTCACCTTGGTGGATGACATGGTGTTGTTAAATGTTCTTGTTTGCCTTTTCCTATGTGTTTGATTTAAATTCTGTATGATGTTTTAATTTAACCATTTTGGGAAAGTGAAAGGGGTCTACACACTGAGAGACGCACTGTAGGTACTGAATTCAAGTGATACATTTTTAACTATATTTTTATTGATTCCAGAGAGGAAGGGAGGGGGGAGAGAGAGAAACATCAATGAGAATCTTCCATAGACTGCTACCTGCACATCCCCCACTGGGGATGGACCCCATAACCTGGGCCCTTACCCTGACCAGGAATCAAACCATGACCTCCTCTTTCATAGGCTGATGGTCAGCCACTGAGTCACGCCGTGTGGGATCAATAAGTGTTTGTATAATGAACAAATGGGTAATTTGGGTTTTGTCTAGTTCTCTCCCCATCTCTTCTGTCTCAGTACTGGCCCACATTCTTCCCACCTTTATGTCCAGACGGGTCTTTTGGAATGGACTGAAGTTGTAATTACCTGAAGGAAATGCCATTACCTGTTACTGGGCCTTTAAAAAGGAACTCTTTTTATGGGAATGTGGTATGAAGAAGTGCAGACAATTATCATATTGATAATTTAAGTCCTGGCTCTTCCATTTCAGGGTTCATGTTCAAATTCACTTCCGTCCTCTTCTGCAAAAATGGAGACAATATTAGTACCTGTCTCCACTTTGTGTTGAGTATTCAGTTACTTCATTGAGGGGCAGGGCTTAGGAACATGCCTGGAACATAGCAGTCAGTATCCGCTGCTCTGGCAAGGTTAGATTCTCATTAAGGCGCTTCTCGATTGCAAAAGTTGAAATATAAACACCAGTTAACAAATAAACACCCTTGCTCATGCAGAAAGTCATTATTTAAGGCTAAGATGAAAGGGAAACTTATTAGTGTGCAGTTAAGCTGGGAATGTAACCAAATACTTTCAATGATAAAAGGCGGTCTTCCTACTACATTTTTTATAATGACCTCATTTGAATTACCGACTATTTTTTTTTTTTCTGGGTGCAAGGAACTATATTTCCTAATGAAAGAATTACAAGTATGTCCGGCCGGCATGGCTCAGTGGTTGTGTTGATCGTGGTTCAATTCCCGGTCAGGGCACATGCCTGGGTTGCAGGCTCCATCCCCAGAGTGAGGTGTGCAGGAGGCAACTGATTAATGATTCTCTCTCATCATTGATGTTTCTCTCTTTCCCTGCCTCTCTGAAATAAATTTTTTAAAAGGAATTACAAGCACAAAGCCTTTTATCCGGGGCATGGGTTTCTCCTGTAATTGTGCTCAGGGATCGGCTTGAGGAGGAGAAAACCCTTTGCCCACATCCCTAACGTGCCAGGAGTTCATTACCTCAGTGACCTCAGAAGAGGGACCTGGCCACTCTGAGGCTCAGTGATCTCCCCTGGAAAAAGCAACATTAATATTTCCCCCTGGAGTTGAGGGTCACATGACTGCATTGGGTCACATGACTACATTAGGTAGAGTGCCTAAAATCGCTGAATAAAAGTTGCCTATCTTTCTCTCTGAGCACCCAGGTAAAGGCCCTCTGGGGACAGCTATGTCCAGTGCAAATCCGTTTATTAATCTCGTTCCTGTGTATTCTGTGCCATTTTCTTATTTGTACAGGGGTGGCCAAAACCGGTTTGGCTTAGTGGATAGAGCGTCGGCCTGCGGACTGAAAGGTCCCAGGTTCGATTCCAGTCAAGGGCATGTACCTTGGTTGTGGACACATCCCCAGTGGGGGTGTGCAGGAGGCAGCTGATCGATGATTCTCGCTTTCTATCCCTCTCCCTTCCTCTCTGTAAAAAAATAAAATATATATTTAATTCTTTTTTAAAAATATTTTAAAAAGAAAAATAATTATTGTTAGGTTTTCAGGTAAATTGCAATATGTCCTGGATATTTGTCACTGCCAATAAATTAGTTAATTTTGTTAAGTGATAATGGCAGTTGTGACTGTCAGCTAATGGATCATCTTAACTTTTTGTTGTCTTCAAATGAGGAATAACAACATTTTCCCATTGATTTTTAAAGAGTGGGAAAAAAGAGAGAGAAACCTTCTATCCACAGAGCCAATGGGTTAGGCCAGTGGTTGGCAAACTGCAGCTCTTTGGCCCTTGAGTTGTTTGGCAGAGGCCAGCTTAGGAGGACCCTAATTAAGTTAATTACAATGTACGTCCCTATATAGTTTAAGTTTAAAAAATATGGCTCTCAAAAGAAATTTTAATCATTGTACTGGTGATATTTGGCTCTGTTGACTAATGAGTTTGTTAACCCAGTGGTCGGCAAACTCATTACTCATTTTTTTTTTTTTGAGCCAAAAACCGACTTCTGCGCATGGGCCACAAAGTTTCAATCTCACTGTATGTGCATCCCCTGCACGTGGTATTTTGTGGAAGAGCCACACTCAAGGGGCCAAAGAGCCGCATGTGGCTAGTGAGCCACAGTTTGCCGACCACTGGGCTAGGCTTTAGCTAGATTTAAAGCTAGATTTAAAGTTACTCTTCAACTTCAAAATGTTATTTAAGTTGAATAACTTCAAAATAACATTTTGAAGTTGAAGAGTAACTGAGGATTATGTTGTCCCTATACCCAAGCACTGGGTTTGGGTCCTGTAGGAAAACGGGAATCTGTTCTGGTGTTCAGAAGTCTCCAGAACGCCAAGGCACACACCTTCATTGAATCCGATAGAATTCAGACATTCCATGTACAGAGAGCCACGTACCTGAGTAGCTTCCATCTCCTCGGGTAACTGCTCTATAAATAAAAACTCATCTTTGTCTCCCTCAATTTCTGAATCAGAAAATCTATTAAGACAGGTAATGGAAACATGTTTGGTTGAAAATTGTGTCTGGTCCCTTTAGAATGTGTTTACCCCGACCACTGACATGGTGGGGATAGTTGGCGAGGCTTACCCCAGGGTGGCTCTCCGGCTAGGAGGCAGTCCTGCTCCCTGGAATTTAATTTGTCACACGGATTACTGGAGAGACAGCAGGTGTCTCTGCCTAACCTCCTTGGGCTGGGAGCAGAGGTATGACACGGCTATGAAAATGAAGGCTGACAGGCCGCTCCGAGAGCTCATTTCTCCTGCGGGTGTCACGCCATCACGGATCTGCATGGCGCGTGACGACCCCCACCCCCACCCCCCAAGCCAGAGCAAACACTGGTTGGGGCCGTACATCCTAAAAGCAGATATTGTCTACTCCAATCAATTGTCAGCTATTAACATGTGCTTTTAACTGCACTGGTGAAAGGCAGATATGTTCAATGAGTATATTTTTGCAGGAGCGAGATAACATTCACTCGGAGGAGAAATGTAGGCTGCCAGAGTCTATGGTGATGTGTAGATAAAAATTAACACACATAAGCCACGATGGACACAGCTTTAGGGAACAAGACCTTTGCCACTGACTGTACCGTGTACGATGCATGGTGATTGCCCTCACAAGTGAGGGATGGAAAGAATAGAAATAGAGTGTATAGCCAAAACCGGTGTTGCTCAGTGGATAAAGCATCAGCCTGCGGACTGAAAGGTCCCAGGTTCGATTCCAGTCAAGGGCATGTACCTTGATTGCGAGCACATTCCCAGAAGGGGGTGTGCAGGAGGCAGCTGATTGATAATTCTCTCTCATTGATGTTTCTAACTCTATCACTCTTCCTCTCGTAAAAAATCAATAAAAAATATTTTTTTTTAAATAGTGTGTATACACGGGCAAATAAAATAAAAGCATGCCAGGCTGGCGTGGTAGAGCCTCATTTTAAAGTTATTTCTCTTCCATCTTGAAAAAAAAAAATTTTTTTTAACTTCAAACATTTTTCAGGAAAACTTAAGTTTTGCTTTGCTGGACAAAAGAACTTGGTGATGTTTCAGGTAAGTGAAAATCCACAGCCGTCTTCCAATGTGCTCCACCTTCTGTTTTTAACCAAAGTTTTACAAGGAGAGAAGAAAAAGAAAAAAAAAAGACTTTTGTATTTTTTTTTCCTTTAAAAACCTGTTCCTCCTTGCAAAATACAATAAAATAACGGAAACACAACAAGAGCAGCAAGGAAGGAAATCCATGCGCTAGCCCTGCTGTCGGGGTCTGCGGGCTCTGAGTGCACGCCCATCAATATTCATACACGGGAAGCAGAGATGCAAAACAAACACCCCCCAAGTGCATCTGTGGCCTGGGCAAGGGGCTGGGGGGCAGGAATGAGGGGGGACTGAATTCAAGCTGGGGTCCGCTGCTTTTCTGAGAAAGATTCTCCTCGTGTGCTCTAGTTTTGTGAGCAGCCATTAGCCTGAGGCCTGTTTCATTGTTTGTCCCTGTGATTTGGAAACATGATTGAAGCCTTCCAGGGAGAGATGAATTGTCTGGGGAATGCATGCTATGGTTTCAGGGAAGAAAATGTAATTTTCCAGCCAGATCGGCTATATATTTTATATTCTTTATATTAGGCAGCCATCAATGGAACTACAGAAAGTGTGAAAAAAAAGGGGGTGGGAGGAAGAGGCAAGTGAATGAACTTGAGGGTTAGGTCTTCACAACTAGATTAAATGTCTATGTTAGCCTGTTTAGCCTGGCTCAGTGGTCGAGCATCAACCACCTATGAACCAGGAATCTACCACGGTTCCATTCCCCATCAGGGCACATACCTGGGTTGCAGGCTCTGTCCACGGTAGGGGGTGTGCTGGAAACAGCCAATCAGTGGTTCTCTCTCATCATCAATGTTTCTTCCTTTCTCTCTGAAATTCATAAAATATGTATATGATATAATGAACACTGAAAGGTGTAAGGATATCAAAAGTAGGTAGTTTTTGTGTCTGCTCTGAGACACACACAAGGCAGTGTTCTAAGCGCAAGCATACAGTCTGAGCCAAACGATTGCTCACAAGTGGTAGAGCATCGGTCTGCGGACTGAGGGGTCCCAGGTTTGATTCCGGTCAAGGGCATGTACCTTGGTTGCGGGCACATCCCTGGTAGGGGGTGTGCAAGAGGCAGCTAGTCAATGTTTCTCTCTCATCGATGTTTCTAGCTCTATCTCTCTCCCTTCTTCTCTGTAAAAAATCAATAAAAATTATATATATATATATATATATATATATATATATATATATATGAGATATTGCTATTCCCATTTTCACAGGAGAGAAGAGAAAGTGGGTTACACATCCTGCCCTAATATTCCATGATCATACAGCTAGGATGAGAAAAAATTTTCTGAATCCACAGCCATACTTTTTCTTCCTTATTTAACAGATTTTTATCTTAATTTTTTTGTTGATTTTTAGGGAGGAAGAGAGATGGATAGAAAGAAAAATACCATCAGCTGCCTCCTGCATGCCCTACACTGGGGATTGTGCCCACAACCCAGGGCATGTGTCCTGATCAGGAATCAAACCAGGACCTCCTGGTTCATAGGTTGATGCTCAACCACTGAGCCATGCAGGCCGGCTATTGTACAGAGATTGTAAACACACCAAGAGTGTCTGAGCCCTAGATAGTTTGGCTCAGAGGATAGAGCATCAGCCTGTGGACTGAAGGGTCCTGGGTTCAATTCCAGTAAATGGCACATACCTGAGTTTCAGGGTCCATTCTGGCCTTGGTTGGGGTGCAAATGGGAGGTAATTTATTGATGTGTCTCTCTCACATTGATGTTTCACTCTGTCTCCCCACTCCCATTCTGTTTCCCCCCTCCCATTCTCTCTAAAAATCAGTGGAAAACCTTGGGTGAGGATTAACAAAAAGAGTCTCAATAAGGTGAAGAAACAGGAAAATAACATCTTAAATTGCTTCATGATTTGCCTGATTTTGGGGGAAGAAATGAGAAAAAATTGTTAATGATTCAAATCAAACACATTAAATTGACATACTTATCCCTGTTAAAAGAACTCATAGTTGGCATTAATGAGATATTTTCGACAATTTCTTTGAGCAGCCTGTAAGTAAAAAATCAAACATGTTTCAATAATATTTTCCCTCTCAGTAGGTACTTGTTCTTTCAATGTTGATAAAACCCTGGGATTTAAATCCATTGATTGACAATTTGGAGCTGTTTATTTTTCTCCTATTTTCTATTTAGGGCTTCCTGGGACAGGAGGGCTTACTGAAGCGAAGCTAAGGGTGAATGAAGGAACAGTCCTCATTTATACAAGCTGATTCTCCTCTAGATATTTTATGATAAAGCCATTTATTTCCTACTGTTAGATATCTTTTCAGAACAATAACCGATCCAACTCTATACACAATCAGCATCTAAGTATACTAGTGCAGTGTTCAGCAAACCAAGGCTCAAGAGCCATGGTTTGCCCCTCTGTTGACTAATGAGTTTGCCGACCGCCGTCCTAGTTCATAGGTGGAAGTTCAACTCCTGAGCCACAGTGTTCCTCTTTTAAACATTTAGGTCAGCAGTCGGCAAACTCATTAGTCAACAGAGCGGCAAATGGAGGCTCACAGGCCTCATGTGGCTCACAAGCTGCAGTTTGCCGACCACTGTACTAGTGAGACCACATGCAATCTCTTCAGAAGGAATTATCTAGCCGGGACCGGTTTGGCTCAGTGGATAGAGCGTCGGCCTGTGGACTGAAAGGTCCCGGGTTCGATTCCGGGCAAGGGCATGTACTTTGGTTGCGGGCACGTCCCCAGTGGGGGGTGTGCAAGAGGCAGCTGATCGATGATTCTCTCTCATTGATGTTTCTAACTCTCTATCCCTCTCTCTTCCTCTCTGTGAAAAATCAATGAAATATATATTTAAAAAAAAAAGAAGGAATTATCTATAGCCAATCTTGTGCAGAAATAATATATTATAATGTAATATACAAAGATAGTATGCATCTATTATATATTATATAACATGATTATATAGTATATGTGTGTATATACTATATAAGCATATTTAAATATATATAATTTATAGTTTACAAAGATACAGGTATATTTCTTTAATGATTATATGGATCTTTTTTTTAAATATGTTTTTATTTCAGAGAGGGAGAGAGAGAGAAAAAAACGTCAATGATGAGAATCATGGATCAACTGCCTCCTGTACACCCCCCACTGGGGCTGGTGCCCACATCCTGGGCACAAGTGCTGACTGACCAGGAATCTAACCAGGACCTTCTCGTTCTTAAGTCGATGCTCAACCACTGAGCCATGCAGGCCGGCTATTGTACAGATTGTAAACACACCAAGAGTGTCTGAGCCCTAGCTGGTGTTGCTCAGTGGATAGAGCATCAGCCTGTGGACTGAAGCGTCCTGGGTTCAATAAAGACACATACCTGAGTTGCAGGGTCCATTCTGGCCCTGGTCAGAGTGCAAGTGGGAGACAACCTATCGATGTGTCTCTCTCTCCCCTCCCAACTCTCTCTAAAAATCAGTGGAAAACCCTTGGGTGAGGATTAACAAAAAGTCTCAATAAGGTGAAGAAATAGAAAAATAACTTTTTTTTTTTTTTTTTTTTTTTTAGGAAAATAACATCTTAAATTGGCTTCATGATTTGCCTGATTTTGGGGGAAAGAAATGAGAAAAAATTGTTAATGATTCAAATCAAACACATTAAATTGACACACTTAACCCTTGTTAAAAGAACTTGTAGTTGGTCTTAATGAGATATTTTTGATTTTTTACTTACAGGCTGCTCAAAGAAATTGTCAAACATGCTTCAATAGTATTTTCCCTCTCAGTAGGTACTTGTTCTTTCAATGTTGATAAAACCCTGGGATTTAAATCCATTGATTGACAATTTGGAGCTGTTTTGGAGCTGTTTATTTTTTTCTTATTTTCTATTTAGGGCTTCCTGTGACAGGATGGTTTACTGAAGCGAAGCTAAGGGTGAATGAAGGGACAGTCCTCATTTATACATGCTGATTCTCCTCTAGATATTTTATGATAAAGCCACTTATGTTTCCTATTGTTAGATATCTTTTCAGAACAATAACCGGTCCAACTCTATACACAATCAGCTTCCAAATATACTAGTGCAGTGGTCAGCAAACATGTGGCTCTAGAGCCTCGATTTGGCTCTGTTGATTAATGAGTTTGCCGACCACTGTCCTAGTTCATAGGTCGAAGTTCAGCTACTGAGCCACAGTGTTCCTCTTTTAAATGCTTAGGTCAGTGGTCAGCAAACTCAGTCATCAGAGTGGCAAATCGAGGCTCATTTACACCGATTCTCCTCTAGATATTTTATGATATCTAGAGCTGCAGTTTGCCGACCACTGTGCTAGTGAGACCACATGCAATCTCTTCAGAAGGAATTATCTATAGCCAATCTTGTGCAGAAATATATATATACATAATATACAAATATGCAAACACCTATTACATAACATATACATCTATATACTCTATAATCATGTTATATTACTATATAATATAGTATATAGGCAATATATACTATATAATATAGTATATAGGAATATATACTACATAAGCATATTTAAATATACATAATTTATACTATACAAATATACAGATATATTTCTTCAATGATTAACTATGTGGATCTTTTTTAAAAATATATTTTTATTTCAGAGAAGAAGGAAGAGGGAGAGAGAGAGAAACATCAATGATGAGAGAGAACCATGGATCAACTGCCTCCTGCACGCCCCCTACTGGGGCTGGAGCCCACATCCTGGGACTGGGAATCGAACCAGGACCTCCTGGTTCATAGGTGGATGCTCAACCACTGAGCCCCGCCCAGGGTTCCCTGGACCTCTTACCTTTGTTACGGACTGGCTGGAGCCGGGCAGAAGGAACCTAGTGCAGCTCCGGGCTCAGGATGCCTGTACTGACCCAGCCTCTCCCTGTTGTTCCCTTTCCAGATCCTCCACCTACTGGCTCTCCCGCGTCCAGTCCTTCCTCTACTGCAACGAGAACGGGCTGCTGGGCAGCTTCTCGGAGGAGACGCACTCGTGCACCTGCCCCAGCGACCAGCTGGCCTGCACGGCCGCCCTGCCATGCGCCGTGGGCGACGCGGCCGCCTGCCTGGCCTGCGCCCCGGACAACCGCACGCGCTGCGGCGCCTGCAACGCGGGCTACATGCTGAGCCAGGGCGCCTGCAGGCCCGAGGTGGCCGACTCCACCGACCACTACCTGGGCTTCGAGACCGACCTGCAGGACCTGGAGCTCCGCTACCTGCTGCAGAGGGCCGACCGGCGCCTCGAGGTGCATGCCATCTTCATCAGCAACGACATGCGCCTCAACAGCTGGTTCGACCCGTCGTGGCGCAAGCGCATGCTGCTCACGCTCAAGAGCAACAAGTACAAGGCCAGCCTGGTGCACATGGTGCTGGGCCTGTCGCTGCAGATCTGCCTGACCAAGAACAGCACGCTGGAGCCCGTGCTGGCCGTGTACATCAACCCGTTCGGGGGCAGCCACTCGGAGAGCTGGTACATGCCCGTTGGCGAGGACGGCTTCCCGGACTGGGAGCGGACTAGGCTGGACCTGCCCCTGCAGTGCTACAACTGGTCCCTGACGCTGGGCAACAAGTGGAAGACCTTCTTCGAGACGGTGCACATCTACCTGCGCAGCCGCGTCCGGGCCAGCAGCGCTGGTGGTGGCCCCGGAGGCAACGCCACCGACGGCAGCAGCAGCAGCAGCAGCAGCGTCGTGTACTACGAGCCGCTGGAGTTCGTGGACCCGGCGCGCAACCTGGGCTACATGAAGATCAACCACATCCAGGTGTTCGGCTACAGCATGCACTTCGACCCCGAGGCCATCCGGGACCTCATCCTGCAGCTGGACTACCCCTACACTCAGGGATCGCAGGACTCGGCGCTGCTGCAGCTGGTGGAGATCCGGGACCGGGTCAACAAGCTGTCCCCACCAGGCCCCCGCAGACTCGACCTGTTCGCCTGCCTGCTCCGCCACAGGCTCAAGCTGGCCACCAGCGAGGTGGTCCGCATCCAGGCGGCCCTGCAGGCCTTCAACGCCAAGCTGCCCAACGCCGTGGACTACGACACCACCAAACTGTGTAGCTAAACCAGGCATAAGCCAAGCACAAGAAGCCCACGTGCCCCCCCCCAGGGGGAGTTTTTCCCTAGTGCTTTTTGGGGGGCCCGTGTCTGTTGGGAAGAGTTCACTTACTTAAAACCAGTCGTCTTTTCACTATCTCGTCTTCTATCCGTGGATAAAACCGTTTGGAGGGCAACCATTGGCTGCCCATGAATATATCCCACTTGCAGTCTTGGTTGGTTGATGAATGAAAATATATTAACGGACGCCCGTCTAAGGAGACAGCCTACTTTTTACAAATAAAATTTCATTTGTAATTTTCTATGTTCCGTGGCCAATGCTTTTGTGCATTACATCCTCTGGAGGGAACATAAAAAAAAGATACCAATAAAATTTTGTAGCTGAACAGTTATTAAAAAGAAGTGCCGTGGGTTTCTTTCTTTTTCTTTTTTTCCCCCGTGAAATGAGTTCTGTTTGGATACATGGCTTGTTAGGAATTGAGGGGACATTCACCAGGATTGATTTTTTTTTTTTTAAATGGGGACATTTGAAAGTCCCTCTCAACCGCCTTCAGGGAAAATCCAACTAGATGGAATGCTTAGAAGCCGTTGACACATTATTACTTGTGTTACCCGTGCTTGCAAACCATTCCAAGAGACACAATCCTTATAACAAACAGGTAAAATGTTTCCCAACTAAATGTACCAAAGAAGGTGACCAAAAGCTTATCATAGTCGAAGGAAACAATTTTTTTTAGCAACTTGTTCAGCCATTGTTTTTCTAAAGTCTAATAGCCTATAGTTGTATATGCCACAATCATTTCCATGTACTGAAAACCTATCAATAGTTATTCCAACATTTTACCAAAGTCAATTGTATAACTTCTAGAACTTATAAATAATGACATGTTGGTATAAAATAAATCAACTGATGAAAAAGAAACTTTTTTTTTTCAGATAAACTATTACTAAAATACATTAAGAAAAACACACCCTTTTAATATAAAACTAATTTTAGTTTAAGGTTTTGTTCTAAAATGAGTTCGCATATTGCCCATGGTATAATATTAGATATATAATTAACTTTTCCCCTGCGGATGTAAAATGCATTTTTAATTTAAATTCCTATTGTTTAAAGTATTACATGTCTCCTTCCCCTACCCCTCCAACCACATCCCTCATTAACTTCTCCCAGGCCGCTTTTTGCTTAGATATGCCTGGATGTACCATCAAGTGTGGTTATGGTGCTTAGCACTGGGCTCTTGTCTTAGATGTGCCATAAGCATTTCTTAGCATTTAAACAAAAGCCCTGCCTACCTGCTGAGGCCATCTTGTCTCGTCATTTTCCAGGGCTCGGAGACAGGAACCCTTGATAGGAATGAACAGGGTAAGACTGGCCACAAAAACATCACCCAGACATCTGGGTTCTTGAGATGTTTGTCTTTCTTTCCCAGACATTTTAACCACAAGTAGTTCTGATGATTAATATATAGTCCATCTACCATAAGCAAAATACTGATCTCGCATTGCTTGGGGTAGCTTCTAAGCAGTTCAACAGAAAATATATACAATTATTAAACATCATCATTTTGGTGTTATATCAAATAGTCTCTTTCTTTGATTCTAACAACAACACTAGGTTATAGATTATTATGCCCCCCACCCCTTTTTTTTGTGAAAGGCTCAAAATGGTTGGTCAAACCAAGATGTTGCGAGCCCAAGATTCTAACACAGGTTTGTCTGAAAAAGTCAGAATTACCAAGAGGACCCTTATCAGAAAGAAGAGTCTCGGGAGCCTAGGCCAGACACCAACCAAGCAACATGCATTGTCCCCAATGGACACAGGTGGCGGCACTCCCTGGAACTCGCTCTGCCCTGACTGGCTTATGGGGAAGACCCCGCAGCCACAGGTAAGAACTTAACGAGGCTTTCCTCCTGGGATGGCCTGTGTTGGCATAAAGGTCCCACTGGTCAGGATCTAATTATCCGAGTGCCAGCTGCCTGAGTTACACTGGTAGCGTGACCTTTATATCCTAGTCTGGTTCCCCCCCGAAAGACAGAGGTCATACGAATGCTTCTCTCTAAACGCTGTGTTTAAGGAACCATGATTACAGTGTAAGTGAACAGATCAAGCAAATTCTCAAGTGTTATGCAGATGTAGAGGATCAACACATTTTTTTTTTGTTACCATTTCTCATATATTACTGGAATTTTGAAAACCCCATAGGGAAAACAATTTTAAATAATAAGTGTGGCTTGGGGTCTCTAAGAAGCTACGGAGAGGTGTCCCAGATCAAAATGTGACCACTGAAAAGAACATATAAAGTGAATCAAGCTCAGAACGCCTCTGATTAGAATCTCTTTCTGATTTGGTGCCTGGACCATTTAATTAGAATAATAATATCCTCTTGGAAAATTGCATTTCCCTCTGGTCATAGATACGGTCTTTATAATTTGAAGCCACAGAGTCACAGATGTTAAGCTTGTGATATTCTTAGGCAATTATCGCATAATTGACTGAATTTTTAAAACCTGAGAGTTGACATTTTGCTGTCTCCCCTTCTACTGCCATCGATATTCTACTTTCCCCCATCTGTGTGATCAGATTTATGTTTCTACTTCCCAGTTTTCCTGGAGATAGAAATATAAATTATAATTCAATCACCCCATAATAGTTCAATATTTGATAAATATATGTCAGTTGGAAATGTTCACATCTCCATTTCTTTTACGTGCAGGCAGCATCAGCTCTTTTAATGAACTATGGACGGCTTGTGAATTAGAATATCCATGTCAAATTATCTGATATGGAGGACATGTGGTAAATTAGTGCATCCAAATGAAATTCAATCTGAAGCAGAAGTTCCACACTTGAAATTATCTGATGTTTCTGACAATCAGGCTAACCATTTAATCACCAAAGTGCTATTTCGTTCTATGGTTGTACAATGCAACTATCACATAGTAACTATACTACGTAATACTTGATTAAATATATATGCAGTACTTACCATGAGTGAAGCACTGTCCCTAGGGGATAGGATTTCAATACAAGATAGTAACCTCACCACGGATTTCTAACTTAACTCTTCCTCCAACAAGCATTGTTATGGGCCTGAAACAGCCCTGAAGGGTTCAGAAGTTGGCTAATACAGGAGCCTTAAAAAAAAAAAAAAAGGTAAGTCTACCATATTGCTATAAAACCATAATTCATCTTTTCTCTCTAATTTCCCTGGTAATTTTTCCCGTTCCATTCCCCTCCAGTCACCAGTGTGAACTTTTAAATTATAAACCTATTAAAATGGAAATGGTACACGTATCTTGACTGAATTGGGAACTAACTCTTTAATTGGCATGTAATTCCTTTCTTAATCCAGCCCTTGGCTATTTCCCTATCTTCTTTTTCCAAAGTATTTATGTCATACCAAACTATTATTTAATATTAGACTGCATTAAAAAAAAGAAAGAAAAATGGTGGAAAAAACATAGAACTGGTTTCTACTATTCAATTTACCTTGCTACCACCAGCAATAAAGCAAAGTTATTAGGTCAAAACTAAAGAATCTGAATAAAGTAGAGACTTAAGTTAATAATGTTACAATATTTATTAATTGTAACAAAGGTACCGCATTGATACAATATTTTAATAGGGAAAAGTGGCAGTGGAGTATAGAAACACATTTTTTTTTTTAAATTTCCTGTAACTCTAAATCTGTTCTACATAAAAGCTATGCCCGGCCAGTGTGGCTCAATGGTTGAGCATTGACCTATGAACCAGGAGGTCATTGTTGGATTCCCAGTCAGGGCACATCCTGGGGTTGTGGGTTCAATCCCCAGTAGGGGGGGGGCGGGTAAGAGGCAGCTGATCAATGATTCTTTTTCATCATTGAGGTTTCTCTCTCTCCCTAGCCCTTCCTTTCTGAAATCAATAAAAAAGTATATTTCCAAAAGAAAAAATAAATAAATAAAAGTTGTTTTAGAATTCATAATCCCTGGGATATTCAGTGTATTATTAAAATTTTCATGGGTACAAATCATTTTCAAGCAAACATTTCAACTTTTGAATAATGTTTCCCAGAAGTATTATTACTGTTTACTGTTTACTCCCTAAAATTCATCTTCTCCTTTTCCTTAAGTACAAAGCTTCCCAGCTCAATTATTTTTCCTTCCCTCACTGACTCCGACTCTTATAAATTCTCACCAATGAAACAGGAGTGCAAATCCTCTCCGGACAACACGCAAACATATGTGCTTGAAATAAGCTTGGCCAAGGCTCCCTGTGACTTATCCACCACTCTGGCTGGGAATGGCCCTTAGCGGAGCTTCCTAGAAAACCATGTTTCAAGCATGCAAGAACCCCAAATACTGCTGAAATGAATACTCCGAGCAGATCCTACATACCCACCCTAAACATGAACCAAGAGAGAAATACATGTATCACTTTTTAAAAACCATTCCATTTGAAGTCATTCTAAAATCTTGGTTCACCTTGCATCTCTTAAGAGTCATACCTCCCACCCCTTGCATTTCTCCAGTGCCTCCTCCAATTGAATATGTGATTACGCTAATGCACTTTTGTAATAATGGGCACAACACTTACAATTTACAAACTATAGAAATGCTTCATGTTTTCGGTAACTTCAGCAGGAACTAAGTAGTTATTTTTAAAAGAATATTAACTAGAAATCAAAATCTTACACTCCTTTAATGGCCTAAAACTGTTGTTGCTGTAATGCCTTTGATGGAACTTTCTATAAATTTCATAGAAAACAAGTATACTAAGTCATCAAAATGACCACCAGTTACCTTAGGTCACTGGTCGGAAAACTCATTTGTCAACAGAGCCAAATATCAACAGAACAACGATTGAAATTTGTTTTGAGAGACCAATTTTTTAAACTTAAACTTCTTCTAACGCCACTTCTTCAAAATAGACTCGCCTAGGCCTTGGTATTTTGTGGAAGAGGCACACTCAAGGGGCCAAAGAGCCCCATGTGGCTCGAGAGCCGCAGTTTGCTGACCATGGCCTTAGGCTGTTATAATAACATTATCAGGCATAGTCATCATTTGGGCACATAGGCTAGCTTTGCTGCATACTAAATTGCTCTGGATTGCTATAATTCTTGTGTTCATGCCAATATCCCAAGCACCAGCCCAGTATTTGGGTTCCAAACATTACACTCGGTTGTCTTAAACCTATAAAAAAATACATATATGACTCTTCTATTAGGTGGACATGGAAAGGAACTTAGGGCACCTAAATGTGTCTGAATGAAGATTACTTTCCAGGAGTGATTTGAAGCATTCAGTGATTAGAGAATCTGAGTAGAGAATCTGAGATTGTATACCCTGTAGCACATCTTTTAGTCAAATATGCTTTATATTTATAAAAATAGAACTCTACTGGACTACTAATTACATATTTTGCCTATTGTGAGACAAGGATTTGAAACATATTTTCTAATCTTCGGAAGCATTTACCAAAAATGAACTATTTCTCCATTGAGCCAGTTTCATTTCCTTAATGGCCTTGATGACTTGGATCTACCTACAATGGAAAGACTTAACTTTCTTTTTGTTCTGTTCATGCAGTGATTCAACCATATATCTATTTATTCAACAATAAAACACACCAAGCCCTAATCATGTGCCTGTTATATTGCTAGTTGCTAGGATGGAGGAAAAAAAAAAAGGTTTTGTTTTTTTTCTTTGCTTTAGCCTTCCACAATTTATGAGGAGCACCTAGCAGTTAAACCCCAAGATTGTGAGGTCCTCTAATCCAATCAGTCCCTCTGTTCAAACTGAAGGATAAGATAAGCTACCTTTAAGACTACATTCCTGTGTACATAGTCCTCCTCCCTGCTGGTTTAGTACAAAGTTCCTTTCCCTTCACCTTCATAACTTTTGCTCTAAGAATATTTTGTAGGCTTTGAAAAAAATACTGATGAGACACCTCCCTAGGACACCTGCCCTATTGCCTCCTGAAGAACTAACAAAGACAACCCCCCCCCACACACACACACACACCATGTCTGCTCAATTTCATCCAGCAACAGCAGCAGCCTGAAAATCCCCCTCCCTTTCTTGTCCAGTATTTTAACACGCAGGCGCAGTTTTGGCCCTTGCATTGATTGATTAGCAATGCACTGGCCCTTTCTCTTCCGGTAAAATCAAATAAAATTTCTCCCTGCATCTACCTCTTCCTTTTGCTGTCAATTCATTCACAGCCCACGTCATGGGCCAAAAACCCTAACACCAGGTTCTAAGAACAAAACAATGGAAAACACGCGACCTGTCGCTGAATTTGCTAGGTTATGGATACGACTGACTCTCTGATGCTTCTACCACTGGAACTCCTGAGTTTCAGCTGGCACTGGCTACTATCCAGATAACACGCCCATCAAGATAGCATGTTGTGTGACTCATTGTGGTCCTAGGGCCACATTCTGATGAATAGGAAGTGAGAAGAAGGAATGTGTACTGGCTTCATTTGCTCAGAGCCAGCTCCATCACTTGCAGGGTTCAATGCAAAATGAAAACACACTACCTTGTGGAGAACTTCAAGATGGCGACAGCAGCGCTTCCAGACAAGCCTGGGTCCTTCTCCATGTGGGGTCCTTGGAATCACTCACAGGGCACATTCATGAAGCGGACCCTGCATGCTCTTACTAGGAACATGGCAGCTTGTCCTTCCTTCTCCTTTTCCTTCCTCACTTGCTGAGATGAAAAGAAAAGAAAAAGTCAAGACCTGGGTGATCCATGAATCCAGAATGACACAGCTACCTGTTATACCTAAACTAATGACCTATTTCTACCTTATTAAAAGCCACCCTGTAAATCTGACATAATAAAAACATGTCAGTCAATACACACATGCTTGCATTTCCATTATCATTATGTTTAATTCCTAGAGGTAGAAGTTAAAGCGGAATAAGTAAACTGATGGAAAGTTAGTTTACTAATTGAAGTGATCCTAAGCCGCACTTCACATGCTCATTGTACCCTGCTTTATAGAGACACGCTTCTCTGATATTTGATTGGATGTAATGAATCATTCATTGCATTAATGAATGTTGATGCCAGTTGTGTCAAACTGTTGATACAGATGCAATTTACATACTGCTTCCACATCGGCTGACTTCATCCCTCTCATTATCAGCAATATCAGAAATTACACTGAATACGTAATTTATTCTGTGCAGTTGTGAGCAACCTGGCTGGGGGGACGGTGGATGATATAAGGTAGGGGTGTCAAACTCAATCAGAGAAGGGGCCAAAATCTAAAATCCAGCCTAAATCGCGGGCCGAATAGTTTACTGAAGTCATAAACTGACAATGTCATAAACTGACAGCGGAGTGCAGTGATGACAGCGCGGTGCGGGCCACATTGCAAGGCCTGGCGGGCTGGATTTGGCCCGCGGGCCTTGTGTTTGACACATGTGATATAAGGCATTCTCATCCACTTTGAGGCCAGGAAAATCCAAATCATGCAACAGGGAGCAATATATTCATTTTTATCTACTCAGGTGCAGTTGACCTTGGAGCAACACTGGTTTGAACTGCATGGATCCACTTACACATGTTTTTTTTTTTTCAATAAATAATTGTACTATTTTTATCTTCAATGAGGGGTGTACAGTTGTATGCATTAATATACCCCATATTCTATAAGGAATTGAGCATCCACAGAGTTTGGTATCTGGGGGGTAGAGGAGGACCTGGAACCAATCTCCCAGAGGGGCCAAAGGATGGCTGAGTTTTGGGGGAGTCAAAAGTTAAATGCAGAATTTCAACTATGTGGGGGTTGGCACCCCTAACCCCCGAGTTGTTCAAAGATCAGCTAGCGATAGGTGGATAGGTGGATGCATATATAAATGGTAGTTAGGTAAATAGCTACCAATGCAATGTAAACATACATGGTAAAAAACTAAGTTTTAATGAAGTAGTTAATTGTTATTTTTAGCAATAAGGTGTTCTCCTCTAACAGAAACTCTTAAAGGGACCCCTGCACTCTGGTTGAAATCAGGCCCAAGTATCACATAGGAAGTGAAGGCCTTGTCTTTTAACAGTGGCATAGGCCTTTTGGGTTGTTCTTGCCTGATTTCCATGGGCCCCGAGAGTGCAAACATACACTAAAAAAAATCCTATTTTAATAATAAATTATAGCTGAAACCAGTTTGACTTAGTGGATAGTGTTGGCCTGCAGACTGAAAGGTCCCAGGTTTGATTCCGGTCAAGGACATGTACCTTGGTTGCGGGCACATCCCCAGTATGGGGTGTGTAAGAGGTAGTTGATCAATGATTCTCTCTCATTGATGTTTCTAACTCTCTATACCTCTCTCTTCCTCTCTGTAAAAAAAAATCAATAAAACTATATTTAAAAAATAATAATAAATTACCGTCAAGAACTCTTTTGTGCTTAGCATCTTGTTGCAGTAAGTAAGCCGCTTAGTCTTCTGGGACTTTGAGTTCCTCCCGTATAGACGTTATGGCTAAGTTTGCTTTAGGTTCTCATTCAACTTGAACATGTCTATGACTCCCTGTGCAAACTGACTCAACTGACAGAGTCCCCCTCTGGGTGAGAGCGGCTGCCAGCTATCAATGGCGATGACTGAGCCTCAAAATATGAGCAGGATCGCAGTACATTAGGAGCGCACAAGAGGACATTCCAGATAAAGCAAGTGCCATATAATTTGGGAATGCCAAGGCATAGCCTGGCAATGAGGAACATATGTGTCTGGCACCGCTTGGAAGTTTAATTGGCACTTTGTGTTCCAATGCTTTGATTTGGGGAAAGTAAACATTGTGTTTTTAAGCCCCGCTGAACACAGTGATTTCCTCAGTTGTTGGGAGTGATTTAAAAATTAATGCCACTCTCCACTGGCAAGGGATCCTGTATGAGATCGGATAGGTTTGGCTTTTGCAGTAACAAAGCCACAGCTCATTTGCCAGTCCTGCAGTGGCCAAAGCCATGATGCCCATTGTTCCATGATGACTGAAGGGTGGGAGGGGACAGAAGGAAAATGCAATGAACGATTCATTAGGGTCACTCGTTTTGTGTAATAAATTAATTTCCCGAAAATTGGCATTCGTCCTATGGAATCTGGGGATTGAAGAAAAGTACACCTAAATTTTTATAAAACAATACCTTTCAAGAGGATGGATTCTTAAAATCAACACTTAACATATTTACCTGTCTATTCAAAAATTTTTATTTAAAAAAAGGTTATCAAAAATCCATGGATGTCAAGGAAGGCCATCACCCTTTCAATTGCATTGCCATTTACAAACGAAGGATGTCTCCGTAAAATTCAAGTTGCCTATGTGACCCTAGTTGGTTTGGCTCAGTGGATAGAATGTCAGCCTGCAAGTCCCAGGTTCGATTCCAGTCAAGGGCACATGCCCGGGTTGTGGGCTCAATCCTCAATGGGTGGTGCAGGAGGCAGCAGGCCAATGATTCTCTTCCATTGTGGATGTTTCTCTTTCTCCCTCTCCCCTCCTCTCTGAAATCAATAATATATGTTGAAATCAATAATATTATATTTAACATTGCCTATATGGGTTCTAAAGAAAAGAGAGACCAAGAGTCATATTGATTCATAGTCTCCAACCCCAACCAGGGACATGCATGCCCTGGTCAGTCTATTTCCTCTTTTAAATATTTGTTTTCCATGACAGCATTTCTGAAACATGTTATTTCTAACAGGTAGCATGAACATGGTCATCAACTTACTTTTCTTTACCTTTCCAAAATTAGCAGTCTTTTTTTTATTGCTATAGACTGAATGTTTGTGTCCCCTAAATTGATATGCTGAAAGCTAATTCCCAAGGAGATAGCATTAGAAAGTGGGGATAAGGGGAGGGGGTTAAGGGACAAGGGTGGGGCTCTCACCAGTGGGATTTGTGCCCCTGTAAGAGATCTAGCGAGCTCCCTCACCCCTCTTACCTGGTGAGGACACAGGCAGATCTTTGTCTATGAACCGTATGAAGACAAGGAATCCTCAGGAGCCTTAATCTTGACTTCCCACCTCCCAATCTGTAAGAAATAAGTGTTTGTTGTTTAGGCTACACAGTCCATGGCATTCTTTTTTTAAAGAAATATATATATTATTGATTTTTTACAGAGAAGGAGAGGGATAGAGAGTTAGAAGCATCGATGAGAGAGAATCATTAATCAGCTGCCTCTTGCACACTTCCTACTGGGGATGTGCCTGAAACCAAGGTACATGCCCTTGACCGGAATCGGACCTGGGACCTTTCAGTCCGCTGGCCGACGCTCTATCCACTGAGCCAAACCGGTTTCAGCCATGGCATTCTTCTTATAACAGAAGTGAACACATTTATACAATTGATAAAACTTCTTAAAATCACTACGGTTTTAAACATCATCAATGTAGCTTATATTCCAAGTGGCAATGAACTATTTTAGTCTCTCTTGTGTATTTAGTAACATTTTTAAAGAACTACATGCCTGGCACAGTTCTAAGTATTGTGCAAATACCAACCCGTCTAATTCACAGATCAACCCAGAGAAGTCTATTTATACCAGCAGTTTACAGACTGAGCTAACCAAGGTACAGAAGGGCTAGATAATTTATCCAAAGTCACACAGCTAGTGAATAATAGGACCAGGAATTAGACTGGCATTTTAGTTCTACACTGTGCTTTTCAGTACCATATTTTAAATCTATTTATAACATTGCAATATGATCCCTAGCCAGTGAGGCTCATTTGGTTGACCATCATGCCTTGCACCAAGAGGTCACTGGTTCGATTCCTGGTCAGAGAACATGACGGGGTTTCAGACTCAATTCCCAGTAGGGGGCGTGTAAGAGGCAGCAGATAGATGTTTCTCTCTCCTGCTCTGGAGTCAATAAAAACATTTTAAAAAAAAATACCCCTAAATATTAAAAAAATTGCATTTTGATAGATATATGTATTTATACATGCCCCTTTTAGCAACCTCACTCATGTCTCTCTTTACATCAAGAAAACTTTGAAGACCATGAATGACTCCTGTTGTTAGGTACACAGCAATAATTTAAGGCCATTTCAAAAGTGTATTAATAATTACCCATTCACTTCAATTACTTCATTCATTGCACTTGTGTCTTTTAAGTGATAATTGAGTGTTTACGCATGATAGTATGAAAACCCTGGAAATTAATTTTCCTTCCGCCATGTGCAAATTAGTGCATCCTTAATACTGTAACGAAATTAAGAAACCATGTCCCTCGGGTCCTTAGTTCTTCTCTCCTTTCTTCCTGGCTCCTGTACTCCGTCTGCCTCATTCATTCTGAGGCCTCTAGCTATTGGTTTGCATTCAAAGCATCTCTTCTGCTCATAGGAAGTCCGTGGCTATCCTTTTCCTGTGGCTGCTGTAACAAATGATCTCGAACTCATGCCTAAAGCAATTTGCATTTATCCGCACACATTTCTGGAGGCCGGAAGTAAGAAGTTAGAACCCAGGGGCATGCAGGGCCAAAGGCCCCACAGAGGCTCTTGGGAAAGTTCTAGCTCTTATCTTTCCCACCTTGGGAGCTGCCTGCAATTCTAGCTCCCTGGAACTCTGCTTTCATGTCTCTGACTTCACCTTGTGCCTGCACTTAAATAATCAAACAAAAAGTCTTCAAGCCTAATGAAACCCTTTGAAATGTAAAACAGCCTGGCCGGTGTTGCTCAGTGGTTGAGCACTGACCCTTGGACCAGGAGGTCACAGTTCAATTCCCCATGTTGCAAGCTCAATTTCCAGGGGCCGGGGGGGGGGGGGGGGGGGGGGGGGGATATGCAGAAGGCAACTGCTTAATGTTTATATATCATCAATGTTTCTCTCTCTCTCTCTCCTTTTCTATCTCACTAAAAATGAAAGCATTTTTTTTTTAAATGGCTGGGGGAGTAATATTGGAAAATATTATTCGCTGTGTGTGGACTCTGACCTGGTAAATGTATCACACATATTCAGTGATGGTGAATGAGACTGTGCCAAAATTCTAATAACTTCAGACTAAGTCTGGGATGGTTCACCTATAGAATCTTTGTTATTGCTGTATTTATTTTTTTTTAACAAAAGAATGGTCTGCTGAAGAAATTTAATGCCTTGATGATGACTTTAGTGGCACTCTATTATTTATTTTGAGGCTCTGGCATTAGATGATGCGATTATGAAATTACGTATAAAATATCACTTATTTTAACATAAAAATAATAATATTCTTTTTGATGTGACAATTTTTTCCTTCAGAATTTAGCTGAAGTAATTTAAGGTATAGAAATACCATTTTAGCAATATGAAAACTATAATATATAGCATAACAATGAACAAGGAAATGTTAATTTTTGAAAATTATTATAAGTTTTGTCAGGCGATGTATGGGTAATACAAACAGTGGATAAGTAAACAAGTATAAGCAGGGTAATCACATATTAGAGGCTCTCTTTTTTGAACACTGGTTCTAGAACTGAATAATAGCCCAAGGCTTACAAATAGCAGGAGGGTCAGGCTTTGACACAGCTCTCAAACTCTTGCTTCCCGTTGTTTAAAAAATATAGTTTTATTTAGTTTAGAAAGAAGGGAGAGGGAGAATAGAAACATCAGGGATGAGAGAGAATCATGGGTCAGCTGCCTCCTGCATGCCCTCTAGTGGGGATCGAGCCCACCACCTGGAATCAAATCATGTGCCCTGACCTGGAATCCAACCATGACCTCCTGGTTCATGGGCAGACTCTTAACCACTGAGCCACACTGGCTGGGGACTTCCCATTTAAAAAAAAAAAAAAAAAAATTTCCCCTCCACTTTCTGCACTCTTTGGTCCTTTTCCAGCCTCCACACATCTAAGGGAGTGGACGACGTCAGCTTAGACCTCAAGGCTTTGCTTAAAAGACTCCACATTAATTACTGCTCATCAGCATCCATCATGGTGACAGCTCCTGGGAGCAGGGCTGTTTATTTTGTTCTCACCTTCTCTGCCTGGCTGTCACATGAAAGAGTTTTATGGTTCTTGAGGGAGCCATCCTTCTCTATGACCAGCTGCTTTAAGGGAAGAGAGAGAGAAAAAATGTCTTCCCTTCAATGTTGCCCTGGCTTTGGTGTTTCCGTGTAAATGAAATGGCATCACTGTAGCAATTACTAGTCTCCTTTAATTGAGTTCCTTGATAACTCAGTGGAGTTAAATCAACCAGGAAGCCATTGAAAAAAAAAAACAAAACAAAAAAACCTGAATTCTAATGCTATTACAACTGTTTTTTTCAGAGATGATCACAGAAGTTACACTATCTTGTGGGGATCCTATTTAAATGGGGGTCCTATTGCTTGACTTAAACTTTGACTATAATAACACCCTATGCCTTTGTAATAAGTATTTTCATTACTTTACTTTTATATGTCAGGAAATGTTATTTTGGGTTCTTTGGGTTTAATCAGTTTTTATTGCTGCAGTCTTCTTTAACTGTATCTCTTTTTTTTCCCTCATATATTTTTATTGACTTTTTATGGAGAGAAAGAGAGAGGGACAGAGTTAGAAACATCGATGAGAGAGAATCATCGATCAGCTGCCTCTTGTACACCCCCACTGGGGATGTGCCTGCAACCAAGATACATGCCCTTGACTGGAATCGAACCCGGGACCTTTCGGTCCTCAGGCTGAAGTTCTATCCACTGAGCAAAACCTGTTTCGGCAAACTGCATCTCTTTTTGTTTTGTTTTTATGGTTTTTGTTTGTTTGTTGTTGTTTTGTATGTGTTTTGTTAATCCTCACCAGAGGATATTTTGCCATTGATTCTTAGAGACAGTGGAAAGGAGAGGTGGAGACAGAGCGAAACATTGATGTGAGAGAGACACATGGACTGGTTGCCTCCCACATGAGCCCTGACCAGGGCTGGGGATTGAGCCTGCAACTGAGGTTACCTGCCCTGGACTGGAATAGAATCTGAGACCCTTCAGTCTGCAGCCTGACACTATCCACTGAGCCAAACTAGCCAGGGCTTTAATTGTATCTCAGACAACACTGTGTTTATTAAAGACTTGTAGGTCCCTCATCATCTGTTATGGAACCCAACACCTTTGTGGATGGAAAGGGTAAACTTACACTCAAGAGTGAAGACTGAGCTTCAATTGATCAGAGGCACTTAATAAAATACTAGTGTGGAGCCAGGAGAGATCCCTGACTTCAGATATGGGTGACTTCAGTAATTTCAGAAACAGACTACACTGAGAACAATTTTTAAAGATCTGGACAAAAAAGTTTTTTAAGTCTTTGAAAGCCCTGGTCATGTGGTTCAGTTGGTTAGAGCAGTGGTCAGCAAACTGCCATGGTTTGCCACTCTGTTGACTGATGAGTTTGCTGACCAGTGCCCTACACTCTCTCGATTCCAATAATTACAGGCTGTTGTTCCTTGTGATTAAACTCCCATCCCAGTGGTTGGCAAACTCATTAGTCAACAGAGCGGCGAGCTGCGGTTTGCCGACCACTGGTAGAGCATTGTCCCATACACCAGCAAGTTTTCTGGTTTGATTTAAAGTCAGAGCACATACTTGGGTTACAGGTTTGATCCCCAGTTGGGGCTCCTGGGAAGGGAACCAATTGAGGCTATTCTCTCTCTCTCTCTCTCTCTCTCTCTCTCTCTCTCTCTCTCTCTCTCTCTCTCCCTCTCTCCCTCTCTCTCTCTAAAATCAAAAGTGCATCCTTGGGTGAGGATAAAAATAAAATTCTTTTAAAGTTTCAACTAGCTAATAAAATAGTGAAAAATTACTGGCCACAATACAGAAGTCAGAATCTTTAAGAGGTAATCCGACACAGGAGTCATCTTTTAACAAGGGGACTTAAGAGACCCTTAGAGGTGGCTGGGATAGCAAGCAGGAACTGTTAGAAACCAGGCATGAGTTTGGCCTGATAAGAATCTCAGTACCACTTGAAGTCATTGTTCCTATCTAGACAGGTTCAAGGTCAGAAATTGGATGAAGGTGAAGATGTGCTATCAAGGGTTTTTCAAAAATAAATTCAGCCCTAGCAGGCTGACTTAATGCAGTGGTTGGCAAACCACGGCTCTCGAATCACATGTGGCTCTTTGGCCCCTTGAGTGTTCTAACGCCACTTCAAAATAGATTCACCCAGGCCAAAAACCAACTTCTGCGCATGGGCCATGAAGTTCCAATCATACTGTGCCTGCGTGCCTGCACATGGTATTTTGTGGAAGAGCCACACTCAAGGGGTCAAAGAGCCGGATGTGGCCTGCGAGCCACGGTCTGCCAACCACTGACTTAGTGGATGTAACGTCGGTCTATGGACTGAAGGTCTGTCCCAGATTTGATTCTAGCCAAGTGCACATACCTGGGTTTCAGGCTTGATCCTGGCACCGGCCAGGGCATGTGTGGGAGGCAACCAATCAATGTCTCTCTCTCACATGGAAGTTTATTTCTCTCTGTCTCTCCCTCTCCCTTCCACTCTCTCTAAAAATCAATGGGAAAATATCCTCTGGTGAGGATTAAGATAAAATAAATAATACAAATAAATAAATTTCAATACTCCCTGGAAACATAATATATGTTTTATCTTCAGATTAAGTATTTTATGTTTTATAAAAATATAATTTTATTGATTTCAGAGAGGAAGGGAGAGGGAGAGGGAGAGGGAGAGGGAGAGGGAGAGGGAGAGAGAGAGAGAGAAAGAGAGAGAGAGAGAGAGAGGGAGAGGGAGAGAGAGAGAGAAACATCAATGATGAGAGAGCATCATTGATGGGCTGCCTCCTGCACGCCCCCTATGGGATCAAGGCCACAACCCACCCAGGGGAGAGGGGCTCTCTCTACAGATCCCACTGCCAGGGGAGCATACAATGGTTGTGTGTATCTGAATTTTCTTATCAGTGTCTGTGGCGGTCTTGAAATCTTGCACTGTATCCCGTCCTCGCTGGAAGTGGAAATTTTATGTGTCTTTATTGAGACCTATCTCCATGGAATCAAGTTCACTCAATCTAAGTGTGCCCTCTGAGCAGCTCTGACCATGGTGGATAGACTTGTCACCATCACTGAGAGGCAGACTTCCATCAGCCTAAACATGTCCTTCCCCTCCCTGAGGACGATTCCCTGGGCACCTTCCATTGTGTGTCCTCTTAGGGATAACTTGTTATCTTTTTTCTTATTTAATTTCCTTCCTGAGTGCTAGCAAAGCTTAGTTCACACCTTTTTTTTTAATTTAAAATATATTTTATTGATTTTGTACAGAGAGGAAGGGAGAGAGATAGAGAGTTAGAAACATCAATGAGAGAGAGTCATCAATCAGCTGCCTCTTGCACACCCCCTACTGGGGATGTGCCAGCAACCAAGGTACATGCCCTTGACCGGAATCGAACCTGGGTTCCTTCAGTCCCCAAGCCGACGCTCTATCCATTGAGCCAAACCGGTTTCGGCTATCCTAAGTTTTTGAATAGCTGGTACCCTGCCACATCTTCCATTACTGATTTAATGATAATTAATTAGTTTTGAAATAATAGGTTAGAAACGCTCTCCCCCCTTTGTGGTCGAATGTTTGGGTAGTGTTTTTTTATTAGCTAATTAATATTGATTATCTTCCTCCATTTCACTCTTATTGCTTCTTTTTTAGGGATGATGCTTGAGTTTCCCCATTTATTTTAATTTGTACCAGTTTGTTTTTTCTGGACCAACAAGTATTAAGGATTTCTAAAGAAAGTTTGACATTCCCGGTACCCTTTCTGCTGGTAGTTAAAAGAAACTTCTCAAACACATGGCATTTGTGTGCGTGTGTGTGTGTGTGTGTGTGTGTGTGTGTGTGTGTGTTGGGTAGGGATGTTTGGTGAATCTTCTGAGTTTGTGAGGGGACCATTGCTATACATCCCCTGCTTTGTTCACCCCTCAGCCCTCCAGTCAAGCCTCTCAGGGATGCCTTCCTCTTCCAGTTTCTTTCCTTTCCCTCAAAAGGGTGCCTTCTAAACTAGGGGTGTCGAACTCAATGAGAGAAGGGGCCAAAATCTAAAATCCAGCCTAAATCGCGGGCCGAATGGTTTACTGAACAGTCATAAACTGACAATGTCATAAACTGACAGCGGAGTGCAGTGATGACAGCGTGGTGCGGGCCACATTGCAAGGCCTGGTGGGCTGGATTTGGCCCGCGGGCCTTGTGTTTGACACATGTGTTCTAAACACTACTGTAACCATAAACACACCACCAGACTCAGCCTGCTGACTCCCTAGTAGTCCATGCCCTGACCCACTGGCTCTCAGGCTGCTTCTCAATACTTCCTTTTTCAGGATTGAGACTTGCTTCTGCAGGTGATGCCACACATGCCTCCATCATGAGGACTCTTACTGTTCCTTCATTTTTACCTACATTTCTATCGCTATGTAGTGAAACAGAATTCGGAGCAGCTCAGTTACTTTTAAATGATATTTACATATATTGTAGCAGTCAGGATTCTCCAGAGAAACAGAACCAATAGGATACATATACAGATAGATAGATAGATAGATAGATAGATAGATAGATAGATAGATAGATTAGAAATTGTGGGAATTGGCTCACATAATTATGGATGCTGAGATATACCATGATCTGCTATCTACAAGCTGGAGAAAGAGGAAGGCTGGTGATACAATTCAGTTGGAGTCTGAAGACCTGCGAAGCTGGGGGAGCGTTGGTGAAGGCAGACAACAGTCTAAAGGCCCTAGAACCCTGAACACCAACGTTTGAGGCAGGAAGAGAAGACGTCCCAGCCAAAGAAGACAGAGAATTTTCCTTTCCTCTGCTTTTTTGTTCTATTCAGGCCCTCATGCCTGCACTTAGGGCTGGATCCCCAGTAGGGGGCTTGCAGGAGGCAATGGATTGGATGTCCTCACCTCACATTGGTAAAGGCAAATCTATTCCACTCATTCTACTAACTGACTCAAACGTTACACTCTTCTGGAAACATCATCACAGACACACCCAAAAATACAATTGCATATGCTATTTGGGTATCCCTCAGCCAGACAAGTTAACACATAACATGAACCATAACATACAGGTAAAATAATCTTTGAAGCACTCTTTCCCTAGTTTTGGTTAGCTATGATTTTTGGAGAAAGTGGGAGATTTCCTTAGTCACATTCCATATTTCTAACCAATTTCCTTAATTTTATGTGGATGTTTGGCAATTTTGATCATTATTTGAGAAGCCGAGTCTCGCTCATTTCTGCTTTAACCTCCCTCAATATTCTACTCAATAGATGTAATATTTAGGCCACCCTGGAGCTTTTTCCATCTCCAGAGTATATGAACTCACTGCAGCCTCAAAATATTTGTGTATTTTAAATTCTTCTCTCCCACATCTCTGTTCAAATCTTACGCATCTTATCAGTTTTCTGGACATGCTTGTCAAAGAGGGCCCTTCCTCAAATTTTCTTCATAACACATATCACTCCTCAAAATGTATTAGCTTATATATTTATAGCCTGCCTTCTCCAATAGAACATAACTCAGCTATTATGCTTGTTTTTTATTGTATTTCCAGCACCCAAAACTATGCTTACACATAGGGGGTATGTAACGCATATTTGGTGCATAAACAGTGTTTTTCAAATTCAGTTTGATTTTTTTTTTTTTTTTTTTTTTACCTATTTATACACAGTAGTACTCTGAGAAAAAATCCAATATTTTGCCAGAAAACAGTGTCAACTCCGCATTCCATTTTGATTTATCACATCAGAAGCCTTCTCTCTGTGCTCGGCGTCGGATTACTGGATCAAATTGAAACTTTGAATTATGATTCAATTTAAGAGTTTTTGTAGAGAGATCACCTGAAAGTTATTTAAAGTTCTGTCACTGCCAATAAAGAAGCCTTTTATGTCTTTGCGGCCCGTGTACAGGTTCAGAAAAAGCATTTCTTGGGATGGAGGCTTTTCCAAGCTGCTCGGCATGGTCTCTCCCCATGCACAACCTGTCCTCTGTGGGGGCCACTATTTACCCAAATCCTACACCCCAAACCTCCAACCGCTGTCAACACGCTCACTAACAAGATATGAACATGGCGCCTATTATATCAAAAAATGTTTTGCAATTTTTTCTTTTTTTTTTGTAATCCTTTCCCCTGCTACTTCAAGTCCACAACAAATCTCAATCTTTAAAGGTCCCCGACAAAGGAACAGAGAGCTAAAAATGAGGACATTTCACGGCCCTATAGGTAGTCCTCCTTTGAGCTCTGTGGGGCTCTTAATTTATCCAAGACACTCCAGCCACAGGGAGAAGAAGCAATTTTGGCTGCCCCTTCTTGGTGCAGCCTTCCTGGGGCAAAGTCCATTAAGGAGAGAGAGAGAGAGAGAGAGAGAGAGAGAGAGAGAGAGAGAGAGAGAGAGAGAGAGAGGACGCCAGAGAGAGAGAGAGGAGAGCGCTCACCATAGCCTACAAAAGCCCATACTGATGTCAGCGTGTATTTTTTTATTGGTCATTTCTGAGAAGCATTTCACAAACATCCCTGAGCCACCCTGTCGAGTCCCTTTCTGTTATGGATATTACAGTCAGGAAAATTCAGAAAGATATGCTACTTAGGGAGGGCAGCAGGGAGAATAATTATTAATCGAGAGATGGGATATGAAAAATATGGAGGGAATGTACATGATTCAATGTACATTGAAATAATTAGCCATTTGTGCACAATTCTCCTAATTTTCCCCAAGGTATTAGATGCCATAGTTCATATATTAATTAAATATAGATGTGCTTCATTGTAACTCTACAGATAAGACAATCGGAGAAGCCAAAAGCTCACACAATATGTCAGCTCCTTGGGTAATTATCTATTTTAATTTTTTTTTTTTTAGAAAAATAGGAGTTCTACAGGCAAGCATTGGAGAAAGAACAGATCATTAGAAAAACTTTGAACATGTAACGAGGACTTGGTATTTATATTTCTATCTCTACAGTCCTGGTTTATTACAGGGAATATTTCATTTAATGTGGATTTGGAAAACCCATTTGAGAAAAGTAGAACAAATACGTACTGGTTTTTCTTTGGACATCTAAAATGAGGAGGCAGCCCTAGCCAGTTTTGCTCAGTGGGTAGAACATCAGCCTGAAGGCTGAAGGGTCCCTGGTTCAATTCCGGCCAAGGGCACATGCCCAGGGGTGCCCCAGTAGATGGCATGCAGGAGGCAGCCAATCAATGAATCTCATCATTGATGTTTCTCTCCCTCTCCATTCTTCTCTGGAATCAATAAAAATATATTTAAAATAAAATAAAGGGAAGAGGCAATGAGGCAATCACCTTTGTATTAAGAATGAAAGAGGTTCATGCCTGAGCCTTTCCAAACACCATTAGAAAGTGCGCCCTCTGCCGGTGACCTGCAGCACATGTGCAGGATTTCAGAACACCCCCATTTCTTTTTTTCTTTTATTTTCTTTTAAATATATATTTTATTGATTTTTTACAGAGAGGAAGAGATAAGGATAGAGTTAAAAACATCGATGAGAGAGAATCATCGATCAGCTGCCTCTTGCACACCCCCTACTGGGGATGTGCCCACAACCAAGGTACATGCCCTTGACCGGAATCAAACCTGGGACCCCTTAGTCCGCAGGCCAACGCTCTATCCACTGAGCCAAACTGGTTTCCTCAGAACACCCCCATTTCTTTGGGATCACTGTCTCTGGGTTTGGCCTTGGTGGGAATCTGCCTATCTATTTGGTGGTGGAGTTAGTCCATATCAGAGTGAGAGTTGACTGTCCAGTGGCCTTAACGCTCCGGGTCACTGTGGCACAGGAGGCCTGGCCTGGAGGCACCCGTGGGGAGAGACCACTCTTCTCTCCAAACAGCTTTCTAAACGGCTACGGACACCACAAAGCTACTTAAACTAACCGATTGACAACATCAAAAGGCAATCAAGTTAGCTTAGTACCATTTACAGCAGTAGTCCAGGCAGGAGATTGAGATTCACAGATCAAAGCAAAGGGTACAGATTGGGGTCTTATAGGATGTACTTAGAATTAAGAACAACCATTTAAGTGACAGCCAAAAGAAAATCCTTTCTCCTTAGTCCCGCGTGTCCTGATGTCTAGTGCATTTCCTGTGCATTATGTCACGGGGTATACTGTTTATCTGTATTTTCCCATTGGTATAATTCTTCATTTTCGCAAAACAAGACTATCAATCAATACCAGCTAGGATATAAACGCAATCACAGAATGCTATTGGAGGCTGGTTACTTGTCCTGAGCAATATTGAGTACGATTTATTTTTCTTCTCTATGTGCAAGTCCTTTACTAGACTCAGAAATATTTTAAAAAATGATCGTCTGTCCTTATGAAATTTATTCTAATACTTTTCTTGGAAGAATAATACAAATGCAATTCATTGTTTTCTCTTATCCCATTGCGATGGTTTCATTGCCTGAAAGTTGGATATTACACAAAAATAAATGAATCTAATGAAATGCCCGAGGACAATGGAGCTGAATTATTAGGAAAATGTCAGATACAAACACACACAAAAGTATGTGCTGTACAAAACCGTGCCTCTTTTATTTTTTCTCTCAGCCTCAGTGTGTTCTTTAAATTTTTGAAAACCTTGTTTTAAAAAGATATTCTTTAAACTTAAAAAAAAAAAACTTGTTCAAAGACCCTTTATTTCTTTGTTGAGAAAACGCGGTATTGTATTCATAGAGAGACTCCTTTTTTAAAAAAAAAAAAAAATGTTTTTACTTATTTGAGAGAGAGGAAGGGAGAGGAGAGAGTTAGAAACCTCAATGATGAGAGAGAATCATGGATCGGCTGACTCCTGCATGCTCCCTACTGGGGATCGAGCCCCCAACTGGGGTATGTGCCCTCACCAGGAATGGAACTGTGACCTTCTGGTAAATGGATTGATGCTCAACCACTGAGCCACACTGGCCAAGCAGGGAGAGTCTTTTTCAATGCAGGGATATACAATATATGTTATCACCTTTATCTACTTAAGTTCTTAAAGACTCATACACATACCAGGTGAAGGATCACACTCTCATTGAAGAAAAAAATCCATCATATTCAGTGGCCTCTGAATCATACGTATGGATTTCTATCTCTGCCATACATTCCCTCTGATGCATCCTTGGATCTATTGTAGAAAGACCTAGGGCTGTGGTCCCTTCCTAAGAGACAGCATGGCATTTTCTGGCATCCCTGCCGAAGCAGAGGATGTGCCATTGGAGGGATGCTTTCTGTCCCAGAGGCTGCAGCATCTTCAAAGAAAGAGGCGACTGATTCGCGCTAAGCAGCCGCCGGTTAGCTCTCTAATTAGGTGAGGATCTGGATGCAGTCCAGGCCTTGAGCACATGTGGAGGAGCAAGCAGGGCTGGGGAAGGTGCCCACGGTGGGACTTCAAAGAGAGCAGATGGCCGAGAAACACCATTCCTGCCATTATTTCAGAGTTGTCACTTTAAGTCCATTTAGCATTATTATTTTTATTTTATTTTTTTATTGTTTTTTAATATATTTTTATTGATTTTGTACAGAGAGGAAAAGAGAGAGAGAGAGTTAGAAACATCGTTGAAGGAGAGTCATCGATCAGCTGCCTCTTGCACACCCCCTACTGGGATGTGCCCACAACCAAGGTACATGCCCTTGACCGGAATCAAACCCGGGACCCTTTAGTCCCCTAGCCAACGCTCTATCCACTGAGCCAAACCGGTTTCGGCGATTTACAATAGCATTATTATTATGGAAATGTGATTTATGGAAATGTAATTCTCGGACTTTTCATTAGGAATACCCTGCAAATATGTGTCACTCTCTGAAATAGTTTACCAAGTAGATCCACAGAGAGGCATTTGAGAGAGAGAGTGCCCCAACCAACTGAGCCACACCAGCCAGGGCTCACAGAGAGGCATTTGAAGTTTTGCCACAACAGAAAATAGAAATGTTTTGGCCTCTGTAATCTGCTATCTGAACCCAAATGGAATTTTAAGATACTTAGCTTTGTTTGAGTGTGTTGCTCAGTAAAAGATAAATAAAACGTCCACAGGATGTACGTGGTTATTACTAAAGATGAATAGTAACTGTATTATTCTAAAAATATATTGCATCTAAGACATCAAAATGGAAGCAGATTCAAGGTTTTGAAAGCTCATCTTTATATCAATCAAGGTAAAACATAAATGTATTTTGAAAATAGTTTCCCAGATAGAGGGATTGAAAATTATCTTATAAATATCACGCCGAAACCGGTTTGGCTCAGTGGTAGAGCATCAGCCTACGGACTGAAGGGTCTTGGATTCGATTCCTGTCAAGGGCATGTACCCTGGTTGTGGGCACATACCCAGTAGGGGGCGTGCAAGAGGCAGCTGAAGGATGTTTCTCTTTCATCGATGTTTCTAACTCTCTATCCTTCTTCCTTCCTCTCTGTAAAAAATTAATAAAATATATTAAAAAAGAAAAATAAAAAAATTATAAATATCAGCAACAGTACATGCCCTTGATCGGAATTGAAGCTAGGACCCTCCAATCCGCAGGCCAATGCTCTCTCCACTGAGTCAAACAAGCTAAGGCTTTTTCATACTTTTTAAACTGATTCTATGCTTATGCTCTCAGTCCCTGACTCACATAATGTGACGGCTAGAATCCAGCTTCCCTCAATTTCTCATTTGCTTCTCCTGAGTGGGGAAAAGACATTTGCAAAATTGCTTTTTCAACATCCAGCAATGGTGAGTAGATTCTGTTAGGTAATTAATTTACTTTAATAACCGTGCTCTCACACTGGCCGTGTTAGTATTTTCCTCATTTTAACATGAGTACATCCCACACAGAAGAAAGTGTGAGCTAGAGGGCTTTGGTTTGCTCATTTTCTCTGGCTCTATCCCTCATGCTCCGCATTGCTGTTTTTATGGACTTGCAGATATCTTGTCCCTGCCTGACCCATAATATCTCAAACCTGGGTTTAAAAAGTCAAAAATGATTTTTCACAGTTCATGAATCAGACAAATATGTGCTAGATGAGTTTTCACAAAGAGTCAAAGAATACATATCTTAGAAAGCTGTCAGATACACTCTGAGGCAAAAGTATGGGAAGACAATGTGGTATTTTTTTTTTAAAGTGATGTTTTTTTCTCTGCCATGAAGGTGATAAAGTCTAAAATAATGCAACAATTAGAAAGAAACTGTGTACTAGTCCCTAAGTTCCCATTCCTATTTCCACAAATATTTATTTGAAATATTGGACATATAATTCTTTCCCATCTCATTAAAACTTTGGAATAAATTTGGACTTTGTGTATATGGACATTAATGTAAGTTCATTATAAGTCAAGAATACACTATATACAGAAAAGATAAGATCCAGGTCACGTGGCTATCATCCTCAACCCTAACATTTCTCAACTTCTAAACTATGGCAGGAACTGAAAAAAATTTCCCACTGGAAAATGAAGAGTGCCGAGTGCAGAGACCAAGGTGCCCAGTGCAAAGACCATGCAGAGACCAAGGTGCCCAGTGCAGAGACCATGCAGAGACCAAGGTGCCCAGTGCAGAGACCATGCAGAGACCAAGGTGGCCGAGTGCAAAGACCATGGTGCCCAGTGCAGAGACCATGGTGCCCAGTGCAGAGATCAAGGTGCTGATTGCAAATACCAAGGTGGCCGAGGGCAAAGACCATGCAGAGACCAAGGTGCCCAGTGCAGAGACCGTGGTGCCCAGTGCAGACACTGCGGTGCCCAGTGCAGACACTGTGGTGCTCAGTGCAGAGACCATGGTGCCCAGTGCAGACACTGTGGTGCCCAGTGCAGAGACCGTGGTGCCCAGTACAGAGACCAAGGTGCTGTTTGCAAAGACCAAGGTGTCCAGTGCAAAGGCCGTGGTGCCCAGTGCAGAGACCATGGTGTCCGGTGCAAAGACCATGGATTCTAAGTAAAAACCAAGATGGCGGAGGTGCATTGTGTGCATAAAAGGCCATGAGCAAAAGAGCCAAGTGCAATAGAACGTCTGAGCTGGGCTAAGAGAACTGAGTCCCCATGGCCACAGCTTAAGAATAGAGGAGGATCCTGGAGCCTGAGCTCAGCCTTCTCCTTTCCTCATTCAAAGAATCAAGTTCTGCTCTGCTTCACTCAGCTCAGTCTCTTTCTATTGGCGCCAGTGACACTGGGCAGAAGGACCTTGCTTTGGGTCCCCGAATGGAAGATAACATCACCCCATCTACTTTGTAAGCCTTGGATGGTGTGGACTTGGGCGATCAATGGGCCCTAAATGCTTATCAAATGTCTATAAAAAAAAAAAAAAAAGGCGATCTTCTGGTGGCAGTATGACTGAGAACTTTCCAGAAAAGCCACACTAACAGTTTCGACTTTTTGAAAATACATACATTATTGCTCCAACCTGTCACTCGGCTGTGTGCGTGCCCACCTGAGCCCAGTTGCTATTTCAGTTCTAGACACTCTTTCAACCCGTCTGACCTGCCTGTCATCTCCCTTCGGTGGCTTAATTAGGGAGTCCACAGCCTGTGTGTCTCTGTGCCCGGATCACGGGCCCATATTCCAGGGTCCTTTCATAAGGCTTCTCGTGTTAATTCATCATTTGAAACACAAAGCACAGCAGGGCGACTCTCCGTAGGGGAGCTTTCACAGAAATGATTGTGAGCTGACTAGTCATGACCTTGGCTTCATCTCTGCTCCATTTTTTTGATCTAAAAATCTCAGGGAACATCAATTTTGAAACCATTTCCAACTGAACTGAGAAATGGCGTTTGAAGCTTGGGGCCATCAATTCTCTCTGGATATGTCCCCCATTTGGGGTAGATTGGGTGGGATTAAAGGAAGCAGGCATGCTCTAGGGGTTAAATGAGAGAGGTATTCCACTCGAATGGTAATTCCGGTAGGAGGGCTGTTTTCCAATTATGGACACAAGGGCAGAGCATGGCGGGGAACATTCAATGGGGCAGAATAAGGGAAATGATGCTTCAAGCCTCACTCACTCACAAACAGAAAGAAAAACCATTATTCCCTGAAACCAGGAGCAGGTCTAAGGCAGGGGACAATCAGACCATGGATTACCAGGTAAGCGACTCTGGGTTGCCTTTGGCAGGTAGAAAAGTTCAATGCTGATGAATGTGGTAACCAGGGGTTAGTTAAGTGATTAATGAAGAATATTAAGGTAGGTTTTTAAATCGTATCCATTATTCAAGAAGTTGTTTAATTAGGGAAATGTTAGCTAAAACCAATATGTTATATTTTTTACATGCATCAGGTTAAAAAATTAAATTGGAAACTAAGTCGGTGTGAATGTTGGCAATGTATTTTATGTTATTTATTTTAATATATTGTTTTCATTGATTTCAGAGAGGAAGGGAGCTGGAGAGAGAGATAGAAACATCAATGATGAGAGGGAATCATTGATGGCTGCCTCCTCAAGCCCCACACTGGGGATCAATCTCATAGCAATCTGGGCATGAGCCCTGACCTGGAATTGAACCTCCTGGTTCATAGGTCAATGCTCAACCACTGAGCCACACTGGCCGGGCTAAAACATAATCTTTAATAGAATCTATTTAACATGATAATGTCAAATAATTAGATTTTAGATAACTATGTTTCATATAAGGATGAGTAAGCCAGCATGAACCTGGCAAAGTAAATACCATCCTCCTCCTCAAAATAGGTGTCAGTTTGGAGTTTACGAATTTACTTCAGGTATAAACAGTCCTAACCTCAGACCAATTTAGGCCTAACCAAATAGTCCTGTCGCTAAACAGTTTTTAAACATGAAACAAGATCCTTTAACTTATATATATATATATATATATTTAAAAAGTGAACATAAAATTAGTTCTTTCTGAAGAATTCTACATAGGTGATTTCATATATGTCTTAAACCTTCTTAAAAAAAGGGCTTTCAAGAGTTTTTCCAATAAGATACTTTACTAGTAAACACACACACACACACACACACAAAAGCAAAAACAAAAAAACACAAAAAAACAAAACACACACACACACTCAAAAGCATGATTGTTTACTTGATATGAACGATCCCATACTCTTTGAAATGAATGGAAGAATATAGATAATTGTGTTTTTCATTCACATCCACAACCTGCATCATGTACCATCTATTTAGAGTTGTTATAACGTAATAGTACAGTCTATTTCGTGCCTAATGTTTTCATGTCGGCATTTCCAAATTTCTCTGCTTAATGTGAAATTGAATGGTTAAGGTAGCAACATAATTTAGGTTGCTGTTAGTCAATTAACTCTATGTGATACTTGAGGGGGGAAAAACTGGCTTATACAATTGCAATTTCAGAAAATAAAAAATAAAAATAAAAAGCTTCATTTTTGTTTGTGGAGAGTAGCTCACATCAAGGACTATTATTCTACTTCAATATATTTCTGGCTCCAACCTCTCAGGAAATACACTTTTCCCCCCTCTTTCTTTTACATTATTATTATTTTTAAATATATTTTATTAATTTTTTACAGAGAGGAAGGGAGAGAGATAGTTAGAAACATTGATGAGAGAGTCATCGATCAGCTGCCTCTTGCACACCCCCCACTGGGGATGTGCCCACAACCAAGGCACAAGCCCTTGACCGGAATCGAACCCGGGACCCTTCAGTCCACAGGCCGATGCTCTATCCACTGAGCCAAACCGGCTTTGGCTTTTTTACATTATTGATTCCACACTATCCCCCTAGCTGAAGGAATTTCCACTAAATATTGTAGCACATGCAATGCTTTGATTTGCTTTAGGGAATAATGTTGAATGTGTGTGTGTATTAAAAAAAAAAAAGATTAAATCACTAATGACTTCAGCTTTTAACCTCAGTCACCAGTACAAGTTGCTCTATTACACCCTCACGATTTAAATGCAAATAATCTTTAAACAAAACTAATCTGGAGGGCTTCTGTGCAGTGCATGATAAATGGGAGGGGGCTTTAGGAAGCGGGATGGGGAGCCACTCTGGCTCCTCATCCACATCCATCATCTCTGCACGCAGATCAACAATTAAAATAGTTCAGCGCTTTCCGGGGAGTCTGGGAAGGCCAGTTCATCATTTACCCGCCCGTGGCATCACCTTGGGGGGACGCAGGCTGCTCCGGAGGGTAAGTGTTAATTGAAAACGGTGTAACGGAAACGGAAGAGTCTGCCTCTAGGATTGCTTACCTGCCAAGCCCCCTCTGCCTGGCGCCTGCAAAGGCTAACGGTTTTGTCTGACACAGTGATGCCTCATATAAAGAGGGCACACAGCCGTTTTAGGGGCGCTCGTTTATAATGCAGAAATCAACTTTTCTCCCCCCAAAACGTCACTTTCAGCAGAGTCTGTGATCATTAAAAATGACAGTTTACCTGTCTTCCACATAAAGGAACCTTTTCTTTGGTCATTTTAATTGCTCATGGTCTCGCCCTTGACCAGAATCGAACCCGGGACCTTTCAGTCCGCAGGCCAACGCTCTATCCACTGAGCCAAACCGGTTTCAGCGAGATACCTTTTAAAGGAGCAGAGCTTTTGAACGTAAGAGAGCCGTGTTTAAAATGGTTTTCTTTCCTTTAAGAACAAGCCCTTTCACATCCTATTTAAGAAAGTGACTACTTCCCAATATCAAAAACACATTCATCTCTATTCTCTCCCAAACGCTACAAAGCTGTGCCTGTGACATTTCCAGTTCTGGTTATCTGGGTCTGAGTTATGGATGTGTTGTGATGGAGGAATTCTAGTCCATTTTTCTTTCCGTACAGATAGCGCATCTCTGCTGCTCAAGTTGCCGCCTCGGCCCTAAATCAAGGCATTGTCTGGGTGCGGATCTGGGCCTGCGCCCCCCGTTTTGTTCTATGCGTCCATTGGCCCATCCCTGCGCCCTGCTCACACTGTCTGAACTGCTGCAACTTAGAATAAATCTCAGGATTTAGTAAAGGCTTCTCCTCCTCTACATTTTTCTTCCTCAGACAGCTTTAACCCACTGATGCTTCTCTGCTCTTCTATATAAATTTTAGAATCATCAACTTTGTTGGTCAGTGTGACTCCGGAGAGAAGTATTTCATTCCAGAATAGAACTTTGAATTCTGCTCCTCCTCCACATAGACACACAATTTCATGAAAAACGGCATGAAACACCACAGTTTCTCTAGGGGTAAAAGGGTGTAAGATCAACGGGTATACAAGTTAATGCACTTCATACAATATCCTACCTAATAAAAGAGTAATATGCAAATTAACAATCAATCTGCTATAAAGCCACACCCATCACCCACACCCACCAATCAGAGTGAGTATGCAAATTAACTCCAACCAAGATGGCTGCAGCCACAGAGAGCAGTTGAGAGGCTTGGGTTTCCCAGGCAATAGAAAAAGCCAAGCTTTCCACACACCCTGGCCAGCCTAGGCCTCCACTCAAAGATACAAAGTTTCAATTATAGAAGGTAAATAAATTCCAGATACCAGGGCTCTGCTTGAGTTGCCAGAGGGTATAGCTGACCTGTAAACCACCTCAGGCTACTCGCCCAGGCTGCCCCATGCCCCAAGGGAACCCCCATCCTGATCCAGGACACCCTTCAGGGCAAACCAACCAGCCCCCACCCATGCACCAGGCCTCTAGCCTATCTAATAAAAGAGTAATATGCAGATTGACCATCACTCCAACACACAAGATGGCTGCCCCCATGTGGTCACAGACCCTGCCCCCATGTGGACACAAGATGGCCAGCAGGGGAGGGCAGTTGGGAGGCACCAGGCCTGCAAGGGAGGGCAGATGAGAAGGACCAGGTCTGCAAGTGAGAGAAGTTGGGGGTGATCAACCCTGCAAGGGAGGGCAGTTAGGGGTAGCCAGGCTGGCAGAGGAGGGCAGTTGGGGGCAAAAAGGCTGGCAGGGGAGCAATTAGACATCAATCAGGCTAGCATGGGAGTGGTTAGGGGATGATCAGGCTGGCAGCAGAAGTGGTTAGGGGAAATCAGGAAGGCAGACAGGTGAGCAGTTGGGAGCCAGCAGTCCTGGATTGTGAGAGGGATGTCCAACTGCCCTGTTTATACCTGATCCCAGTAAATGGGCAATTAAACATCCCTTAAGGGGTCCCAGATTGGAAAGGGTGCAGGCTGGGCTAAGGGACACCCCCCCCCACCCCGTGCATGAATTTCGTGCACCGGGCCTCTAGCATTTTAATAAGAAAGGATGCTCACTTATGAGAAATTTTACTCTAATAGCATTTGTACTTAATACTTAGGTACTTAGGTTTTATTCAACATTGAACTTCCCACCCCACCCCCCCCAACACACACACACACACACACACACACACACACACTATTTGCATCAGAACCTCTGGTACAACCAGGTGATGATGTTTAGAGATGTGTAAGCGTACCTGTGGCTTTAATCCCAAAAGCATTTTAATTCCATGGATCAAAAGGAGTGTAAGGAAAAGGGCCAGCCAGCCAATGCCCGTTCAATTAAGAAAACAATGGTGACAAAGAACCAACAATCCAATCTCAATCACGCAGCAAACTCGGCGGACACTGTAACAGATGCTGTTTTCAATATTATGAACCGCTCTGTCCAGAAGAAACTCCCTTGAAAATTTAGCAACAAAACAAGCCATTTTTTTTAATTATTATTAATTCTGCTTTCCTCTATTCTCAGAGCTCAAGTGGAAAGCCTACTTGCCCCCATGATGCTGGAAGCAGAAGCATGAGCAAGTGAGTCCAATGCAACAAAACTCGGAGACCAGATGGATGCGGGCAAATAATAATATTTCAGAGAAGTTTCAGTGGCTCATTCACAGGCCCTCCTTCACCTGTGAGGGACAGCAGTTTGCTGCCTACCCAGCAAACAGTAACACTTCCAACATCCTCTCTGATGCTTTTCCATTCCTCTCTACTTGGTAGGCGCACCATGAATCTACTAAGTTTGTTTGTACACATTAACTCCTCATTTGTACACATTTAACTCCTCATTTTACATTTCTAAAAGTAGGTTATGATATAGGCCAAGCTCTCATTCATGCTGTAGTTTAATGGTTATACTATTCAGGAAAAATCCTTTAAGGTCATGATTTCATTATATACATTTTCAGAGAAGTATGTATAACATTACTCTCTCAACAAATTAAAAATAGTTATGACAGTAATACAATCAAAATATAGGTGAAATGTTAATAAAAGAAAAAAAATAAAGCTAATAGGAGGCTAAGAGACACAAACTGCTATGAAACACAAATAAGTAGGTCTATAAAATTTACACTTCTTGAGGCTAGAAACAGTTGAATATATGATTTCATATGGTTCTATCCATTATTTTAGAAATTATTTACATGATATTTTGAAATGACTCGCCCCTCTTTTGGGGGAGGTTATTTGATTATTCAGTGACTGTTTCCCATATTTTGTTCATTTAAAATTATAATTTAGCTCCTCTAGTGAGGTGGTTGAACCAGGAGGCCACAGTTTGATTCCAGGAGGGGGTAGGAGGCAGCTATCAATGATTCTCTGTCATCATTGATGTTTCTATCTCTCTCTCCCTCTTCCTTCCTCTCTCTGAAATCAAACATTTTTTTTTAAAGAAATCCTATAAGGATCCATAAGCTCATGTGCAGGAAAAAGGAAATCAATTGTGTTTGTTAGAAATGGTGTCATATTGTCTTTATCTGGATTGATAATCTTTGAAGCATAATCCCAGGACCAGCAACATCACCAGCATCACCTGGGAACTTGCTAGAAATTCATATTCTTGGCACCAACCCCCACTTGTTCCATCAGAAACCCTATGAGTGGAGCCTAACAATGTCCTTCTCCCCCCCCCCCCCCCCCCCCCCCCCCCCCGAAAACAAGCTTTGCAGGTGATTCCAATGCAAGCTCAAATTTGAGAACCACTGGCCTAGATAATTACCTCACCCTTTGCTTGGTTTCCCTCTGCTAACATGCCAGTCATCACTATGGAAATATATTATCATATAGTCCACACACAATTGCCTCTGATATTTAGGAAGCAGATTGATTTGGCCAGAACACCATGGCTGGTCCCCATCTCTAGCTGTTAGTTCCAGACTCTGCCCCCACCCATCCTTTTATTTATTATCATTTATTTATTTATTTTTATTTTTTTGCCAGAGCCCCTAATGAGAACTAATTGAGGCTTGTTTCTGCTCTTTTTCTCACCTGCCCACTAGCTGGTAAAGGTGCTAATGATCAGGGAAAAAGCCTGCAGGCAAACAGCAGGAAGGAGGAGGAGATCTGCTCTGTCCCTCTAAGTATTTGGAAATATACTATAATATTAAAAACAATTTAAAAAAAACCCACACCCTCTTTTTTTCCTGTCCTAATTTCTTAACATGTCAGTATTTAAAAAAAAATATTTTATTAATTTGTTACAGAGCGGAAGGGACAAGGGTAGAGAGTTAGAAACATCCATGAGAAACATAGATAAACTGTCTCCTGCACACCTCACACTGGGAATGTGCCCACAACCAAGGTACATGCCCTTGACTCCTTGACCAGAATCTAATCCAGGACCCTTTAGTCCACAGGCCGGCACTCTATCCACTGAGCCAAACTGGCTAGGGCTTAACATGCCAATATTAAATTCAGTTAAAACACCTTCTAGTAAAACCATGAGCTGTTATAGGGATACTAATAATTTCTCCAGATGACTCTATTTTTCTTCAATGATTAGTTCTTTCTCCTTTCCTCAGTCCTGTTTGTCTAGTTCCCATCTCTTGTGTTCTCTAACTACTGTCAACAAAGCCTTTCTTTCCTCTCCAAATCTCTCTACATTAAAAAATATATATATTTTATTGATTTTTATACAGAGAGGAAGAGAGAAGGATAGAGAGTTAGAAACATCAATGAGAGAGAATCATCGATCAGCTGCCTCTTGCACACCCCCTACTGGTGATGTGCCCGCAACCTAGGTACATGCCCTTGACCTGAATCGAACCTGGGACTTTTCAGTCCGCAGGCCTATGCTCTATCCACTGAGCCAAACCGGTTTTGGCTAAATCTCTGCATTTTCATCTCTCTGTTCAATTGGCTTTGAATGGTAGTCTCTGAACCTACATAATCACATTGAGAGAGAATAGAAAACTGCAATGTCATTAAACACCCAGCCACTATTACAGGCATAATTCCAAAGGTATTCCAGGGTTTGGCCCACAAATAAACCTCAGTTTGAAGGGTATTGTTTGGCTTTTCTCTCTGCATGACAAAGTGGTTGCAGGAAACTCGTTATAGAAAAGTCTTCTGTGATTTTGACTGAAAAAACAACAACAATCTACATCACGAATATCATCATAAAACTCCAAGCTCTTCTTATTCTGTGATTTAAAAGAAAGCCTATTCCCTGCCCACTGGGGTAGCTCAGTGGTTGAGCTTTGACGTATGAACCAGGAGGTCATAGTTCAATTCCCGGCCAGGGCACATGCCCAGGAGGTGGGTCCCCAGTGTGGGGTGTGTAAAAGGCAGCCGATCGGTGATTCTCTCTTGTCAATGATGTTTCTATCTCTCTCTCTCCTTTCTTCTCTCTGAAATCTATACAAACAAAAATAAAATAAACGATAATCCATTCCCAAGAACCTGAAGATGACTATCTCATCAATATAGAAAAGTCACTTTCTGAACTTCCTCCCTGGACATATATCACTCAGTACAGCTAAGAGGCCTGGTGAGGAGGAGTGGCTTGTTGACCCAGTGATATTGATAAGGTGGTTTACAGTCATTGGCATTGATGCTGAGGCCACCTCCACTGTCATGTCAACACCACCGCATTAATTCCGGTTCTCGTCCTGCAAGGCCAAGGCATGTGTCATATTGGAAGCTATTTAAGTCATTGATCTCTCTTAGAGATCTTTGCTGAAATCAAAGCAAAGCAGATCGCAAAGATCACAGTCACCTGGTCATGACATAAATGTCCGAGGTTCCCAACAGAAATGTAAACCGGGACACCGATCCCATCAACGGGGGTTGAGGGTAAATTGTGAGAGACGCTTTTGCTTAAAAACACCATGACTCTTCATCTTCAAAACTGCCTGATTGGGAAGCTCTTATTGAACAATCCTGTTTAAGTTTAAGATAAGTCTGACTTTTTTTAACAAAACACAAAGAGTGGATTCCAAATTATAAGTCCAAAACTTGTTACATTTTCAAGCCTTGTCTGTTGAAACTGAATATGAATTCTGATAAACAGTCAAAAAGGTTCGGAGCTAATTCTGGTGAGTACAAGAATAATCAAGACTCACTAGAAAGAAAACATGTGTCACTGGGCTAAACCAAAAGGCCCTAATGTTTCTCATTATCTAACCAGGGGTCCTCAAACTTTTTAAAGTGGGGGCCAGATCACGGTCCCTCAGAGAGCTGGAGGGCCGGACTATATGAACTACTAATTCCTACTGTAACACCTCGGCTGCGCTCACTGCCCAAAAAACCTGGTGGGCCGGATCAGACTCCTCTGCGGGCTGCATGTGGCCCGCAGGCTGTAGTTTGAAGACCCCTGAATTCTAAACCATGTCGCCAGCTATGATTGCTTCCAGAACTGAAAAGAATTCCACACCATGAAGACCTGGGTGCCGAGTGCAAAGACCTGGGTGCCGAGTGCAAAGACCAAACTGGTGATGAGGCATCCTGTGCAAAATACCCTGAGGCCAGTGGTCAGCAAACCCGGTCAACAGAGCTAAATATCAATAGTACAACAATTGAAATTTCTTTTGAGAGCCTAATTTCTTAAACTTAAACTTCTTCTAATGCCACTTCTTCAAAATAGACTCAGCCCAGGTCATGGTATTTTGTGGAAGAGCCACACTCAAGAGGCCAAAAGGCCGCATGTGGCCCAAGAGCCGCAGTTTGCCAACCACAGCCCTGAGTTAAAGGTTCAGCTGCAACAGAAGAATGACTCAGCAAAGAGCCAGGTACAACAGAAGAATGACTCAGCACTTACAAGAATGTAATCACTGGTGATCAACTGCCACAGCTGGGAATACAGGGGCTCCTCTGAGTTGGGAATAAGGGGCCCTTAGCCTGAGCTCACTTATTCCCTTAAATCAAAGAATAGAACTTCTGCTCTGCTTTACTAAACTCAGGCTCTTTCTGTTGGCACCAAAGGCGCTGGGCAGAAGGGCCTTGGTTTGGGGCCCCGACCCCCACAGTCCATCAGTAGCAATTACAGCACAAAGAGAGGACAGTATCTGTGTAGGCAGAAGCTAAGGCAATTCCATATTTTGGTTTCTAGCAGAACTAAAGGAAATAGGTGCCATAAATTTATTAATTCTACGCATTTTCTGAGTCACCCGTGTACTGTAAGATTATTGATAAACATGTGTAGGGAATGCTACTTAATGGATTCAAAGGTATCAGATGCACTGCATCTTGTAATATGATCAATCATTCCGGAAGCCACCAGGATAAATGATGGAGCAGAATCAGCAACAGCCTGTGAGAACCTCTTTGTCTCAGCCTTCCAGAAATAAACACCAGGAAGGACATTCTTAACAAAAAGTGAAAATGAAAATACATTTCTGCAGATTGACCTTTGCCCTATATACCTCCTGAAATCTCTAATTCTTTTATTTTTAATATATTTTTATTTATTTATTTATTTTAATTTTTTTTTTTTTTTTTTTTTTTTTTTTTTTTTTTTTTTTGCAGAGAGGAAGGGAGAGGGATAGACAGTTAGAAACATCGATGAGAGAGAAACATCAACCAGCTGCCTCCTGCACATCCCCTACTGGGGATATGCCCGCAACCAAGGTACATGCCCTTGACTAGAATCAAACCTGGGACCCTTCAGTCCACAGGCCGATGCTCTATCCACTGAGCCACACTGGTTTTGGCATGAAATCTCTAATTCTTGTAGAGTTAACTGTGGTGCATGAAAATCCTGCATATCGGCCAGGTACACTTCAAAACTATTCGCCTTTATCACTGAATTTGAAATAAAGACCTGTGCGTTTCGTACCTGCCATTGGACAGACTGAACAAAGCAATAATGCATTTCTAATAACACAATCTTGTTTTAAAAAGCTATGAAATCCATGTGGCTGCCTCTTTAAGGCCAGCAGCTGTTGTCCATTGGGAAAATGAGCCCAGCGATTGCTAACAGGAGCTCATCCCCGCGCTCAGCGAGATGCCAACGTCTAGAAACCCCAAGATTGCTGCCTGTATTTAAATCAGAATCCTGGCAATTTTTTAATGTTTATATTGATTTCAGAGAGAGGAAGGGGGGGAGGGGGAACCTGCAGTGATAGGATTAGTTGGGAACTACAAGGAGGAAGTGTATCCAAAGCATTTAGCATGGGCCTCTGTCTCCTCTCCTCTTCTCTCTCTCTCTCTCTTCCTCTCTTCACTCCTGTGATAGAAAGCAGATTAATTCAAACCCCATGAATAAGGATGCTTTTAAGGAGCTCGCTCAGCCATCTGGCCCTGCCCTCTGTCATATTTACTATTTGGGGCCATATCTGGCCCCAGTTGTAAGAAGGAAGATAATTCACCCTGGAGATTTGAGATTTTTGCCTTATTTATGTAAAAATACTTCATCCTGCCGAAACCGGTTGGGCTCAGTGGATAGAGCCTTGGCCTGCAGACTGAAAGGTCCTGGGTTCAATTCTGGTCAAGGGCATGTACCTTGGTTGCGGGCACATCCGAGTGGGGGGTGTGCAGGAGGCAGCTGATCCATGATTCTCTCTCATCGATGTTTCTAACTCTCTATCCCTCTCTCTTCCTCTCTGTAAAATCTCAATAAAATATATTTAAAAAACAATAAAATAAAAAAATAAAAATACTTCATCCTTGTACAAGATTATTCATGATCTGAGTAGAAAGGAACAAGGGTTTGTTCAGTCTGTTCCAATGGGAAAGAGCTTGTCGAATGCATACACCCCCAATAGCTCATGAATATTTATAGACTCCTCAGCAAAGACACACACAGCACCTTGCACACTGTGATCACAGCTTTGTTGCCAGTTCAGAAGTTTCATGTTCTCCTTTGAGGTTTCCCTCTCTGAACTGCCGTTGAAAGGCTGGGGAAAAGAACACAATACATTGGAAGCAGGGAAGACATGTTGCCAGTAAAATGTAAGCCGCTATGGCTCTGTCACTTGGGGATACGTGACCTAAGAATATAGTGTTTAAATTTTTATGCAGGAAATGGCTTGAAATTAATGTTTGTCTTCCTCTTCCTAAGGCTCTGGCACCTGTGGCAAGCTCTGACCAATTTCTCAGAGAATCCAGAAGGATCACATACCTTCTAAACTTCAAAAACAGATACGAATACCATTAGATCACAAACAAGAAAAACACAAAGAAAAGCACTGCGGGCAGGGCCATGGGCGGTCTGGGTCTTGGACCAGACAGACCCAGGGACCCCCTCTTCTCCCCTCAATGCGTCTCACCAGCCACCACCTTCACAACCACCTCCCAGACCAGCCAACACACTGGTTTCTTTCTACCTGAACTCCTTACTGCAAACAACCACGCGCTCCCAAATTCCTCAGAATTATTCCACCACCGAGGTGGAGGTCCCCTCACCAGCCTGAACCCCTGCCTCTGCGGGTCCCACACCCACCTCTCTCTGGGCTTCTGTTTCCGCAGGATGTGGCTCTCCAGGCCGCCGGGGCCGCGTCCACTGAAGTTGGGGGAGAAGAAGCGCCAGGGCCTGAGCACCTTAAAGATGCTAACCCAGTGCGCCGCATCCTCTTCCAGAGGTGCACAGGCCTCCAGAGAGGAGTGGGCAAGAGTGGGCACAACTCAGGGCCACGGAAGCCGCCTTGGCCCTAGAGAGGAGCCAGACCCAGGCCCTTTTGTAGCTACAGGCTCTGGTTTTACCGCTGCAGACCCCCATCCCCGTGACTTCCTGCAGGTGAAGGTCATCAGGGAGAGGGGCCACACCTGCCTCTCCTCCACAGGTGGCCCCAGGCTGGGCTGGGCCAGTATCTCTTCCAAGGCTCCCCTCAAGCACAACCAGGGGCCTGTGGGGCCCAGAGGCCTTTGGGGGTCCCTTCTGCACCCCCCTGGTGCCTGGCGTTTGCCTGAGCCTCTCCCCAAAATTACTAGCCAATCTTTAACCGCCCTGAAGCCCTCTCCCATGCATTGCACCAAATGAAACAATACAGCTTGTTGCAGCAACGATAATCAATCTGAAATAAAAACACTTTAATGCACCACTAAGTAAAAAAGTAGTGCATTAAAGTGTATTCTTTCGGATCTGTAATTGGTTAAATGGGTCTTTTCATAGCATTCATGATGTTTTGTTCTGCATTCCGGTGTCTGAGAATAGTTATCAGCAGCTGTAATATTTACTATTCGAAAAGAACAGATTTTACAAATTATCAAATTTTCAATAAATATAGTATTAGCATTAATTGGCAGCAATGTCTTAGCATATGTATCTATGTCAACACTAAGAAACTTCCAAATGAAAGAGAATTAACAATGTTGACTAATACAATTGTTTTTGTTAGCAGTCTGCTACTGAGCAATATTATTAGGCATGATGAAAATTTTTTCTCCTGTCCTTGACTTTTTCTTATTGAAAACTTATGCAATAATAGAAACTGATTTCCAGCTACTCATGAGGACTGGTTTCCATTTTTAAAAGCACTACTTATAATAAGGAATACGAACAGAAAATACTTTTAAAATTGAATATATTGTTTGATTTTATTGGATAATGTCTATGTTTTGACATTTTTCTTTTTTTGGTCAGCTTTGATTTTTACCTGATAAGGATCCAAGATCACGTTTCTACCTTTATTTACTTCATTTGAAAGACATTGGGAGATGTACATAAAGAACTTGCAAAATAAAATCGGACCCTTATGGAGCTTTAAAGTGTCTCAATGGGTATCAAAAATAATGAAATCACTGGAAATAACCGACATTGCAAAATTAGATTGTTTGCCTGCTTCAATGATCATTTGTGACCAAAAACAAGCAAGCAAACAAACAAAATATTTCAAAACACATTAGTATTCAGGGCATTAATAGTTCCTATGGTTAAGGTTTTTCTTTAGTTTAGTTTTTAAGCATACTAAGCTTTTTACATATTTTTTTTTATTTTTTATTTTTTTAACATAAGGATTTTGTGCTGATTTTGTTCCCCTTAATTTGGAGTTACATTTATCTTAAGCGTAGATTTTAAAATTAGGAATAACTACATCCTCAAGCTTATTATGTATTAGGCATTGAGCATTTCCAATTTAATTTTTAATTTTACTAATCATTGCATGTGGCAAGTTCTCTCCACCATTGCTCAGCTACACTAAGCTACCTAAAGCAACCTGCTTTCTCCAGGATCTATGCTAATATTTTATTGGCCTTTCTATTATTCAGGTTCAACTATGAAAAACATCCATAGGACTCTTGTTCCATTTGCATTTTAATTCCTAAGGACTGTTTAAATTTTCATTGTGTTGCATTATTAATTGATTTTTCCCCCCTCTATGCTTTTTAAACTTGAAAGAAAAAAAATGGCCTCTTGTCTCACAAAAGTTGTGTAGGTCGTAGCCCCATTCACTAGTTGCTTCAAAAAGTACTTTGGATCCCTAACCGGTTTGGCTCAGTGGATAGAGATTTGGCCTGCAGACTGAAGGGTTCCGGGTTTGATTCAGGTCAAGGGCATGTACCTTGGTTGCAGGCACATCCCCAGTGGGAGTGTGCAGGCGGCAGCTGATTGATCTTTCTCTCTCTTGATGTTTCTAACTCTGTCCCAATCCCTTCTTCTCTGTTAAAAAAATCAATAAAATATATATTTTTAAAAAGTACCTTGGAGATCTGGGCTTTAGTAATTAATGCCAGAGAAAAACAAAACCCAGGTGCTCCATGGCTGACTCTGCCACTAGAGGGCACTGAACCTAAGCAGAGCTCTTCCTTAATGACCTCTTATAGCCAAACCCCAGAGGATAATGTGATGGCTGAATAAAGGGGAAGATAGGGAGAATGAAAAAAAGAACGAGAGAGTGGGGTTGGGGAGGGAGAGAGAGAACACGAGAAAGATTCAGCCATAACAACATCCAATTTGGCCTTGTGAGAATCTTGCATTTCATAACTACAAAAGAATGCAGAAGGTACACTATTTGTGCACAAATACTGTCCTAGAATTAGTATTATTGCCTTGGCTGGTATGTCTCAGTGGTTAGACCATCAACCTATGAACCTAAAGGTCATGGGTTCAATTCCTGGTCAATGGCATGCACCTGGTTTGCAGGTTCCATCCCCAATCCTCGTTGGGGCCTGTGTGGGAGGTAACCAATCACCCTCTCATGTTGATGCTTCTTTCTGCCCCTCTTTACAACTCCTCCTCCTCCTCTCCCTTCCACTCTCTCTAAAAATCAAAAAAAAATTTCCTCGGGTGATGTTTTTAACGTTCAAGTTTACGTTATTGGCAGTGAAAATCAGCCATCCAGAGTGCTTCTGAATATACAGAAACCATGGCCGATATTTTCCTGGTTGGAGGCAAGCTGATTGCACTCATATTTTAGAGTCGAATCTTCCAGATCACCTAGAGCCACCAGCTCGGAAACCCGTGGTGTTTTATAAACTGGAACCCAGTCTTGCTGGGTGTGCCACCCATCTCCACGAGGATGATTTGTGCTCTTCATTTTGCCTGGATTGCTGTGGAGCAAACAGGAATAAACCTTCTAACATCTGCTCTGAGCAGTAAGCAATTTATGGCCGGCTTTGGCCCAAGATGGTTGTATGTCTGTGCAAAGAGAGAACTCAATAAATGAGCTAAGAGTGGAACCAACACAGCCGAAGGGCAACTTGGCCAGCTCCTAGACGGAATCGACGGCCTCTCTGAAAGTGACTGATCGATCACCCCAGCTTTTATGGGGACCCCTTTTACTGCCTGCTGAATTTAGTGACATTCGGAGGCGAACATGGCCAGTGGCCATCTTGGCATCCAATTTAATGGACCCAATGATTATGTTTCCTAGTGAAAGCTTCTTTCTTTTAGGACCAGAACTCACTGTGCCCCAAATTACAGAAACAGAGGGGAAAATAACACTTTCGAGTTACTTGGCTTTACCAGGTGTTATAGTAATAGTAATGAGAAAAAATACAATATTAAATAAGTATTAAAGTGTAGAATTGAAGTGTGATATCTGAATGTATTGAATGTAATGTAAACAAACTGATAAGCACCCTTGAGTGGCCTGTGTGTAGGAAATAGATAAAGTGATCTGTACCCCATATGTAAGACCAGATAGCAAGGCTCCTGGGACCCGCTGATAAGACACACTGAAGACACATCTGAGCACTGAAGACACATACAAAGAGGAAGTTCCACAGGAGATCAGAGACGCTCCTTCTGCTCCTCCACAGAGGGTCGCTCTCCACTTTGCCCACCTGTTCCAGTCAAAGCTCTGCCTGAGCCATGAGCCCAGAACCCTGAGCCACGGACCGTGAGCCCACACGAGAGGCCCCCACTCAAGCTGAGCTGCAGCTGCAACATCCTCTGTGAACTGTGTGTGTGTGTGTGTGTGTGTGTGTTTGTCAGTGCGGATCTCCGGGTGGCCTTCCCAGGTCTGGAACCCACCAGGACTCTGGTAAATAAACTATGTGTGATTCGTGCATTGCATGTTTGTCTCCTGTGTAATTTATGCTCAATGGATTATTAATTAAGTACCTTGGGTCGTACGTGTCAGATTTCTGGCTGAGGCGCCCTAAGTCCCTGTGTATATGTCCCTTATGAAATTATTGGGACACCAGGAGACACAGCCACACCCCCTTCTTGGCTTGCTGGGCTCATACATTCTACTCATGGGAGACATAGTGATTGAAGACATCTGTGGCACCCTCAGGACCTCGCCGTAACCCTCCTGAATTGTCCCTCCGACCTCCCTCAAGCAGCTGTTTCTGGGATAAACCCTGGTTGCACTGGTGAGTTTGTGGATGCCAGTCACTAGTTTCCTAGTCCTTCCCCATGAAACGTGAGCTTTGGTGGGTAGAGATGCCAGGCAATGGCCACAGCTTTCTGGATGTCCATGAAAGGTGGCGCTGGCAGTAACCCTAGGCAGTAAGGGAATTCTGTGCCTCTGGACACATATTCCCAATCATAGAAAAAGTTGGAGACCCCTGGATGGTAAGATGCTAAATATTCTGTGTGGTTTGCATCACTGGCCTCTGTCCTTCACAGACTGGGGATCGGTCTCAGAGCAAAAATACTCTACACTGGAATCCAAGCCTGACCCCCATCTTTATCATCACGGCCACTGTGTATATTCCCATTGAGCCAGCACCAGTAAGACTGTGGGAAGGGGTGAATAGTAATGTTTTTCCATCTGTTTATTGAGAGCCTCATCCACTTTATAATCCACTGTGTTCTTTTAACTGAACACCATACTTTTAATTAATTAATTAAATTGAGGAAAGGAAGAGAGAGAAAGAGGGAGAGATAGAAATAGCAATGATGAGAGAGAATCATAGATCAGCTGCCTCCTGCACACCCCCAACTGGGGATCGAGCCCACCACCCAGGCATGTGCCCTGACAGGGAATGGAACTGTGACCTCCTAGTTCATATGTTCACACTCAACCACTGAGCCATGCTGGCCAGGGGCCAGGCACTGTCTTAAGGTCTTGGAAAGTTTTAACTTCTTTATTGTTGATAACCTTATGAGGGGTGTTGAAATGCATTTTTCTCAGACCACAGCAACAATTAGTTTATGTCCCACCTCTGTGTACACATGTAGAATATTGAGCCAATCTCTACAGTGAATTAGATATACACTGAGTGGCCAGATGATGATGATCTCTGAATGAATAATAATCTGGCCACTCAGTGTACATCCTATATAATAAAAGGCTAATATGCAAATTGTCCCCTCAACCAGGAGTTTGACCAGCAGGCAGGCTGGCTAACTGCCCATGGCCAGGCTGGCCGGACTCCACCCATGCACGAATTCATGCACTGGACCTCTAATACACACACACACACACACACACACACACACACACACACACACACACACACTGAGTGGCCCCAGATTATTATGCATTCAGAGATCATAATAATCTGACCACTTAGTATAAATACAGCAGTCACTGTAATAATTTGTGCAAATAGCAAGATTACTTGGTTTCCTTTGTCAAGAGACGGTGTAGGGAAGTTGGAGACCTATAAACCTCCAGAAAGTGAAATTATCCAGCATACCACACTTGGGTACTATCAGAAGACCTTCCTCGAAGAATACACAGTCCACAAAGTCTGCAGGCTGGATGGTTATTTTACGCGGCGCACTATGCAATTTGCAGGAATTACGGTTACAACAGCAGAAAGCGCCTGAAAAGTCCCTGAAATTATTGTTCACTCGGTGCTATATCTATTTCTCTACAAGATGATGACTGCGTGCCATTCATATACGTAAATTGGTGGCTGCATTAGTTCATAGGAAACACATTGGGACAGTGAGAAAAGATAATCTGAATAGACGCACATTCTCTCTGATTCTTAAGAGTCCCCAGCCTCCTGGCATGAACTGAGGTCATTGTCAGAATGGTGGCACCTGTACGTTGTCATGTCTCATTGGTGATCACGGACATGGCCCATAGCTTCTTTGATTCTAATACTGTCTTTTCAAAGCACATACATAATGAATAGTTAGTGAATGTATAGTTTAGTGCTTGCTGATTATCATTTCTGGAATAATAATGCTAGCAGAACAAGAATACTCTTGACAGCTGTTCCTGTGTTTAAAAGGAATGTTCTCTCGGATATTCAGAGTAGGTATAATAGCTTTAGCTGGTAGATAGTGCTGGCCTACAGACTGAAGGGTCCCAGATTTGACTCTAGTCAAGGGCACATCCTCAAATTGCAGGCTTCATCCCTAGTAGGGGCGTTCAGGAGGCAGCCTATACAGGATTCTCTCTCATCACTGATGTTCCTATCTCTCTCTCCCTCTCCCTTCCTCTCTGAAATCAATAAAAACATATTTAAAAAGGGGGAGGGGAACAATAGATTGTTCTTATGGCCAATGTTCAGAATTTTTCATGTCCAGCTCATTGCATGACCTTTACTTCTGAAGATAAAACATGGTCTTTCCTTTGTAAAGTGTTTTCCAAGTAATGTTTGTACGCATTAGCGCTATTAAGCTTCACACCTTCGCATACATTATCATTCTGTACAGGTAGGGTAGAATTTAATCTTGAACACAAAAATTCAATAACATTTTTCTCTCCTTAGGAGATACTATGCTTTTTAATTAAAAAAATATTCTCAGGCCATAAGAACAATTTATTACTTTGTAGGCATTACATATCATACATTGCATGGATATTATGTAATTCAAAATAACTTAATTTACCTTTTAAAGTAAAGCCAAGGCATTGCAGATTATAAAGTTATTTCTGATGCAATTGTTCTTTCTCTTAGGCAATTAGCATAAATTGCACTTTTTCACTAACTAGCCTCAACATATTATTGCATGTAACTAGAAATTATTCCTCTATTTTGCATCCACTTGTACAGAGTATGCTCTCTATGGAGTGTGCATTTATTTCTCCCATTTAGATCATATATTTCTAGAAAATGATTCTACGCCTTCTTTTTCATTTTATCCTTCTTCATCTACTTTTGTTTACTGTGGCCACAAATCCATATATCTTATCTTATAGCCTAACTTCTCAGAACAAGGTGGGAACATTCTCAGGTAACTATTAAACATGAAGAAGGATGGTTTTCGAATTTAGAGAGAATAAAGAATGAAGCCCAGCCGATGTTGCTCAGTGGTTGAACGTCAACCCATGAACCAGGAGGTCAGGTTCCCCTCAGGAGGGGTTGCTCAATGATTTTTTCTCATCATTGACATTTCTATTCTCCCTCCCTCCCTCCCTCCCTCCCTCCCTCCCTCCCTCCCTCCCTCCCTCTCTCCCTCCCTCCTTCCCTCCCTCCCTTCCTCCCTCCCTCCCTCCCTCCCTTCCTCTCTCTTCCTCTCTTTGAAATCAATAAAAACACTTTAAAGAAATAAAGAAAGCAATGAAGTAGGGGATACCATGATGGTGACTTTAAAATTGCTTTGTAATACTGTTTTTGCATGGTTGACGACATTTTTGAGGAATCATTACCTCCATTAATTTCTCACATTCTCTTGTTTCCTGAGTTTTTCATGGTGCCTTTTCTTACCTCATCAACCTTTTGTCACCATCTTAGATGGAGATTCATTGAGCTGTCACACTAAAGATAAGCATAGAGAACATTCTAGAATGGATCTTTCTCATTTCAGGTCCGGGTAACCAGTCTTTCCCACAATTACATATATTATTATCTGCCTGTCTGTGCTCATTTTATGAGAATTAATTCAGCTCAGAAAATTGGTCCTGATTTTCCATGTTAACTAACTTCTGTTCAAGGGGTAAGTCAATGCTAGGAGCATATGTTTGCATCTAACATGAGTATATTTTGTTGGTGTGAAATGCCGCCATATGGCAACTGGTTGGGGTTGGGAGCGGGAATCTGTAATCCTTTCTCAGTCTCTCAGAGACCCTGCCCTGGAAATTGGGGATTGAGACCAAGAGGAAGGAGAAAAGAAAATCCCTTTCCCAGCCTAGAATCCGGTGGCTATGTTTTGCTTAGGGGGAATGAATGACAGCCCACAAGGATGCGCGAGAAACACTAAATGTAGCCAATCCAAAAGCATTCGAAATGTTTAAAACCAAACAAAATGTTTATGCATTATGTTTCTAATTGCTCTCCTTGTTTTCTTTATAGTCCTTCCTTGGGCCCAGCTACTTTCTGTCCCATATAAACCATCCCTTTGTACTAAAATAAATTTTTTAAAAATCCTGTTTTTTCTTAATCTATTCAAGTTAATTTTCGTTCCTGGAAATCTAAAGTGCCCTAGCTAAAGGTACTTAATTATAAAATAGTGGAATTAAAAAGGAGTTGTGCCTAGCAGCAAAGTCTCTAAGAAAATGTTCAGCTCTGCGCTTTACATAACCATCTATTATCATGAGAGGAAAGAAAAGAAGTTGAAATTTTTCATGCAAGCCATGCCTAAGAGTCCTTGGAGAAAAATTACAGCAGAATCAAGTATTTCTGAAGTACCCAGAGAGTCCTCTGTGTAGACAGAGATAGAAAACTCTCTACAGGTTACTTTTATCCAGCATGTGCAATTTAAATAATATTAAGACTGGGTTGTTTGTTCAGCAAGACCTTTTGATAATGAAATCTCAGTGGTTTTTTTAAAATACATTTTTATTAAAAAAAAAACACAAAAAAACATTTCTTTACTTATTTCAGAGAGAAAGGGAGAAGGAGAGAGAGATAGAAACATCAATGATGAGAATCAGAATCATTGATTGGCTGCCTCTCGCACACCCCCTCACTGGGAACCGAGCCCGAAACCCAGGCATGTGCCCTTGACCAGAATTGAACCCAGGACCCTTCAGTCTACAGGCTGATGCTCTATCCATTGAGCCAAGTCAGCCAGGGTGATACATTTTTATTTTTTTAAATATATTTTTTATTGATTTCAGAGATAAAGGGAGAAGGAGAGATAGAAACATCAATGAAGAGAATCATTGATTGGCTGCCTCCTGCACACCCCCTACTGGGGATGGAGCCCACAACCCCAACATGTGCCCTGCCTTCCTGGTTCATAGGTCCATGCTCAACCAGTGAGCCATGCCAGCTGGGTGAAATTTGATTTAATATGGTGTTTAGCTAAAGAATTTGTTACCGATTGGCACGTAGGGGCCAGAAAGCTATTTTCTGGATTAATCATTTTAACAAATATTTGTCTGATTTCAAGAGTCATTTTTTTGTGTGTGGGTGAGTTGGCCTGGATCACAGGAGGGCCATTAGGTTATGGCTTTCATTGCTGTAGCTCATGGACGAATATGAACTCATAGATGTGTGCAGAAAAAAGAAATAGGAGTTAATAAGAGCTGGCAGTAGCGAAATGGCCTTTGTGTTCAAACATGTGATTACCAGATGCCAAAGGAAATTGTAACAACCCAACAGTACATTAGAGCACATTAACAAACAAATCAACAAGCTAACTAACAAAAAAATGTATTTTTTGAGGCGAATAGTAACATTAAGCAGAATTATGTGGTTTCCTCTTAATTTTCTACATTTTAAAAAAATCAAATTATTGCTCAGCCTCAGACACGATGCATTTTGATCCAAGGATTATGAATTTCAATCCGTGATTAAATACAATTTTTTTTTCTCGTTTTCATTTTCCATCTGCGAAAGATGTGCTACATTCATTGGATGTTGGGACTTCATCCAAAGAGAATTAAGTCAATATGTTTTTCTGTTTTAATGTTTATTGAATGGCTGTCATTAAATATTATAATGCTGGACATTTTTATTTTCCCCAATAGAAAAGTTCAAGATAAGCCAGTGACAACATTGTGGAATATGTTCATTTGAGAATATGGTAACAGATGAATTTATGTCTCTAATTTTAAGACATTTCAGTCTTACATGTTATGGCCATTAGGTGAGAAGTATATTTTATCATTCATTAGTATGCTCTGCATGCCTTTTATGGGATAATCGACTTTGATGTTGATTGTTATTATACTTAAACAACTTTTATAAAATGGATCCTGGTGCTTTTTATATTAAAAATATTCATATTCTTAATTATTCAATGCTAAGTTAATTGAGACATTTTAGGGTTCCCTAGACTGGAATTAGGTTAAATTTAACTTCTACAAGGTGCTAAAAGGTACCTGATACTAACTGCATCACAAATGTAAAGTATTTGCAAAATACAATACCCAGCAATGGTGGAATGCAGAAAGCCCAACATTCAACTACGCAACTCACCAAGTAATCCTATAAAAGGTAAAATCCATGATTTAAAATTGATCTCCTTCTCCTTGAAAGAATAAAGAATGAAGAACATTCCAATCCCATTTTGGTTGATAGTCTAATATCAACTTGGTATTTTTTTCTTCTCCAAAGAATTCTGCCTATCTTACTTCTGAGTGGCTGTTCTCAATGCTATCAATTTTTATGAATTTTCTCAAATTCCAGAAATTCCTTCTTAAAATATAAATGGGAGATTAAATTTAAAAAAAAAAAAAAGCCAAAGCCAAATAAGGTCTAAAGCCTACATAAGCCTATGGTAGACTTTATCTCAGTATTTATTACACACATTGCTTTTCAAAATAGAGACAAACAACAGGGGGGTGAGGGCATGAGTGTGGGGGGGATATGAGGAGTATTGGGGGGGTGAGGGCATGAGTGTGGGGGGGATATGAGGAGTAAAGTGTTACACATATGTAACACTTTAATCAATAAAGAAGTTAAAAAAACACAATAAAGATTAAATAAATAAAAAAACAAAACAGAGACAGAACTCTGTGTGTTGGAATCTCAGACAGATGCGTTTTGATGAGTAGAGTCTGTCCACAGGCTGAGTATACAGGACTAGAGACCTGTGGATGCTTCCACCAAGAACTGTGTCATTTCTGGATCAGGGCTGAAGGCCTATGTCTTGCATTCTTAGATCGCCTTAATCCAGGTGGCAAATTGACCTTACCCAAATTCATCTTGTTCTTTGTTATCACATCTTTAAAAAATATATATATATATATTTTCATTGATTTCAGAGACAAAGAAGGAAAGAGATACAAACATCAATGATGAGAGAGAATCATGAACTGGCTGTCTCCTGTACACCCCACATGGTGGATCGAGCCCACAACCTATGCATGTGTCCTGACTGGGACTCGAACCCTGACCTTCTGGTTCATAGGTTGATGCTCAACCACTGAGCCAAACTAGTTAGTCTATTTTAACTTCTTAATTGTATTATCCAATGCTAGAAGTGCATGCTTTTTAAAGAATTAGTGACAGTGTCCCATAAGAGCATTAATTATTTATCCTATAGTACATTTTTATAAATATCAATTCATCAGAAATAGAAGGTAATGGAGTCCCTATTTTGAAAAATGATTTCAAAATAATTTTGGAGGCACAATAAAATAGGGTTTTAGAAGAAAATAAAGGTTTTATTAGACCTCTCAGAGCAATTCAGCATTTTATCTCAAGCCACAAAGAACCACTCCATTGGGCGTTTGCTCTATCATTATTTCTGAAGGCACACACTCAACAGCCTCACTAACAACTCCTCTACTAATCTTAACACCGCTCCTTTAAAACAGCAACCCAAACGGCAATGCAGTACCATCTCACACCTGTGAGAATGGCTATCATCAACAAATCAACAAACGACAAGTGCTGGTGAGGATGCGGAGAAAAAGGAACCCTCGTGTACTGCTGGTGGGAATGCAGACTGGTGCAGCCACTGTGGAGAACAGTATGGAGTTTCCTCAACAAAAACTAAAAATGGAACTCCCATTTGACCCAGTGATCCCACTCCTAGGAATATATCCCAAGAAACTAGAAACGTCAATAAGAAAAGATATATGCACCCCTATGTTCATAGCAGCACAATTTACAACAGCTGACATTTAGAAACAGCCTAAGTGCCCATCAGCAGATGAGTGGATTAGAAAACTGTGGTACATTTACACAATGGAATACTACACTGCTATAAAAAAGGAGTTCTTACAATTTGCAACAACATAGATGGAGATGGAGAGCATGATGCTAAGTGAAATAAGCCAGGCAGAGAAAGATAAACATCACATGATCTCACTCATTTGTGGAATATAATGAACGGCATAGACTGATGAACGAAAACTGACCCAGAGACTGAGTAACGTCGATCAGAACTTCAAACCTCAGGGGAGGAGGGCGTCTGGTGGGAGTAAGGGGGAGAGATCAACCAAGGGACTTGTGTGCATGCATATGGGCCTAACCAATGGTCACAGACAACAGAGGGGTGGGGCATTAGTGGGGGTTGGGGGTAAGGGGGAATAAGGACACATATGTAAAATAAATAAATAAATAAATAAATAAATAAATAAATAAATAAATAATAAATAAACCAAAACCAAAACAAACAAACCAGCAACCCAAACCCTCGTGATACCACAGCACAGGAAGACACACAAAATCCAGATGGATGAAGGTATCTTTGCTGCCCATTTCCATAGGTTCACCTTGACCTGTATCCAAAATGTGATTTGGAGTGATCTCATTTCTCGGTAATGTACCTTTTCCCCAAGGGACTTTAGATTTCAAAGTAAATTATGTGTGAGATTTTGCTACACTATGACTTTCTGTGTAGGACCTTTAAAATAGTTCAACTTCCTGCTTTTTGGAGGAAAACTGGGGGGGGGGGGGGGGGGGGGAAAGAGGGGAGAGTGGAGACAACACCCCATGCCTCCTATTTGGGTAGATGCATTAATCGTACGGATCGCCATGGGACATTACAACGTGGGACACGGGAAGCATAGGGTGGCTGCTATCTTGGCTCAGTAACTATGTCAAGGATATACACAGTTCAGGAATGTGAATGTGTTTCCATTTGCATTTATAGGCGAACTTAAAATGTCATTCGGGAAAAGCAACTTGGGGAGGGGGCTTGCATACTCCATCTCCATTCTCAGATTTCCATCAGGACTCGGAGGCAGGAAATATAGCTGGCCGTCACCCCAGGGGGACTCAGACGGGCCCTGTCCTCTCACAGAGGGACGTGTTCCCCGCAGGTGACAGGCAGAGCTGTCACGGGGCACGATGATTTATCTCCTCTGATTTCATCCCTTAAAGATGCCCTATGCAAGGTGAAGTGATCATTTTCCTCCGCGTTAACACGTCCAATGTCTCATTTTTCATTCCAGTCCTTGGGAAATGACATCAAACACTAAATTGGGAACTCATTTGGGTGGTGAGGGTTGGCTGTCTGCCTGTTTCTCTGGGAAAAACAAGCAAATTATCTGTACGTTTTAGCTGAAGAAGTCATAGGCTACCTCGGCCTGGCAGGTTGGTCTCAGGACTTTTTTTCTTTTTCTTTCTTTTTTTTTAACTCACATTGGAGAAGCAAAAGAGAAAATATAAACATGGCATTTTGCAAAACAATATATATATTTTTGTTGCTGGAAAATTAATAAAAAATTAACATGGAAAATATTGTTTTGTGTGTGTGGGGCGGGGGCAGCTACTAAAGAATGTCAGTGAAAAAGAAAGGTGAGCACTCACCGGTGTGGTTCAGTGGATAGAACATTGGCCTGCAGACTGATAGGTCCCAGGTTCAATTCCGGTCAAGGGCATGTACCTTGGTTGCGGGCACATCCCCAGTGAGGGGTGTGCAGAAGGCAAGAAGGCAGCTGATCAATGTTTCTCTCTCATCGATGTTTCTAACTCTTTACCCCTCTCCCTTCCTCTTTGTAAAAAATCAATGAAATATATATATTTTTTAAAAAGTGGGCAGTATATTTTTCTTAGTTTTCTTTATTGATTAAGGTGTTATATATGTGTCCTTACCCCCCCCCATTGCCCTCCCCTCACTCCCCCCCTCCCACACTTATGCCAATAACAGTGTCCATTGGTTAGGCCAGTGGTCAGCAAACTGATTAGTCAACAGAGCTAAATATCAACAGTACAATGATTGAAATTTTTTTGAGAGCCAAATTTTTTAAACTTAAACTATATAGGTAGGTACATTGTTATTAACTTAATTAGGGTCCTCCTAAGCTTATATCTCTTCTCCTTACCCCCATCCTCCCCTTCAGTATATTTTTCTACAATTAAAATATGCAATTGATTCTATAAGGTTTTAGGGGAGAAAAAAACACCATTTTTAAGAGTAAAAATTCAGCCAGTCAACATATTATTTTCATCCAACAAGAAATCTTGTTTATAACCTTTTTTTTTTTTCTGAAGCCAGATCGCAATTTTATAATTCCTCTTCTGAATTCACTCATTTTAGCACCTAAATAGAAAGCTAACTACAATCTGTTTGTGTAGAGAAAAGGCCGATGTGTTAAAACTAAATTCTAACCCACACAATTATCTACTTTTCCTTGATAAATAATTGATCACAGGTTATAATTTATTGGGTAATTGTATTAGCCATGAGCCACTTAGAATTAGCAAAGTTACATGATATTAAGAAGTCATTGGGACATAAAGTAAGGATAGAGAAAGGTTGTCCTTTTAAGTTCATGATTATTTTATAAGGTGGACATGCTTAAAGGATGCTATTAGTTCATTAAGTAATGGGTATTTGAGAATTTTGCTAGCCATTTCTATGGGCCCTACCATCAAAGGAAGCCCATAATTTAAACAATGATGAGAAGTGAATATAAAAAAGTAGAGGAATGGTTAGCTTTATTGAAAGTTAACTATTTTCATGTAGTAGGTGCAATGCTCTCTGTGGATTATTTTATTTATGCCTTACATCACTTTTAAGAAGTAGGTGCCATTAATTGCATCCTTTTATGTCTGGAAAAAATAAGACATAACAAGGAACAGTAATTTTCTCAAGATCTCACACTTAGTAAGCAGTAGAATCAGAATGCAAATCTGTCTAGAGCAGTGGTTCTCAATCTTTTTAGTGTCCCAACCCTTTAATTCAGTTCCTCATGTTGTGGTGACCCCTAATCATAAAATTATTTTTGTTGGAGCTTCATAACTCTAATTTTGCTGTTAATGAATCATAATGTAAATATCTGTGTTTTCCGATGGTCTTAGACTCTACAGCAGCGGTTTGCCTAAGACCATCAGAAAACACAAATATTTACATTATGATTGATAACAGTAGCAAAATTACAGTTATGAAATAGTAAGGAAAATAATTTTATGGTTGGGGGGTCACCACAACATGAGGAACTGTATGAAAGGGTCTCAGCATTAGACAGGTTGAGAACAAATGGTCTAGAGCATGCACTTTTTTTTTTTTCAATCCTCCCCTGAGGACATTTTTCTATTGATTTTTAGAGAGGGAGTAGAAGAGAGAGGAAAAAACAGAGAGAAACATCAATGTGAGAGAAACACATCAATTGGTTGCCTCCTGGGCAAGCCCTGGCCAGGCCCCAGGCTGGGGAGGAGCTTGCAAGGGAAGTGCATGCTCTTGACCAGAATCAAACCCAGGACCCTTTTGGTCTGCAGGCCCATGCTCTATCCACTGAGCAAAACCGGCTGGGACTGGAGCATGCATTTTTTTTTTTTTTTTAACCTTAGACAAGTGAAAAGCAAAGTTTGATGGGTGCCTACAAGAATCCAGCAGCACAAAAGAGAATGGCAACACATCTAGAGAGAGGATGGGAACAGGAGGGGGCATTCCAGCTGCAATTCAAGGGTGGGCAGGAGTTTCCTCAGGCTGGAACAGAGAAAGTGGAAAAGTGACTTCCAGCTGATACAATTCTGTGAACAAAGCCAAGTCAAGAGGACACTTCCTCGCCTTTGTAACAAGTGTCTGGTCTGCCTGGACTGGAGCATCAACTTCAGGGAGAGGATCTGAGGAGATCAAACCCACTAGAGGTGTTTGCAGTCAGAACCTTGACTTGAGGGCCACGCGAGAGGAAGCCACAAAACAGGAAAGGCTGCTTGCTATCCAGGGATGCTGGTTTGTATCAGGAATGCAATCTCAACTCAGCCGGAAGAGAGGTGATTATTTGCTATATAAACTGGAAGGAGAAGCGATTAACTCTATAGAGAAATAATGAACGTATGGGCCCACCTGACATAATGGACTGAATTCAGTGAAATTTAAATGAAAGAGTCAGATGTGATTGGCAGAGAGTTCTTCAAGTCTAGGTGAAGTATTTTCTAGTGCACCTTACTGCTTATCGCTTTATTTATGTGACCGTGAAGTATTGACAAATACAGTGCTTGGCTTTACAGTATGTGCATAGCTTATACCATAAATATTGTTTTTGATTTTTCAACAAGTTAAGCATTTTCTTTTCAAAATTTCATCTTTATAGTTGAAAGTATTACAGATGTCCCCTCCACCCCTCCGTGGATCCCTTCCACCCTCCACCTCTCTCCCCAAGCCAACTGCACTACTGTCTGTGTCCATGGGTTATGCATATCACTCAATATAAAAATCTATATAAAAACCTAAGGATCAGTCACTATGATACTCACTTTGGCCAGTGAACCAGCCCTGGGAAGTGGGGCTGGCCAGCCAACCTCCTGTGGCCCCTCCCCACAGCCAGCCCTGCCCCCAGATTACACCCCTAATAAGGGGCGGGGCAAACCGGTCAATCTCCTGCAGCCCCGCCCCCTGCCTGGCTCTACCCCTGACCAACCCTCCCACCCCAATCAGGGGCAGGGCTGGCCAACCAACTGCCTACAGCCCCTCCTCCCTGGCCAGCCCCGCCCCTGATGGGCCGCCACCACACCATTGGCAACCCAGAGCCTCTCCCACCAGCCAGCTCCACCTCCAACCAACCCCCCTATTCCAATCAGGGTCAGGGTTCACAGGCCAACCACCAGGCTGCTGGCCCCCAATCTGCCACCCCCACCCCATTTGGGGGTGGGGCTGGCCAGCCCACAGACCCTCCCCATGGCTGGTCCCACCCCCAATCAGCCCCACCACCCTGATTGGCCCACAGCCCCTCCCCTCAGCCACCTCATTAGATTCCACATAGGAGTGAGATCACATGATACTTGTCTTTCTCTGACTGGCTTACTTTGCATAGCATAATAATAATACTAATGTGCAATATTTGCATCGTTTTTTTGAGAAAGCACCAGTCTAGAAAGAATGTCCCACAGCTTTACTGTTACAAGTAACATACTAAACACATATGCTTAAATTGATTCCATCAACTGCTAGCTTCTCTGAAGTCTGACACATTTGTGAAAAATGTAAAAAAAATAAAAGACATGTCTTGTTGGTTGCTGAGAAACTTAGAAGAAACACAGACTGCCTCTGTGCTGTGCTAGATCTTATTGGAATTTCCCAAAGAGAACAATAAGAACGATGCTATTAATAAAACAGCTTCTAAACTATGAAAAGCTGGTCACCCTCACTAGCAATCTCAGAGATGCAAATTAAAACCGATGATACCCATAAAAAATAGCGTCCATTTATCAAACCCTTGCTATGTACCAATTTAGTCCGTGTTTAGCTTATCTTGATACCTCAATTCTCATAGCTATTCTGGGAGGTCAGGTCACTGTCCTTTTCCAGATAAGGAAATGGATTCTGTGAGAATCCAGTTGAAACCAAGTTGTCCAGAGAGTCAATGTCAAAATGAGGGTTTGATCCCAGGCCTGACTCCAGAAACCTGGCCCTTGTAACCATTAAGGGAGCAGAGCATTTTCTCAAAACAAATTCGGGGTACTCTTCACAATGGTCACTGTGGGGACCTCAGAAATATGGGGTGTAGGGTGAGCTGCGCTGTGAAGCAACGTGGCCACAATGACAGTTCAGAAGGGACAAAATGGTACCCCTTTGATGGTGGCAGCAAGTGAGGCCACTTGTGCATGTGCTTGAGTCCTAGGAAGATGTGGCAGAGATTAAACCCTTTGGCCAGCTTTGTGAGATTTGGGAGGGCTTGCTTTTTTGAAGTTTCCTTTTTTTTAAAAATCCTCACCTGAGGCTATTTTCCCATTGATAGAGAGAGTGGAAGAGAAACACGTAGGCTGGTTGCCTCCTGCACCTGCCCTGACCAGGGTCCGGGCAAGGGAGGAGCCTGCAACCAAGGTAAATGCCCTTGACCAGAATTGAACTTGGGACCCTTCAGTCTACTGGCTGACACTCTATCTACTGAGTCAGAATGGCTAGGGCTGATATTTTGATATTTTCTTTAACATTGTTAAGTATCTATTTAATTGAAACTTATCTGGTAAAGAAAAATATCATTCCCTCTATATTTTTAATATATATTTAGTATATATATTTTAATATATATTATTTCAGAGAGGGAGGAAGAGAGAAAGAAAGAAGGAAACATCAATGATAATAATAGTAGATTGGTTGACTCCTGTAGGCTCCCTCCAAGGGATGGAGCCCACAACCCAGGCATGTGCCCTGACCAGGAATTGACCTGGTGACCTCCTGGTTCTTGGGTCAATGCTCAACCACTGAGTCACACTGCAAGGAACTCCATCTCTATTTTAAAAATATTTCTGATGGAAATAAATGTATCCTTATGCTTATTTTGCTTCTAATTGGATAACGGTTGTTTGGGATCCACTAGGTCAGTGGTCGGCAAACTGTGGCTCATGAGCCACATGCAGCTCTTTTGTCCCTTGAGATTTTAGCAAAGGCCAGCATAGGAGTACCCTAATTAAATTAATAACAATGTACCTCCCTATATAGTTTAAGTTTAAAAAATTTGGCTCTCCAAAGACATTTCAATCATTGTACTGTTGATATTTGGCTTCGGTGACTAATAAGTTTGCCGACCACTGCTGTAGGTAATGCTTGGTTTTCTAGTTATTCTTATACACTTATTTTTCATTTTGCTTTTGTAGGAGTGTAGGGGTGTCAGATTAATGCATGTTCCATACACTTCTGGGCAGACAACATTTTATGAAACTGATGTCACCCAAATGCATACAAATGCTTTGGACAAAGTATAAACCAGGAAAATGTTCTAAACAAGTACAAGATAAAAATGCTTATATTACAGACACTTACATTTGACACTCGCTTTAGAAAAGAGGAGCTTAGTGGATTAAAAGCTGGAAGTGCCCAAACTAGTTTTTGCCAAAACGGCTTTCTACATATTCAAGTCTCAATAGCTTTGCAACTCTTACATTTTTATAGGAATACACTTGTCAACACAGAATTACATTTATATTATTTTTTAAAAAATCATATAGCCAGGCTGGCATGGCTCAGTGGTTGAGTACTGACCTATGAACCAGGAGGTCATGGTTCAATTACCAGTCATGGCACATGCTAGGGTTGTAGGCTGGATCCCCAATGTGGGTCATGCAGGAGGCAGCCAATCAATGATTCTCTCTCATCATTGATGTTGCTATCTCTCCCTCTCTCCCGTGCTCTCTGAAATCAATAACTGCTGTCACCTAAATGCATACAAATGGTTTGAACAAAATATATTAAAAAACAAACATACAAACAAACAAAAATAAATAAAGCAAGGGAGAAGGCAAGATAGACTTGAATAGAGTTGGATGGTGGTTCTATTGCTTTTTTTCTCTCATCATTGATGTTTCTCTCTCTGTTTGTCTCTCTCTCCCCTCTCTGAAATCAATAAAACTATATATTTTAAAAAGGAATCATATACAACCCTAAGGATGTGTTGTTACTGTTGTTTTGTTTGTTAAACTTCATGTCTTAAATTCCTGTTATTTTTTTTTTTTTAAGTCCAGTCTCTAGCGAGCATCACATAGTCTCCTGCTCCAGGCCCACAAGGCTGTTTTCCATGTTCGTATGCCTTGCAAGTGCGGTTTCTCACAGCGGGGAGCAGCATGCTTACTTCAAAGCTTTCTTCCAAGACTCCCAATGTCTCTGAGAAGCCGCGCGGCGGGGGTGCTGGAAGGAGCAGGTGCTGAGCTTCTCTGCCTCATCTGACAATTTCCGTGTTTGCACAATGAGTGACATTCACAGGGAGGCTGGAGATAGCCTGCTAATGTGGGTTCTCTTCCCCGTCTCTTCTGCTTGCAGAGGATAAATAAAAATTCAAATGAGGTTCAAACACCCCTGAGAGAATAAGTTAACAGAGCTCCTCAGGTGGTATGGAAACATAAACATACGGGAAAAGGCAGGGAGCAGAAAAGCATTCACTGGTTCCAATTGCATCAATGTTTTTTTTTTTTTTTTTTTTTTTTTTTTCCAGTACAAACTAAACCATCTTCAAAAGAAAGAATACGAAGGGGTAGAAGAGTCAGTGAGAAGGCCAAAAGAAATGATTTAGTGAGTGATAATCAGCAGTATTAAGTGTTACCTGAATCCTATATAATAAAAGGCTAATATGCAAATTGACTGAATGGTGGAACTACTGGTTCTCTGATGAGCACTGACTATCAGGGGGCTGATGCTCAATGCAGGAGCTGCCCCTGGTGGTCAGTGCACTCTCACAGGGGGAGTGTCACTCAGCCAGAAGCTGGGCTCACAGCTGGGAAGCACAGTGGTGAGCGCAGCGGCAGTGGTGGGAGCCTCTCCACCTCCTTGGCAGTGGGGAATGGGCCTGGGCCGGCACTCGGACATCCTCCAAGGACTCCCAGACTGTGAGAGGGCACAGGCCGGGCTGAGGGACCCCTCCCTTCCCTGAGTGCACAAAATTTGAGCACTGGGCTTCTAGTTTTTAAATAACATCTAGAACCTAGGTCACTAGAATCCTAATAGGGTGCAATTTCACTATCTCAGGGCTATGTGGACTCAGACATTGGAGACCTTAAGTCTTAACTATGCTTTCTTCTAAGCGGGTTATTTAGAGAGTTATAAGTGAATGTCCTGAGAGATCTAACCCTAGCCCTGGATATGTAATAAATCCATGGTTTGGAACATAGGGCTATGATGAAGAAAAGTTATCACTAATATTGCAAGTTACTGTCTTCATGTATGTTTTCTCTCACATGTCCCGACAAGGCAACCACGTAGCCACCTCCACAATAATGGGACCCCGGGGTGACCTCCTGGGACACACTGCAGACACGTGTGCCTGTGACCTTGGCAGTTGGTCACCAGGGATAGAATGCTGGAGAAGGTCATCAAAAAGACATGAGCAGCCCAGTGGCTCAGTGGTTGAGCATTGACTTATGAACCAGGAGGTCATGGTATGATGACCGGTCAGGGCAAAAGCCTGGGTTGCAGGCTTGACTCCCAGTGGGGGCTTGCAGGAGGCAGCCAATCGATGATTCTCTCTTATTACTGATGTTTTTTCCTCTCTCTCTCTCCTTAACTGGAAATTCTGCGAGGGGCAGGGCTAGAGGGGGAAGGAAGGGAGGCCCAGGCAGGCATTCAGCAGCCACTAGAGACCCTACCAGTGCACGAATTTCATGCACTGGGCCTCTAGTCATAATAATAAAAGATATGACCAGAAGCTGCCCCTTGAGGTACACTTGAAGAATTGGAGGCTTCTCACCCTCTCCTGGTCCTTGGAAGGTGCATTCTGATTGAAGCTTCTCCAAGGATATAGCCTTGAGATTGACATCTGCTTTTCCACCATCTGAACTGGGTACATGTGACTGAGCTAGGGTAAGGCTTCTATATAAACTTATAAGACTGTGGCTGGTGGGTCCAGAAATCTCCTCACCTTGCAGCCCCCAAGACTAGCATCAAAATTCCGCTGCCTTTTGCATTCACCCCACCTGCCACCTGCCAATCTGGAGTGGTCTGTGTTTTCCTTGGTCTCTTCTTGCCCTCCCACCACAGAGGGCCAATTTCAGATTTCATCTGAGGTGCTCCCCCAGAGGTTGCGAAGAAAACACCGGAGAGCTTCATGGGTATAAATTAAATTTTAGAATAAAAATCAATACATCCACAGTAACCCAAAGGCTAAGAAATGCCTGCAAAAAAATTACAACTCAATGGAAACAAGTTACTTTTCTCAAAAAAAAAATTTTTTTTTGAAAGGATCATTGCAGAAGAAATGTTACATACAAGGATGTGTCTTTGATTTTCAAACAACTCACTTAAAGGAGAATTGCTCCTAACATAATCTTGTGGTCCAAGGGTACTTCCACGGTGTATGTAAGAGTCATCTCATCCCTGCATTGAAGTCTCATCAAAAGGTTCAATTTGATGTACTTTATCTCTCTAAACTCACATGAAAAGGCTTCAGAAGTGCAAAATCATTTAGCACCGGGGAAAATGATTAGGGGAAATTGCACTAAATTTGGAGGTCTTTTTAAAGATAAAAAATAAATGACTAATTAGACAGTGAATGTCAATGGAAAAGAAAATACAAATGCATTAAGTTAACCAATAAATGTTGGTGCTGTTGTTTGAACAAGTGTAAAAAACTGATGAGGGATAGAATCTGGAAACATTAAAAATGATCTTGCACTTTTTGTTTGTTTTTTGTGTGTACCTTGTGGGTATCCATACCTAATGTATTGAAAGAAAACAGTGTATCTTTCTGGATCTATACGTCCCAGAGGACACAGACCTGCCAATTCCTGAGTATTTTCAGGTTACAATGGGGTCAAAAATTGGAAGATGGTCTCTTAGAATTAGTTAAAGTATTACAGTAGGTTTTATTGTTATAATAAAATTATATAGATATATATTTTAAATATATTTTATTGATTTTTTACAGAGAGGAAAAAAAGAGGGATAGAGAGGTAGAGACATTGATGAGAGAGAAACATCAATCAGTTGCCTCCTGCACACCTCTTACTGGGGATGTGCCCGCAACCAAGGTACATGCCCTTGACTGGAATCGAACCTGGGACCTTTCAGTCTGCAGGCCGACGCTCTATGCACTGAGCCAAACCGGTTTCGGCTAAAATTATATTAAAAAAAAAAGATTTTTCTATGACCAAGTGTGGTTATTTATTTCTGGGAAAAGTAAAGGTCATGGTTCTGTCTCTCAGGAGATTGCAGTTGATTGAAGGACATAAAATAATGATCTAGTTGTGATTTTTTTTTTTTTTGATGCAAGCTTAATTTCCCAAGTGAATAAAAGTGATAACACTGGGCTGCTATACTGTTGTTTGTGTTCACACTTTAAAAGTGTAGAATAACTTGTAAAAGAGAAAAATTCCATAGAAACCAAAGCTACTACTATTAATATCATCATCATTAAGGCAAATGAGTGGAAGAAAAACAGCAAGCTATTTACCTAATTGTGTGGGGCATTAATACTAGCTTTTCACCATGTATATTATTCAGGATTTAAACAACAAAAGCTATAATAGTTGCTACTTAATTTTGTCCTGATTTAAAATTTTTCTTTACTCTCACGGTTTACTTAATTAGAACTGAGTGAGCTTTGACAAATTCTTAATTTTTCTATGGCTTATTTTACTTAATGTGTAAAATTAGTGACAATCTGTCCCAAGAGAATTGTTATGAGGCTGTTAAGGCTGTTAAATATGGCTGAATTTACCTTGCTGTTGCAGAATTTTGTGATTTTTTTAAGTCTACATTTTTTTCCTTCATAATTCTTTGTACATTGCTTGCCTTCCGAGCCTTTCAGAATGGTATATTCATAAAAAATTGTGATGAAAAAAATTTCTCCTCCTTGGCGAAGTACTATTTTCCCACACCTTCACCTTTCCTTCCTTTTACCAAATGAATAGTGAAAGTTCCAGAATCACTTGCCCAACCAGTTTTCTGTTCTGTTGGACCTGATTTGGGATGTTGTGAGCGGTTTCTCTGAGTATCCTTGTGGCAGGATATAGGTTTGGACAATTGTCAGTGGCCTCCCCTGTGATCTGGCCAAAGAGAAAGGAAGAGAGGGACTACACAAGGCAGGGACCTGGGCATCCCTCGCTTCTTGAGGGATGGAATTCGTGGATATGCAGGAAGTTGTAAACGTGGCCCGGCCCAAGCTGGATTGCATGGAATCCCTCACACTCAGTGGGCCCTCCGGGAACAGACCCACTGGGGCTTGTAGAATTCTCTCTTGCAGTGATAAGCTTTAATTAAAACCCTGCTTTGTTGAAGTCTAATTCAAACTCAACCCTCATCTTCTTGGTTGAGTTGAGAAGCTGAATATCTCTATTTACCGTGTTTCCCCGAAAATAAGACCTACTTACAGGTTTCCTTCTGAGTGAAATATAAGGCATCTCCTGAAAATAAGGCCCCCCCTAGGCTAAACATGAGAGATTTGGTCCACTGATTCTGAAAGAAATAGAGTCACAAGAAACTCACCAGGAAATTCAGGAATTGGATTGTTATTATGATGTTCCAGAAGATGATGACATGATTGTCATTGAATAAATGAGTACATTCTTGATACTGTAGGATTCACAGTTTGTCTGGTTTGTGTTGACAACTACTGTACTAACCTACCATATACAGGTAATAAATTTGCTTTATTTTCATTTAACAATAAATGTGTATCGTATTCTTCTTCATGAAAAAATAAGACATCCCCTGAAAATAAGACCTAGCACATCTTTGGGAGCAAAAATTAGTATAAGATACTGTCTTAGTTTTAGGAAAACGGGGTAGAAGCAATTCCCCCTTAGTAGAGACATTTACATCTTTTGGTAAAGAAAAAAAAATCAATCCATTTTCAATATAATCAGCTGTGTGTTTTGCCTATATATTCTTTCTTTTTTTTTTTTTTTTTTTTTTAATCTTCATCCAAGGATATCTTTCCCTTGATTTAAAAAAAAATATTTTTAATTGATTTTTTACAGAGAGGAAGGGAGATGGATAGAGAGCTAGACACATCCATGAGAGAGGAACATTGATCAGCTGCCTCCTGCACACCCTCTACTGGGGATGTGCCCGCAACCAAGGTACCTGCCCTTGACCGGAATCGAACGTGGGACCCTTCAGTCCATAGGTTGACACTCTATCCACTGAGCCAAACAGGTTTCGGCTTTCCCTTGTTTTTTATAGAGAGTGAAAGAGAGAGGGAAAGACAGAGAGAAATACCAATGTGAGAGAAACACATTGGTTGGTTGCCTCCTGTATGAGCCATGACCAGGGCCAGGGATCAAGCCTGCAAGCAAGGTAATTTCCCTTGACCAGAATCAAGCTGGGGACCCTTTGGTCCCCAGGCCAATGCTCTATCCACTGAGCCAAACTGGCTAGGGCTGCATATATTCATTTTTGTGATTTCCATCAACATGATTTATAGGAAACATTTGTCTTTTGTTATTACTAGCTGATACGGAAAGAACAGGAATGCAAACTAACAATAGTGTAAAAGTAGAATTTGCTGACTAGGTGCCCATTTTCATTATACTCGATGGTTCTATGCCAGCCACAGGAGCTGCTCTCTGCCCCCAACCATGAGACCTCCCAGCACCTGGGTGGAGGCAGGGAGATGTCACACCTGGTAACCAAAGGCCTTGACTCATGATCATTCCAAGTCCTGAAGACACTTTTGGAATCCTAGTTTTGAGATAATTCAGTGATTGCTAGGAATGGACACCCAGGAAGGAAGCAGATGACTATGTCTCTCATGAATTAATTGCAACGTCCTTCTTGGTAGAGCTTTGATCCGATACATTTATTCACCATGGATCCTGCCAACAAGAGTTGGGCTCCTCACTGGGACACCTTTTCTCATCTATGGGACTTGGCGCTCTCAGAGCCTCAAATAAATGAAATGGACCAGTGTCCTCTCAGAGATGGGGTCCTTCCTCTGAACCCTCAGATGCTAAACCTCTTCTTCTCCCTCCATCTCTCTGAGTGTTTTTCTTTTGCTCTTTCTGTTCCAGAAATGAAATCCTTTAGTTCACTTCTTATTCTGAAACTTGAAACTGAAATGACCCATCCGAAAGACCTGGTCAGACCCTTTCTATGACAGCTCTAATCTTTAGATACACAAACTATTCTCTAGATTCCCTGAGGATATGAAAGTATGTTTTTTAAAATCACACATTTCTTTCTAGTTAAATCACTTCCATATACTAAATAAATAAATAAAAAATTCTGGCAAAAGCAGCCAACAATTAAAACTACAGTTGAGTGTCAATGTCATAAGGCCTATGGTGCCCCATGATTTCCTAATCTACACTTCAAGGGCAGAATAAACCTCCTGGATTAACTCACTCAGTTCGGAACCTCAGGACAGACAACTTGATAGCTTTTAAAAGTTTATTTTTTTTTTAATAAAATACGAACTCTCAAAAGTGCTTACTATCCTGAAATAAAAATAAGTCTTCACTCATGCTCATGAAGAAGAAAAAAATTCTCACTAAAACTGTCAGTGATTCTGAATTTTTGAAACACTTGAGTTGCTTTATGTTCCAAACGAGATAAAGACATTTACAAAATCCTATTTCAGACTGCATTTTTATAACAAACAAATTACCAGTGTGGATTTTCAGGAACGCTTATGAGAATCCAATTTAAATTAGCGAACCAGAGAGATAAAGGCCAATGTAGTCATACAATGAACCACCACTGAAATTTATAATTTAATTAAGGAGTACAAGACTCTTTTATGAAATGGTCTTCTTCCTTTTCAATATAAGAATTAAAAAAAAAAAAACACAAAAAACCCCAAACATAGATTCATTGTTTGCTCAATAAAATGAGATTAGCTGATGAGTAAAACTCATTAAAAAGCTCTGTAAATGTGTGAGTGTGGTGAGTTGAGTTTTTATGGTTTTATGCTAGTTTATATTATTTCTGTTAATGAATAAATCAAGTTATTAGGAAGTAAATCTTAATAGAAATGTTATAGAAAATCATATGTATATTAGTGTTTGGCCTACACATTTAGTACTGTAGTAGGATGATATCAAACATTGTGATTTACCTAGGGTGTAAGGGAATTTTGCTCTCCAGCCTGAAATCTGGGTCTAATATTAGACTCTTGGATTGCTCAGTGGTTGAGCATTGACCTATGAACCAGGAGGTCAGGGTACAATTTGTGGGTCAGGACACATGCCTGGGTTGCGGGCTCCATTCTCAGTAGGGGATGTGTAGGAGGTAGCTGATCAGTGATTCTCTCTCACCCTTGATGTTTCTATCTCTCTTTCCCTCTCCCTTCCTTTCTCTGAAATCAATAAAAATTTATTTTTTAAAAAAATAGATTCCTATTGCTAGAGGTGACTCATTGGAGAGTGTTTATGGGACTCAGAGGAATGACATTTTTGAGTCATACACATGACAATACCAGTAACTCATCTTTAGCCTATAGTCTGCAAGTTGCATTGACTATTTTCTGCAATTGTGTATATCTATGCTTGTTAAGTGTGCATGAATATATGAATATGCAATATACACACAGCTATAATAAATGCATATGTGAACGTAACTCTGAGTCTTCTTTGAGACCATTCAGACTAATTACCTTAATTCCACAATATGCCAGTTCTAACCAGTAGACCAGACCAGAAGTTCTCTATCACCACTCAGCATGGGGATCTGATTGTCCCTGAAGATCCGTGTCCCTTTTTTCTGTCACTTTCTCCTGTCACCTGATGTTTAACTTCTGCACATTTTCCACCATGGCTTTATAGAATCATGGTTGGTCATCACCAAGGACATCATGTTCTACATCTATTCTTTGAGCACTTGCCTCATTTTAATGGTGCAAAGGAAACTTGGATCTCTCTTATTTGTTCACATACAAGATGGGACAAAAGTACATTTACAGTTGTAAGTACATGAAACACAGAGTGTATGATCACATCATTATAAATTATTGTATTATTTTCCATAGGAACAATTGTAAATCTACTTTTACTCCACCCTGTATATATATTTTTACCCTGAGTAAATAGAATGTAACCTTCATGAGGGCAGGCATTTTTTATCTGTTCTGGTGACTGCTTTATCTCTCATCCCCAACAGAGGAACTATAATGTAGTATTTTCCGAATTAATTATTTCAACTTTTTTTTTCACTCTTGTCTTTCTTACAATTATTGTTGAGATCTTACTTACTGAATGAAGACACAATCACAACCCTGCTCAAATGAGAAGCCAAAACGAAGATCAATGCCACCTTCCTAAGTTAACAGAAGAGAAAGATTGTAGGGGACAAGATATAAGATATAAATAGCTTACGGAGCAGGCCTGTCAATAACCCAGAACTAAACGATACAACTGCTCTAAAAAGAGGAGAAGAATTATTTATGCTTAAAAAATTCAAAACGAACGTGCGTGTGGTGCGGTTGAGTCCTATCCGTGCAGAGACGAAGTAGCAATCAAGCACAGTTGCCTGGCAACGAAGCTGAGAGATCCATCCGAGCGGAGCAAGTTCAAGGCACTCTCACAGAGGGCAAAATGGTACTTCATTCAGAGTCAATTCTAATTAAACAAAGTAGAACCATATGAAAATGCCGTGCGCTTCCCCGCAGTTCCCGGAGGTGGTTGGTAGACGTCGTTAGAATAGTTTGTACAAAAAGGAAGGATACAGATGTCTTTTCAAGTTTCACTGTTGTAGCATCCATAGGAGCAATAGGCATTTTCCTAAGCTTGAGATGACTGTTACAGTTGGTGAAAGGTGTCAGAAACCTATTCTCTTAAAATCAACTGTTCCGTCCCTTGATTGATGAAGACAAAGGTCATATGCCTTTGCTCTAGTTTCTTTTTTTTTTTAATATATATTTTATTGATTTTTTACAGAGAGGAAGAGAAAGGGACAGAGAGCTAGAAACATCGATGAGAGCGAATCATCAGCTGCCTTTTGCACACCCCCTACTGGGGATGTGCCCGCAACCAAGGTATATGCCCTTGACCGGAATCGAACCTGGGACCTTTCAGTCTGCAGGCTGACACTCTATCCACTGAGCCAAACCAGTTTTGGCTGCTCTAGTTTCAAAGGACCATTAATACTATGGTGACTACCAGAGGGAAAGGGATGGGGGAGGTAGAAGAGGGTAAAGGGAAGATAAATGGTGTTGGAAGAAGACTTGACTTGGGATCATGGACACAAAACAATGTACAGTTGATGTATTATAGAACCATACACATGAAACGTATGTAATTTTACTAAACAATATCACCCCAACAAATTCAATAAAAATGCAAAAAAAAAAATTGGAAAAAGGGGCTGGGAGGAGGGGGACAAATGGAGATATGGGAGATATCTATGATATTATCAACAATAAAATTATATTTAATAAAGAGTGAGTTTTTTTTAAAATATATTTTATTGATTTTTTACAGAGAGAAAAGGAGAGAGATAGAGAGCTAGAAACATCGATAAGAGAGAAACATTGATCAGCTGCCTCTTGCACACCCCCCACTTGGGATGTCCCCGCAACCAAGGTACATGCCCTTGACTGGAATCAAACCTGGGACCTTTCAGTCCACAGACCGATGCTCTACCACATGTGTCAAACACAAGGCCCGGGAGCCAAACCCGGCCGGCCAGGCCTTGCAATGTGGCCCGCACCGCGCTGTCATCACTGCACTCCGCTGTCAGTTTATGACATTGTCAGTTTATGACTGTTCAGTAAACCATTCGGCCCGCGATTTAGGCTGGATTTTAAATTTTGGCCCCTTCTCTGATTGAGTTCGACACCCCTACTATCCTCTGAGCCAAACCGGTTCAGCAAGAGTGAGTTTTAAAGTTCCAGGCTACTAGATGTAATATTGATAAAGAGAGAAACCAACCAGTGATTAGAAAAATAGACTTAATAAACTTCCTCTATAATATCTACTAGAATGTCTTTTTTTTTTAATCCCTTGTCTAGTTCATTATTTCTGCTTATGGAAATCATGGGACAGTGATTTCAAATAATTCACCAATCTGGGAGAAATCTTAGAGTAGGTTAAGAATTTTTATTAGGCATTATAATATGGGGACATTTTAGACTTGCAAAATTGCAGAGTAGAAGAAAGTCTGGGTTAAGAGAACAACGAGTAAAATCTCCAATACGAAGTGACAGAAGGAACACTGAATACAGTGTTTCGGCCAAGGTAAACGCATATGGAAAGATATGCTGAAAAATATGCTGCAAAGGCAGACTGTCATGAGAACAAAGAACGATGATTATGACAGTGTAGTCTACCGAGTTTGGATGTGATCCTATAGACTGGGAGAAAGTAATGAGAGTATTTGAACAAGGATGTTAAACAGTAAAATCTGTGCTTCAAAAAGATAAGTCTGTCAGATGAATAAATGTTAAACTGCTCATGAGAGAGATAGAGAGAGAGTGAAGGAAGGCAAAGAGATCAGTTAGGGAATTATCATAAGACTCAGTTAGAATAATGAAGTCCAGGATGAAAAACATGGAAGTGGGAATAAAGGGAAATTATCCCCACAGTGCCTGGCCCGGGCCAATTTCTTCTTGTTTCCTCATCACAGAATTTTGTCACATGGCTGGCTCCTTCCCAACACTCATGTTTTATTTCAAATAGCATCTTGAAAAAGGCCTTTACAGCCGAAACCGGTTTGGCTCAGTGGATAGAGTGTCGGCCTGCAGACTGGAAGGTCCAGGGTTCCATTCTGGTCCAGGGCATGTATCTTGGTTGTGGGCACATCCCCAGTAGGGGGTGTGCAGGAGGCAGCTGATTGATGTTTCTCTCTCATAGATGTTTCTAGCTCTCTATCCTTCTCCCTTCCTCTCTGTAAAAAATAAATAAAATATATTTTTTTTTAAAGAAAAGAAAAAAAGAGGAAAGAAAAAGGCCTCCTTGTACCTACCGGTTTTCAGCAAACATTCAGGAAGTGATTGTTGAATAAATAGCGAAATCACAGGGACGAATAAGGCCTCTTGAACTCAGGGAGCTTAGATCATAACACATTGTGTACGATCTATTTGACAGAAAGGAATGGTTACCCCACATTTTCAAAGAGAAACTTTGGCAAGGTGAGGGTCTCTGTGTGTGATATGTGTTTCGTTAAGATGGAAAGATTTTACATGTGTAGATAGACTGCCTGATCCCACCAGTGGGATCGGGCCTAAACTGGCAGTCGGACATCCCTCTCACAATCCAGGACTGCTGGTTTCCAACTGTTGGCCTGCCTGCTTGCCTGATTGCCCCTAACAACTTCTCCCTGCCAGCCTGATCACCCCCTAACCACTCCCCTGCCAGCCTAATTGAAGCCTAACTGCTCCCCTGCTGGCCCTATTGCCCCTAACTGCAACCTGCTGCTCTCCTAGTCACCTCCTAACTGCCCTCCCCTGCAGGCCATCTTGTGCCAGCCATCTTGTGTCCACATGGGGGTGGCTATATTTGACCACATGGGGGCAGCCATCTTGTGTGTTGGAGTGATGGCCAATTTACATATTAATGTTTTATTAGGTAGGATATTCCCAATTTTTCCCTTTCAGATGTCTGACAACACTCAGTGTAAATTCATTTTATGATTATTTTTGTCAACACAAAATGCAGAGCATGGCACACTCTTTGACTCTCTGCCTAGTCTTCTTTGGGGTGACCATGAGGAGGTGCATAAATACCATAGTCAGCTACTTTCAAGTAGAGCTAGCTTAGGTACAGAACCAGCTGTCTACCAGACCTGATTTTTTTTTCTTCCTCAGTCATCCTTTTCCAGAGGAACATCTTATGAGTTCCCAGGTGCAGGTTGAGAGAGCAGAAGCAATGTAACTTGCTTAGGGGTCATGGGCATCTGACCACCTGACCATGTAACTTACTTAAACCTTCAGAATCTCTTTAATCTCCATCCGATGATGGAATGATGCTCAGGATGCTGCCCAATCTCACAGTTAATCTTTATTGGATCAGACAGCAAACAGTTCATGCTTCACATCTTAGGCCCCATAGGAACCTCTTGGCTCATAGTCAAGTTTTCAGCTTTTAGCCAGGCTCTGTAGCAAGCCAAGGGCTGTTTTATTGATATTTTATTTATTTTATTTTATTTTGTAATAGATTTTATTGATTTTTTTATAGAAATGAAGGGTGATGGACAGAGAGTTAGAAACATCAATGAGAGAGAAACATCGACCAGCTGCCTCCTGCACATCCCCCACTGGGGATGTGCCTGCAACCAAGGTACATGCCCCTGACCAGAATCAAACCTGGGACCCTTCAGTCTGCAGGCCGAGGCTCTATCCACTGAGCCAAACCGGTCTCGGCCCCAAGGGCTGTTTTATAAAAGGAGAATAGTTATTTCAGAAGGTTGTACCACTTGGCTTCGAAACCCTCAAGGTGTGGATTCCACTCCCCTCCAGAGTCTTGCCAATAGCTCTAAACAACACTTTGTGTGATGAAGAAGTGAAACACTGCTGTAGCTGCAATGTCACATGATCCAAGCCATAGAACAGCTTCATTGGGGCCTAGATCTCTGGCAGAGACACTATTAGCAGAATCCCCAAAAAAAGGAAACTAGGAAGCAAGGGAGTTCATGCAGTTTACATAGTCACCCATGTCTCTCCCCAGGGAGCAGGGAAACATGAAAAAATGGTGGAACGTGTACCTGAAGAAGGAACACATGAAGAATGTCCAGCACATTAAAAAAAAAAAAAATAATGTGTTCCATTTTTATTTCAGGACTGCGGTACATTTTTGGGGTTCATCACTGAACCAAGCCAACAAAAACCTTATCTTCATACATTTTTTTTTCATTGAAGTGGATCAGAGTGTTTTTGGGATGTTGGCCAAAGACCTGTCTAGATCTCTGTTGCCTTATATGTCAATTAGGAATAATAATAGTTCTTATGTCAAAGGGTGATTAGAGCATTAAAATAAGATTATGCATTTCCCACGTGTCTGACAAAAGTACACATTTAGTATACTTTGGATATTAATATTGCTGATAATTTTAGAGGAATATTTAAGGCGTAAAGATAAAAAAAAAAGTTTGGATACTAGCAATAGAATATCGAGATTCTAACATGTCTAGCTGAGGATTTAGGCTTTTTTTTATAATTATAATTATAATTAGTACCTAGTAAATATCCAAGAAATACTTAAGCTTAATTATCATCACCAAATTAGGTGGTTGCACAAATAATCCTTGAGCAATTCATTCACCTTTGGAAATGATTCAAAGCAAGGGGAATTTTCAGCTTGTCATACTGGTGATTTGAAGATGATAAAATTAGCATGGTGCCTGCGTTAGTGAAGGTGCTGAACTTGAGGGCTTTAAAATATATTTTTATTATTGATTTCAGAGAGAGGAAGAGAGAGGAGAGGATCATTGATCAGCTTCCTCTTGCTCATCCCATACTGGGGACCGAGCCCACAACCCAGGCATGTGCCCTGACTGGGAATCACACTGTGACCTTTTGGTTCATAGGTTGATGCTCAACCACTGATCCGTGCCAGCTGGGTGACCTGAGGCTTCTTTAGTCACCAAAGTCAGGCTGATGCAACAATCTGGAAATACATGCAAGACCAAAAGAGTTTTCATGGAGGAGAGAAACACCCCCAGATTTTACCAATTGGAAGGCACTCTCATGCCACCCAAGTTCAGATCAGAAACTAAATCCACATGCATCTCACAGCACAGGTCTCAGAGCATGCAGAACAATGAAAGGTGCCCCTGAGAGAAGGTCACGCAGAGAAAGGCCATCCTATATAATAAAGAGCTAATATGCTAATTAGACGGAACAGCAGAAGGAGTTGTCCTGACCTTCTGGATGAAACTGGGGCTGAGAGAGCCTAGCCCCTGGCACGAATTTCATGCCTAGGGCCTCTAGGTTTTATATAAAAAGGAGAAGCCACCGCTCTTTGGAAGCAGGTTGGGTATTTTCAGCTGTAGTTACTGGAAAGCAGAATGTCTAGCAAAGACAAGTCATAATTTAATTGCTTTTGTCTAGGGCAAGAGCGAGTGTCACTTTTCTCCCCACTCTGCTCTCAGAGTGGGGAGAAAGGGCTCCAGAGGAAAATTCTGCCAAGAAAGTGTGAATTTTGAGACATTTCAGATGAAGGGACTGAGATTTTTTTTATTTTATTTTTATTTTTTTGCCACTGATATAAGATGAACTGAGCATTACAAAAATGTGGAAAGCTATAAAAGACAGATAAAATGAAAGCACAGAAAAGAAGAAAAAAGTGCAGGATTATAGTTGCTGTCTGGTTCAAGTTTCCACCAATGCATTAGTGTTAGAAATAAAAGCTGATGTATGAATAGGGCAGTGACCACTCTGTACACTGGGATAAATATGATGTCCATCGTGTAGGTAAGTGGGTGTGAGGGACTCAGCATAGTGGTGGAATGTATTAAGGTGGAACAAAGTGGAACAAGGTAGAGAACATTGAAATATCTTTCTTTGAAACTCAGAGCACTCTGTCACCCCAAAATGACAAAGAACTGCTTATACTAGCACTATTTGTAGCTCAGAATATATATTTAACATTAGTCAAATGTCAAAGGTTACTTAAATAAATAGACATTTTTCATAAATGTAAAGGAAACTGTAATAAATGTTGTTGGTAAAACTTCTAAATCTGGCATTGAAATAAACCCACAATTAGATTACTAACAGTTAGTTCTTTTTTTTTTTTAATATATTTTATTGATTTTGTACAGAGAGGAAGGGAGAGAGATAGAGAGTTAGAAACATCGATGAGAGAGAGTCATCGATCAGCTGCCTCTTGCACACCCCCTACTGGGGATATGCCAGCAACCAAGGTACATGCCCTTGACCGGAATTGAACCTGGGACCTTTCAGTCCCCAAGCCGACACTCTATCCATTGAGCCAAACTGATTTCAGCACTAACAGTTAGTTCTAAAGTTGTCCAGAATACCTCAAAAGTAAAAATGTCAATCAATTTTGGTGTCAATCAATCCCTTTGAACTCTTATTGACATTACAAGTCACGTATGGTCCCAAAGAACCTAGAAGACCTTCAGGCAGGACTCAGCTAAGTTTAGGTATTTTATGCCAGGCTGTGTCTTCAATTTTCAAAGAATTCAAGTCTGTAGAACAACAGTCAATAACGTCATTATGATAGGAAGTGAATCCTGATAGAAACACTGAAACTAATTGTATGGTAATTTTTGAATAGTTCACTGATTTGTTCACAGAGGCAATAGTCATTGGTTGTATTTTCTTGACCAAGAGAGTGAGATGGTGAATACCAATTCTGAAAAATTGATCTGGAAGTATAGCATGCTCTAGAAAGAGGACATACTAAACATTAAAACAGCATATTTGGAATCAATAGTAGAGGTATTATGAGTGAGATATGATGAGAACTAGCCAGACTGGTGATGGTAGGAATGAAGAATAATGAGTCAGTTTCAGATATCTCATAAGAAAGAATGGCTGGTTATTAGGTATTTTGAATTTGAAAGAGAAGATAATATTTTAGATATGTTGATTTTGAGAGTTACAGGCATGCTTCTGGAAACTTCAGAGTAGGACCCAGAGAAGAGTCTAAGACCATGAAAATATATAAACACCATCAGAGTAATGACTGAAGTGATAGAAAAAGAATGAAAATTATTTGGGTCATTGGACAACATGGGGTTTTGGGTAAAGAGAAATGTTTGGAATATGAGGTAATTTGTAAGGAAAAATTCACTGGCAGTTTGAAAGACATTTTTAAAAATACATTTTTATCATGTTAATGTACTCTAATTACATTTAGCAGGGATTATTTTACTTCAACATTTTTGAATTTTAATCCATAATTAGACTTAAAATGATTTAAACTACCTACTCAGAGCTTAGTAACCCGATTGTAGTTTTTTTTTTTTTAAAGATGGTAAACAAGTATGTGATGGAAAATATAGAAAGTTTTGTGTCTTTTATTTCAACTGTTTAAAAGTTCTTATTCATTTCTAAAAAAAAAAAAAAAGTATAGGACTAAATATTTGATTATCTGTTTGCTTTTCCTAGAAAAACATAATAATAATGTTAAAATATTGTTTAAAACATGTTCTACAATAAGCATACCTCCTACATATTGACACTATCTCATGTTTGCATTTCAGATGCTCGATTCCTTTTCATGATATTAAGAAACACTTCCTGCTGAAACCAGTTTAGCTCAGTGGATAGAGCATTGGTCTGCAGACTGAAAGGTCCCAGGTTCGATTCCGGTCAAGGGCATGTACATTGGTTGCGGGCACATCCTCGGTGTGGGGTGTGCAGGAGGCAGCTGATCAATGTTTTTAACTCTCTATCCCTCTCCCTTCCTCTCGGTAAAAGAATCAATAAAATATATTAAAAAGAAAAAAAAGAAAGAAACACTTCCCATTCTGAGAAAATAATCTAATGAAATTACTATTTTTAAGCATGGTCGAATTTAGTGTTTAAATGACTGCAACAAATTATGCTAAATAAAATGATGGCCAACTTTACTAGTAAATGAATAGTGACTTCTTCTATTATTGCTTAAAATTTAATTCAGGGACATAATGAGGGGAGTTATGCTGAAAAGAACTAATGACAATGACTCCCAATACCAAAGTGTATTTGTGCTTTTATTTCACATGTTATGTTTTTAAAAAGGAATATGTCAAATGTGTGAACAAAATTATTGGAGAATTTAGCATTTTCAGTTGAAAACATTTACTAAGCATTACCAAATGTGAAAAAAGAATAAACAGCATTACTGAAAAAAATACAAATGAATAGTTATAATTATAGGTATTGAGTTTGAAATTATAAAGAGTGTTTTTTTCCTGTTAAAACAAATGCATGTCATTTTTGGTAATCATGAAATATATGCACAGTACTTTTGGATGATTAAGTGAATCATTCATATTATAATATAAATTCTAAATCTACAAAATATTAACACTGAAGTGCTTTTGTTCAGAATAAATCTGCATGTGCATTTCATGGAAGTCATTTACTAATAAAAAGTATTTGATAATTGTTACCAAAAGCAGGGAATACAAAAAATGTTCAGAGTCTATTATGTACAAATAAAACACGTTAGGTGGACACACACATGGAAATCTAAGCTAAAGTTTCTTGCACTGAAATTTAAATAAGTCCAGGTTTCCAACATAAGAAAAAACTTATAGACTACATAATATAAATAATACCAGGGTAAGATTTTTATTGTGTGTTTTTTTTTACTTTTGAAATAGCTTTATAAATTAAATCTTACCTAATAATAGACAAATTTGTAAATTGACCGTACCTCTGCTACACCCACAGCCAATCAGAGTGAGTATGCAAATGAGAAAGCCAAAAATGGCGGATCCCAGCTGCTCCAGGCCCTGAGTGGCCAGGTGGGGCTGGATGCCTGCTATGAGAGGGAGGGCGGGAGTGAAGGGATCTACAGGAGCGGAGTGCTGCAGAGAAGATAAAACTTCAGACTCCGGAGTCTGCAGAGAAGAGAAAGAAGGCAGACTCTGGCTACAGGGAAGACCTGGGTCCAGGGTGCTGGAGGATAACCTGTGCTGTAAGCCAAGGAAAGGAAGGCCTATTGCACGAATCTCTTTGTGCCTCTAGTATATATATAAAAAATTGGATGATGACAACAAAATGATATTATCTCAATAGTCTGATGTGATTGATGTCAAAACAGCAGGACAGGTGTAATTTCCTTTTGGTTTGAGTTTCTTTGCAGGCTAATCTAGGTCACATTTCAATGAAGGCCAACACACTTCCTCCTTACTATCTTCTTCTTCTTCACACAAACCCTTGTTTATTGCTGTTGGAGCTCAAACTGAAATGCATTCCCCACAATTCTCCCGGGACTCAGGTCCAGAGATTTTTTTGATCTCTTTATATTGGAGAAAATGCATTTCTTTCTTTCTTCTTCTTCTTCTTTTTTTTTTTTTTTTTTTTTTTAGTATCTTATTCCTACAAGGTAACTAGGGAAAGCTGTTAATCAAAGAATGTAGCACTGTCCACACGTGCATTTCTTTCATATGAAAATACACAAACAACATCAATAACCAAAAAATATTAAAACTGAATTTTAAAAAGTACAAACTCAAAAAAAATCTGGCTTATGACTATTTGGTACAAATGACTATATAATCACAGGAGAACTTGGCATATCTATTTTTATTTATTATGACGGTTTTTCTTCAAGGAGCTCACCATTTCCTGTCTAACAACCAACAGGCCTGATCCCCTATAATGAGTGAATTACAAAGATACTCTTTTTTTTATCGTATTAAATCTTTAGCTGTTTAAAGCCAACTTATCAAACTGATCAATATTTTAATGAAAATATCTGGGAACCACAAAAGTATTTAGCACACTCTACAGACCTGAAATAGAGAATTATGTCAGAGAAGATGCAGTCTGTGTGTTGGATGGCTTGTTGGGTGTTGGTGATGTGAATGAAGTATGAATAGAGAGAAACCATAATCAAATGACAAAACTGGGCCATGCGCTAGAAGTCAGCCAAATATACAAGAGTCATCATATTTTGAAAATGTTATATCCTGCTCTTATTGTGTTTTTTTCAAATTGAAAATATGATCCTCTATGCCTCCATGTTTCCATCTATGTGCCAAGATTATTTTTCATCTTTTTGGGGGGCAACTTTAAACACTTTTTGAAATCACTGCCTTTTTTGTACTCCAGTTAAGTTTGGTACATACAACAGAACAGAAATTGTTCACTAATATTTCAGTTTTATTAATTTTAAGGCTGAAATAGGTAGTCTTTTATTGTCTTTTATAACTATCAATTAAGTATAAAGTCATAAAACATACAGACATTCCAGCAACTAATTATTATTAAAGTGAAAAAATACAGATCATTTTGTTATGGAACATTTAAGAACCATCATATTAACACAATTCCAGCTTTATCTGGTGGCTTTATTTCAATTATGAAGAATATTTCTTAAAATAACAAAACCTATTTTAAGGACAGTCATATGATATCAAGTTTCTTGGTACAATTTCTTTCCTTAAATCTACTTTTTAAAAAGTAAAACTATGGGCTCTTGTGTTTTTAATGTTATCTGGCACATTTATAACTGTGAATCCACCTATTTGTGGAAGGTAGAATTTAAATTACAGTGCTAAATTTAAAAAGCACAAGGCACTGAAGAGATAGGAGTAGTTATTTATTTTACAAATACTCTGATTTTTTTAATAAATCCTTGGGACAGCAGAGAAATAAGTGTGTGTGTTTATGCATAATGCTTGTCTTCAAAGCTCAATGCTCAATGTTCATTGCATGAACTGTTACCCGTACTCATTAGGAAACCTACTAATTACCCTACAAGGTCGATTGACAATATCTGCGTAGGTCTATTTCTGGGCTATTTATCAGTGTCATTGATTGACTTATCTGTCCTTTTGCCAGTACCATCACTGTAACTTTATATATAATGTCTTGAAATCAGGCAGTATCAACTTCGTGCTTTTGGCTGTTCTGCCTTTTGCCTTTTCATTTAAGCTGCAGAATCAGTTTGTCAATAGCCACAAAATGATTTGCTGGGATTTTGATTGGAAATGTGTTAAACCTAGAGATCAATGTGGGAAGCACTGACACCTTGAGTATACTTAGCATTCCTAATCACCCACACGGAATATCTCTCCATTCAATTAGGTCTTTGATGTCTACCATCGGAATTTTGTTTTTCCTCAAGTAGATCTTGTACACATGTTGTTAGACTTATAACTAACAATTTCCCTTTTTGGTGCTAATGTAAATGATATCGTGCTTCCAATTTCAAACCCTAATTGCTCCTCGATATAGTATATAAGAAAGAAATTATATTTGCATTACCCTTGTCTCCTACAACCTTGCTATAATTGCCTATTAGCCCCACTGCCCTTTATTTTAATTTTTTTTTTCTTAGCAGACTATTTTAAATCCCTGAAAATATCATGTTCTCTCTAACTTGAGGTTATTCTCTCTTCTTTCCCTTTCTGACACTGTACTCATCTTTCACATCTTTGTTTGATGTTATCTTTGCAAGGATTTAGAGTTCTTTCCTATTCGTATAAAAAGAAGGTTAATGCAAATCCTTAATTTATATGCCTCTGTAATACCTTAAATTTCACCTTCCTGGCAATTAACCATAGGCATAGTTATCTGTCTGTCTTCTTTATCAGACTAGAACAGTTTACAGGCTGGTAGTATGCTCATTCTACGCATTCCCAGGTCCCCATTTCTTCTGCAATTGATCTTTACTACATATCTTTCACCACACCAGATAGCAAATCCTTCAGACCCCCCCACTGGGATAGTTTTGAAGCTACAGGGATACATCATTATTTTCTTCTTTTCCTTTGCTCTCTAAACTCTGAAAATTTCTTGCATTTTCAATTCATTGTTGGAAGACATGTGATTTCACTTAATCCACACATACCAGCCTGCATCTTTTCACTCTTCACAACCCTAGGTTTTGCCAAGATTCGAGAGCCAAATGCAAATGTTTTCCTGATATTGACCTTTGTTTCCTTTTTCCTCCTTGAAATGAAAGGCTTTCTGATTTCCAACTCATGGAAGTGACATGATTAACATTGCTATATATGTTGTCACATCATGTGACAGATGCTCTATCTAGTCATGGCGTCTGGAGAATTAGCTCGTTCAATATATATTTGGAATACAGGAATAGTCATGGGATCACAGAGGATAAAACATTCCCCCCTCACAGCTGGAAAGAATAAAACATAAACAACAGTAAACCTCATCTGTGTGAAGGATTTCTCTTTATCTAGAAAGTATTTTGGGCCTGAGTTACAAAACCATCATAAAAGTGTATCATGGCGACATTGGACAGATCACTTCATTGTTGCTTTGGGATCTGGTTCTTTTAATCATTTTATGGGGTAGATTTTAGTCTAGGTACAATATGAAAGTTAACATTCCAATTTGAGAAACTAAGATAACTATGTGATTTTTTTTCTTTCTATTTTACTTAGGAAGTCCATGCCAGAATCCTGTTAAACACTAGCTCTTTCTTTAATTCTACTAGCTATAGAAATGAGATACATAAGAACCATAGAGACCAAAACAAAAAATTAGGCCAAGATCCCATATATCTAACATATATTCCATATGAATGAACTCTTGTGTTCTTGCAAATGCTTATATGTGATATGATTTATAGGGCCGGCCTTAATTTTTTGTCCCTTTATATATTAAATATTCACCACTGTAGATTTCAATGGTTCAATGCTTTCTCTAACCTACATAAAATAGCATTAAACAACAACAAAGGGTAAAGTCCTTTTATCCAAGGCACTGCAGACAGCTAAGGTAGAGAAAGATGAATGAGTGTGATGCATACTATAATAGAGGTACGGTGTCATGGGGCAGGAGGCAGGAGGGACCTGTCCTATGTAGTGAGTCTAGAGCCATGAATCGCTTCCAAAAGTGGCCACCCAGTATCTGCTGAGTCGACACAGTCAGGCAAATCTCCTTGCACCATCCATGCAGCATGTTGTACCAGGATTAAATCACAAAGGGATCTTGGTAAGTATTTCACCTCATACAGTTCCTAGCACTCATATTACTGAGATTTGTCTATGATGGCTTTGGGCTACCATATTTATCACACAAAGATTCACAGCACAGAAAGTTATTTTCAATTGGACTTAATTAAAAATTATTTGCTGCTGCGTGTGCTATTTTCAAGAAGCATATTCTCATTATTTTAGGTGTGCAAAGGACGCAAGATGAGAATGAAATGCTGCATGCTCTTACTAAAAATAAAACCCAAAGGGAGAATTCCCCCTGGCTTACCTCAACTTAGTTATTCAGAGGAACAAGTGGTGAAATTATTGTAGCATATGGTTTCCCCTACTTCATTTACATGTAACCATTTAATTATTCTATAAGAATGGTATTGTTGGAGCATGTTTTTCATCAATAATGGAACTACTCAGAGGGCAGGGATCACTTTAGCCTGTAACACAAAATGGCTGGCCTTCAATGTTTTACCATACAAACCAACTCAACCAAAATAATGGCTTTCTTTTTTTAAAATATATTTTTATATATATTTTATTGATTTTTTTTACAGAGAGGAAGAGAGAGGGATAGAGAGTTAGAAACATCAATAAGAGAGAATCATTGATCAGCTGCCTCTTACACAACCCCTACTGGAGATGTGCCCGCAACCAAAGTACATGCCCTTGACAGGAATCGAACCTGGGACCTTTCAGTTTGCAAGCCTACTCTGTATCGACAGAGCCAAACTGGTTTCGGCAAAATAATGGCTTTCTAACCAATTAAAAACAGAGCAGGTTGTTTTATTTTAGTGTGTCTAAAAAATTCCAATGGGAAACTAGAAGTCTGTTCACATCTGTTTGATGTTTTGTCAAATGTGTCATGATGATACTTGAACCTTTCTTCTTACCCGTTTTCATGTCATCAAATACAATTATTCCCATATCCCCTAAATTTCTTTGTATGAAATGCACTTTTGATCAGTTATTTTTAAGATTTTGTTGCTCAATTATCTTTAACTGCTCCTCTTTCTTTGTTCATAAAACAAAAAAATATTTAATAAATATTTTCTATTTTCAGAATGAGAAACAATTTAAAATTTTCTTTTTAAAAAAGCTAATCTACTTCAAAATCTGTCTTTGTTTATATGTAGAAAATAAGCAAAAATCATGCAAATAACTCATTTATTTCCTAAATTACTCGTATTTAAATCTTTATAGTAGCTAGATAATAATAATGTGTTTATTTTATTTGCTTTGGTGCTTGAAATGTATTTCACATTAAATGATCAGTTATTTTAATAGCAAAATATAAGAAATATTAAAAATAACAAAAAATACCTAGTAATGATATAAAACTGTAAAGGAAGGAAAATATAGAATATTGTTTACTTAAATCAACCTTTCATATATACACATAAGATCAAATAAATGTTGTTTTTGACAAAATGTGAAAGTGTTATATGAAATAACTTATTAATTATGAAAAGATGATACAATCAAAGCATGATCAATACTATTCCATATAATCTACTTAAAATATTAAATATATATTATATATAAGTGCATACATAAATGTATTTTATATTTATATCTTTACATTTATAAATTCCTTTCAGATAGATATATTAGACAAACTTAATAACTGTGTATGTTTTTAAGTATTAGGGTATGGTTAATCGATTTTTCTTTTTGGGTTTTCATGTGTTTTCTAAATTACTATGATTAATTAAATTTTTTTCTAAAATGAATATTTATTATTTCTATAACCTCAAAAATCAGCATCTTTATTAACTTGATTTAATCTTATTTCTTTCTGTTGTATTTACCGAGTGTAAGTGGGGGGTGGAGGGAAGATCTAGAAAGACAAAGTTCAAATGTTTATCTTTTTTTCTCAGAATCTTCAAATATTTTGTCATGGTTTCCAGGTGTTTGTTAAAGCTCTCCTGACAGAAAAGTACAGTGGTCGGTAAAATCCTTAAGATAACAAGTCAGGCAACCTCAGTGAACTCCTGGTCCTCGGATTCTTCTCCGGCAGCAGAAATGTTTACATCATTTTTATATAAAAAACAATCCACTGAGATTCCAACTTAAGAATGTACCTAGGCCTAAATCAGCCTTGACTTCCACTGTAACCCTTTGAAGTGGAAGAAATGAATATTTTTCCAACTCTCCTCCAGCGAGTGAGCCCACCCTGAATGTAGAATATTTTTTAAAAAAAAATATTTTTATTGATTTAAGAGAGGAAGGGAGAGGGAGAGAGAGAGAAACATCAATGATGACAGAGAACCATTGATCGGCTGCCTCCTGCACGCCCCCTTCTGGGAATTGAGCCCACAACCCAGGCATGTGCCCTGACTGAGAATTCAACTCTGAATTGACTTATTAATTGAAATGACTTATTAATTATGAAAAGATGATACAATCAAAACATGATCATACTATTTCATATAATCTATTTAAAATATAAAATATATATTATATATAAGTGCATACATAAGTGTATTTTATATTTATATCTTTACATTTATATATTCCTTTCAGATAGATATTTTAGACAACCTTATTAACTGTGCATGTTTTTAAGTATTAGGGTATGGTTAATAGGTTAATGCTCCTGGTTCACTGAGTCACACTGGCCGGACTAGTATATTTTTCTATTTGTTTCTCATAATACTGCTCCTCAGGGTGGCTGGACATGGAAGAGACCCTGAGATGCTCCCTAGCTGCTGTCTGTGCTGGGAGGATAATGGAGCTCTTGCCTTTGACCCAGGTCCCTGTTCCCGAGATAGTCTGTGCAAGGAGGTGACATCTCAGCCCTTTCATAGCCGCTAATAACATTTATTTAAATTTCTATTTCAATACTGAATTTCAATAGAGCCATTTGTTACAAGGGAGGCCATAAATATAAAACGGTCTATTTGCAGTCTTTTCCTGGATGTTCTTAAAAGGTGTATTCTCTCCAACGGATAACCTTTTAAGCTGTGCTTACACACAGCTTTGTGACATATGAAAGCCTCAACGATAAAGATTTATAAGGGGCATGTTGGGGACTTCTTAACTACAGGAGCATAGAAAGAAGTAGCATAATTTATGATGGCTCAAGCTCCATTTACACGTTGTAGCATGGGCCTTAAATCCAAGATCATTACCTAGCTTTTGTTATTAATAGGAAGCCAAAAAATTAGTAATATTATGTCACCATTTTTCAAATGCTCTGGATTACTTTTAGGAGGGACTCAATATCAAAACATCTTTGATTTATTTTGTAGGTAGAGCAGGATGTGAAATCCATCAAGAGCGAAGAGGATTTTTTTTTACTACAAATATTAATGTGAAATGCTTGATTTAAAAACAGCTGTGATCATGCCATCAATCCACGGCTCTGTAATATGCAAAGATTATAGGCAGTTCTTCAGCAATGAGTGCTAATGAGATAAGGTACAGCGCTATAATTCTATTCTTTTAAAAACTGGAAGGCTGATAGGATTGGGGCAGATCAGACAGCTAGTAGAGGCTGCTATGCATTCCTATTTCAAAGTTACAAATCTCATTTAACACTTCACTTCTTATATAAGCAAGTTCTATTTTTATTTACATCTTAACACTGTTTTTCTGGCTTGTGCATTTCATACTCTGTGGTACCATGATAAATGCGAGTCACAATCGCTTCCAAAGGAACCAATGATCCAGGCGCTATTACAAACTTACTGTGTAAATCTCACGATCAAATATCAACTTGCATATTTTAATACTTGATAAACTGTGGGTCACTCTAACTATCTAAGGTCTTTTCGATATTTCTCCACTTGTACCTTTTTCCCAACTGCATCCTGCATGAAGCTGCTGAACTAGCTTTTAAAAATATATACATTGGATTTGTCAACTCCAAGTTTGACAATTTTTAAAAATGTATTTTTGTTGATTATATTGATTACAGACAGGAAGGGAGAGGGAGAGATACAGACATTAATGATGAGAGAGGATCATGGACTGGCTGCCTCCTGCAGGTCTCCCGCTGGGGATGAGCCTTCAGCCAGACATATGCCCTAATTGGGAATCAAACCATGACCAACCTTTAGGTTGACGCTCAATCACAAAGCCACATCTGGTTGCGCTGAACACCGTAGGAGCTTAAAAATTCTGTTAAATTAGTGAATATGATGCTTGAATTTTCAAAACAATCTGAGATATTTAATTTAAAACAATGACCATGATTTCCCATTTTAAAAGAAATGCTGTGGAAGCAGGAGGTATGTAACTAGTAAGTTGTAATAACTATGTAAGGAGCCAGTCAGGTCTAGTTCTATCAGAGAGATTACTGCACAGTATTGACATGTATAATCACTTTGCTGTCTACCCTAACTAATGTGATATTGACTGTCAACTATAATCGAAAGAAATGATTAAAAAGAGAAATGCCGTGAAGTAATCAATAAGATCAAAGGTCCATCAAAAAGTCAATGAATTACAAATGAATTCAGGGAAAAAAATGAGTTTTTTACAACCTAGAGAATTATATCTTTGTTTCTGTAGAAATATCTGTAATTGTTGAACAAATGTAATTTTACATGTTCAATTTCTTAAAATCTGCAACTAAAATAATTTCAATAGAAGTAGGTCTTTTTCCAATTTGCCCCTTTTTCTGATACTTCCCTTCTTAGCTACATTCTCACCCATCGCACGTGGCTTCTCTTCGTCTTGTTTATTGACCAATCCCTCAACTTGACAGTGAACTCTATTAAGGATATTAGCATAGACTCTGGTTTATCACTGCTGGTGCCTGGCCAAGCATGGAAGTTACATATGAAAATTGTTCAATAAATGATAGTTAGATGAATAAATTTTTAAAAAGTGATTGTAGGCCTGAAATACTTTATAATCAATTATCACTGAACTCTTCACTTTATAAGACTGAGCACAAATGTCATAAATATTTGTGCAGAAGTGATTTCTCCATCATGGGACATTACAGTTTGCACACACATTTTTGAAGCACCCATAATATTGGCAACATTTTGTAGCTATTTTGCAAAAACAATTAGTATGTTATTTGGTGATAGGAATTCTCTGTATTGAATAAATTTGATATATAACATTGAGTAAATTTCAAGGGTAGGACATGTTACTTTGATATATTTATATGTTGTGATATGATTGCTGTAACAATATTTATTACATTACCTAATTAGGCTACAATATTGTTCCTCTATATTTATTATGTGGTACATCAGATCTCTGTGGCTTATTTATGACTCATTGCTAGTTTGTACCCATAAACCACATCCATCTTACCTGTCACCCTCCAGCCCCTAGTAGCTACCATTTACTCTCCATTTCTTGTGACTTTGACTTCTTTAGATTTCATATATAAGTGACATCCTACCGTAGTTCTCTTTCTCTTTCTGACTCATCTCACTTAGCATATTAGCTCAAGATCCATCCATGTTGTCACAAACAACAGGATAAATGGTAATAATTCTTCTGACCATTGTTTTATCCCATAAAATGCCTATCATAGAACCTTATATTAATTAGAGTAAGTTTATTAAAATAATTAGCAAAGTGAGCTCAACTAAGGCAGAAATATTTTCAACAACAAAAAATAAATAAATGGTTTAGCCAAGGAATCCCATTTGTAAATGCTATAATTTAGGACTTCATGGGATTCTAACGCACCGGATAGTAAATACAGAGAAACAACATTGTCTGAGGCCATTCAAGTGGCCAAGCTTCTGTAAAGAGTGCTTTGAAGTGCAGAAGATATCAGAAGTGAGCACAGCTGGCGTGGCTCAAGTGGCTGAGCTTTGACCTATGAACCAGGAAGTCACAGTTCGATTCCTGGTCAGGGCAAATGCTCAGATTAAAGGCTTGGACCCCCGTAGGAGGCCTGCAGGAGGCAGCCACTCAATGATTCTCTCTCATCACTGATGTTTCTATCTCTCTATCCCTCTTCTTTCCTCTCTGAAGTCAATAAAAATATATTAAAAAAAGAAAAAAAGAAATCTGGGTTGAATTCCAGGTCTGACAGCTGCCTTCCTGTTCTAGTATATCTTCCCTGTACAGAACCCCTTAATGCAATGTTCCAATGGGAAAATAAGATTTGCAGTTGCTTGTCTGGTTCTCAGAAATGATCTGATGCAACAGATCACCCCCAAATTGCAAATCTGAGCAGCCACAAATTACCATCATGGATGGATGGATCTCCATTCACTAAATTTGGTGAGAGCCGCAGTCTCCAGCTGGGAGCACAAGGCCAAGGCTTCTTCTCCGAGTTGAAGAAGAACTAGAGCATGGAATTAATTGAATTGGCTCGGATGAGGTTTAGAGAATGGAAGCAGATGAAAATAAGAACCAGCACCATTCAAAACCTAAAATGATCAATGAACTCTTATCACTGAACTCCTCATTCATGAATGTGTGGGTGTTTTAAATGTCCCCCAACATACCGGAAGTACCGCATACAACGAGATTGGAAAATTCTCTGCAAAGGGCAGGATAACGGATGTTTTCAGAGGTACTGGTCGTGTGGTTTCTGTTGAACTGCTCAACTCTATCACAGCAAGAGAGTAGACACAGACAATATGTAAATGAGTGGCCGTGACTGTGTTCCAATTAGGCTTTATGGACCAGAGCAGGCAGCCGACCGGATTCGACCTGCGGACTGCAGTTTGCTTCAGATGATAACTATGCTATTTACACACTTTCAATGCTTTGATTTGGTTTGCTGAAAACAGTCCACAATTCAGAGATGCTTAATCACCCTGAACTGAGTTTGAACTACTGACATTCAGCAGAAAGAGTAAACATTTTTGTCCCAAAGTCAAGAGAGAATTATGATGGACAGTAAGGTCGGATGAGTATTATTAGCTGAGGCCATATTTACCTCTACTGATGACGGTTTGAATAGTTACACTGAGAAACACCAAATGGCAACCTGTACTCTATGGGGTCATGAATTTGTCCTATCTGAAGCAGACATTGTGTATACATTGCACATAGTTGAAAAGTTCTGGACACACCGATTAAAAGCATAAATTGAACTATTTCTGCCTCATACCTTTGGCACATAGTGTGTTCTCTCCCTGGATTTTTCTTCTTTCACCCCTTTCCATGAAAGCAGATATGCCAGAATAATGTTAACATTAAACTAGGAAATATGAGTTACAATCAAATGACAATAACATTGGCTTTTATATATAATAGATCAACTCCTTTCATTTATCATCCATCTCTTAGCCCTTCAGAAAGGACTTTTATGACACCTTAGCCACATTATACCCCATGCTCATTCTCTATTCCGTTATTTTGTTGAATTTCATTTTGAGCACTGTTACCTATGCAAAATTATTTATTGTTTTCCTGTTTCCTGTTTCCCAACTAAAATGTACCATCCCTGAGGATGGATATTGTTTGTCTTTTTTACAGTGTTTCTAATGACTGGCATGTGATTGGTGTTAAAATAAAATTCTAAGCTCTCTGAAGAAAGCTGTCTTCAGTTTCTCTCTTTCCCACAACATCTATCAGAAAGGGAAGTAACTGCCTGGCCAGTGTAGCTCATTGGTTGAGTGTGGACCTATGAACCAGGAGGTCACGGTTCTATTCCCAGTCAGGGTTGTGGTCTTGATCCCCAGTGTAGGGCCTGCAGGAGTCAGCCGATTCATGATTCTCTGTTATCATTGATGTTTCTCTCTCCTCCTCTCCCTTCCTCTCTGAAATTAATAAAAACATATTTTTAAAAAGAGAAAGGTAAGTCATTTATTATGGAAGACCTACACAATCTTTACTATGAACTACTAAGAAATGACCTGGATTTTCTTTCAATGTCCAAATATAGTAGGCTGAACAACAACAATAAATATCCTTCATTTTCATAGGTGAGATGTCCTTTACGATATTGGATCCTTTTGGGAGAAATCAACTACTGCAATACACAGGCAACCTCACCATCCAAGCTTTGGCTCCTTTTTAAATTCATGTTACTGTCCCCACATCAATTCCCAGCTTCTCCCCATCCACTTGGAGTAGCAAATAGAAAGGCAAATTGATTTTAGCTCGAGTGCCAATTCTCATGGATGGGTGGTGGCTGTTTAGAGCACTAAGGTGAGAAATATTCTGAAGCTACATCTGGGTTCTGGAGGCAGAGTGCCTGGAGGATTAGTGGTGTTGTTTGGGGAGAGGAGAGACAGGGGACGTGACATGCATGCAGCATATTCCCCGTCATTGAGTAGGAAGCATGATGCATTATTCCAGAAGATTTTCCAAAAGCAAGCATATTACTATTGTTTAAGTAACACTTGAGCTTTCCCTTTTGCATGCAAATGGGCTTTGCTTTGTTCTTTCTATCTTCCTCTTTACTGTTAGAATACAGATGTCTGATATATTTCAGTCTCGCATTAGTTATTAATGTGAGTATCTCTTGCATGGTCAAGTTCTTAGACTCAGCCACAAATGGATTAAAAATGTAATGAACTGTATATTTCAATTCTATTGTGTGTTAAATATTAAATAGTTATGTAATCGTTTCAATAAAAAATAAATGTTAGCTGATGAAATATTTACAACCTAGTAGAAAATATGAAAACAAAGTTGAATGAAAATGACATTAATATCGGATAATGTCTGGGCATTTTTGCTACCTCTACATTATTTATTGTGGATGGCAATCTTTACGTGGCCATCTGTTTAAAATCCAAAGTGCTGCATGTCATTAAGACGCTAATTTACTCTCAGATGCAGAAAAATCAGAATGCATCCATCTTATGTTTCAAATATCTGTATATTTAAAAGCCTAAGTGTCTGTCCAACTGTCCAACCGGTAGCTGTGATGCTTACTGACCACCTAGGGGGCAGACACTCAATGCAGGACCTGCCATGACAGGATCTGGCAAGCACCATGGACCTGGCACCACCAAACCAACACTAGGCTTCCTCCAAGTGGGAACCAGGCCCCGCCACCACCCTGGAGCAACACCCCACCAAATAGCAGCCAACACTGCCAAGACCCCATGGTCTTTCAGCTCACAGCCCAGCCCAGCCTGGAAACAGTCACTGCGGGCAGAAGGCAAGAATGTCATGTACCAATGCCCAGCTTCCTCTCTATAGCAACTAGCCTCCTTAGAGTTTCTTCATCACAGGAATACAACCTGCTTTATAGCCAGGTACAAACATTTTACACTTTCACCAAATATTTTTGAAGTGTTTTCACGTGCCTCATCTCATTTGATCATCACAGCAGTTTTGAAGTTGCTGGATAGGAGATTTTGTAAAACCCTATTTTTTTTTTTTCATTAGCCAGGAACCAGAGATTTAGAAAGTTTAGAAACTTGACCTGACTGAGAAGAAGTAAAAAAAAAATGGTGGACCTTGAAAATGACTTCAGGTTTTCTCCCTGCACAGAATACAGTCAAACACTGCTGCAGTTCAATATTTTACCCTTTGTTCTCCCTGCGTGATCTATAATAATTATCTGCTTTGTGTTGATATTTACTGCTGTGTTGTTGACAGTTACCTGAAAGAGAAGTTGGGGGTGCTTCACTGGGCTGTAAAAGGTTTAGCTAAATCAGAAAGCAGGTCTAATTAAGCAAGTTTATTTTATATATACAAAAGGCTAAGTTGACTTGCATGTGCACGATACATATAAAGCTCTTGCTGGCACCAATCGCACGCATGTGTTTCGATTTATCATTATCAATTGTGAATTTGGTTGACACTTCCATTATAGAGGAAGGACAAATAGTGATATTAAAATATTTCTTCTAAATAGTTTCCTCTCAATGTGCACAAATCTGTACACTGGGACACTAGTGTCTTTATATTAGATCTGAAATAAAAATTTATTTTAGAAGGCATAAATTATATGTGATGATTTTGAGTGTTATCTTCAATTAAAAAAAAATTCTGATTCCATTTATACTGCTTTATTTCCATGCAGTGGGTGTAAAATCTCTGATATGAAGTTTGGAGTCTATTAAATCCAAAACAGAGAGCCCAGTGAGATGACAAAAGTCTTGTCTGGAAGATTTGGAAAGTATACATTTAGGATCAGGAGACAACAAAAGATTGCTTGAACCCTCTGGCTATGAGTTTTGAGTAGAGAATTGCCATTTGTGGATTAGAGCTTTGAGTAGAGGATTGCCATTTGTGACCCCATAAACAGATCATTCTAACTCATGAACTTCACCACTAGATTGTTATCTAGTACAAAGGTTATAGATTTTAACTGCAAGATTAATTAAAACACACACACACACACACACACACACACACACACACACACACAAAAGCATAAGACCATATCATTTCCCAGAAAACATAGCTAGCAAATGCTGATGGGCCACCCCACGTAACTCACACACACACACACACACACACACACACACACACACACAGCACAATTGTTCCACTTTACCTTCCTGGTGAATATTTTCTTACAACTCATACCTCTCTGAATGCCAGAGTTTGTAAACCATTGAGGTTCTCTGAAATAGTCTTTATCATATTTGCAGAGTGTAAAGTATCTAACATTTCTTTCATATGTCAGGCTGAAATGTAACTTCTTTTAACCCCAAGTTCCACCTTTTGGGATCACAGAAGACAAGTAGAATGCATCTTCTATGCAAAGGTTTGTCAGATATTTGAGGAGTCTATCATATTTCCTGCATGTTATTCCCTGGGTTGTACCCTCCAGTTCCCTCAAGACTTTCTGATCTTTTATCACCATGGGCATGATACATGAACACATAGTAATTATTTCCCAGTGTCTCCCCCAAAATGTGGTGCTCATTGCATAAGTCAAAAGTCAGGAGGAAATAGCCACCATATAAATATATGTGGTCCAAAAACTGCCCTGTCTCTCAATTGTGGTAAAAATCCAAAAGTAAGGAGCCTATTTATGGAATATAGCCTAAAGGGTACACCATCCATACTCTCATTAAGTAACTCTGAAAACTATTTTTGGATTAAATTAGACAATTAGAAAATTCCCTAAAGGTTTCTTCCACTGCCTTGTGCTTCGGCTGTGGCAGAATCGGAGTAAATCGAAGAACATTAAAAGAAGCAGTCCTTGGAAACTTGACACTCTTATTTCCCCCTTTATATTTGTAGTTGAGTATGTTAATTATTATATCACCCCAGTCCATTTAGACAATGCATCCCTATTCCAATTCAGGGCACAGAATCTTGGAGCCGTGTTTTGGGCTCACCTCTTGGGAGAAACTCATGGGTCATCCTACATGTTTTGGGTGCTAGAGTGAAACCAGGTTTAATCTCATTTTATGGCACTGCCTTCCTCCTTTCTTTAAAATATCTAAAGCAGTTTTATTTTTTTTAAAGAACAAATCAAGACCCAGTTATTCCAGAAAGACACTGTGAGACTTCTAGCAAATGATAAGCAGGTGCTAGGACAAGAATTCAGATGAGAAGGAAAACAGGTTGTTCCCTTAGCTCTGTGGCTGGCAAACTATGGCTCCAGAGCCACATGCGGCTCTTTGGCCCCTTGAGGGTGACTCTTCCACAAAAAATAGCATGGCCTGGGCAAGTCTATTTTGAAGAAGTGGCGTTAGAAGAAGTTTAAGTTTAAAAAATTTGGCTCTCAAAAGAAATTTCAATCTTTGTACTGTTGATATTTGGCTCTGTTGACTAATGAGTTTGCCGACCACTGGGATAGAGCCTCATCTCATAGGCCAAGACTGTGGGCTCCATCTCTGGTCAGGATACATACAAGAATCAGAAGAATCAGCCCATGAATCAATGAATACATAAATAAGTAAAACAAGGAATATCTCTCTCTCTCTCTCTCTCTCTCTCTCTCTCTCTCTCTCTCTCTCTCTCTCTCTCTTTTTCTCTCCACATTAACACTGGCTGGCCATATCAGCTCTTAGAATCTATGCACTTCTACAAAAGGGCATTTTTATTCTGCCTATTATAATCTTCTAGGTTCCAGGCTCTTGTTTTGAAATCTGTACTTTTCTTGTAACACAAAAATTGCGTCCCAATAGAAATCCTCTAATTTCTCACCCCCTGGGTAACTTAGCACTTATCTTCTTAATGGACATACTGCATCCAAAGTAATCATCGTGATACATCTCATTATAAAATTTCATGGCAAACACGCTCATCTGAAAAGATCCCTGTCAAGTCTCGCTAAGGGATTTCTGTGGGTGTTTCCACTTGAGTACCATGTTTTAAAAGCATCTCAGGGGGGTTACTGTGTGGTTAGAATATTTTGAGATCGGATAAGTAAGAAAACTATGTCCCAAAATGCTTCTGAGGTTTTCTTCTGAATTTGGAAATATTTCTAGAGCTCCTATAAGTAAGATGCCAATTAATTTTCCAGGTCACTTAGACCTAAAAATATTACAAAAAAAAGCAAACACTGACCTTTCTAGGATTGCACACAGAAATTAAAAGTGTCCTTATTTTTGAGTCTTTTGCTTTTTGGACCATCTCCAGGGAAGCGGCGGCTCTCTCCTGATTGAGTGGTTTAACCCGCTGCCCTCAAGACTATTTGTCTCTATGGATCTCTGCTCATTCATCCTCAAAGGCACCTTTCCTCTCAAAGCCCCACAAGCGGAGAAGTTTTTATACAGAAAGAGAATTAATCATGTGTTTGTCATACTGCACACAGAGGAAGTAGCTGGATACAACGGGGCAGAGTGTTCGCTGTGAGTTCGCTCGCTGCAGAATAGAGCTGCTGGTGGTCACGTGCTTCCTAGGAGACAGGTAGGATTGATGGCCGAGTTTCCATTTGCACAAACAGAGCACTCAACCCCAAAAACACATTTGAAAGCAACGCTAGTAAGAAGGCAATGTAATGCATAGGAATATTTATTAGATAGCTATCAGTAGCTTAATGCATTTTCCTTGGGCCCCATCCTGAATGATCTAAAGGTTTAAGGTCATACTGGTGCTAATACTAGGAAAGGTTATAATTTACTTAAAGGAATTTAAACTTTTTTTTTAAATATATTTTTATTGATTTTTTACAGAGAGGAAGGGAGAGGAATAGTCAGAAACATCGATGAGAGAGAGACATTGATCAGCTGCCTCCTGCACACCCTCCACTGGGGATGTGCCCACAACCAAGGTACATGCCCTTGACCAGAATGGAACCTGGGACCCTTCAATCCGCAGGCTGATGCTCTATCCACTGAGCCAAACCGGTTTCAGCAAGGAATTTAAACTTCTAACTTAGATTTTTCAGGACTTACTTAGTATGTTACTAGTTGATCCATTTTTTTTCTCACTTACCAAGAAAATGAACTTTCTAAAATTTCATTTTTTCCTCCAATTTGAGCTACTAACCACATTGAAACTTACGTAAGCAAATGCACCCTCTTTAAAGCCTGCCCCGTGAGATCGCAGAGAAATTATCTGAGACTTCAGTGAGCTATACATCTCTTTACACAGCCTAAAGGTAGAGGAAACATGGATTCCAGCCAAGAGAAGGAAAAGAGTAATGGGAAAATAAATTAATTTTAGAAGCTATAAAGAAATAAGTACCAGCAATTGGTAGATATAATATTAGAGTAATTTAGAAACACACATTTTAAACATTATTTTTAAATGAGAACTCCTGAGAAGCTCTCTGCCCCTATGGCTGGACGCTTCAAGACACAATTACCGGACAATCATTTTCAAACAACCTTGTTCCTTTGGAGTTCCAAGAGATGTTTGCATGGAAAATTGGGTGCCACATTTTTTTTTTCAGAGTTAACCTATTGGAGCAAGTTCTATGTGGAATTATAATTCTCAAACACTGTGTCTTTTTAAGAGTCTCATGCTCTACCAACTGAGCTAGCCGGGCACTCGCTCAAACACTGTGTCTTTTTTAAAAATATACATATTTTTAATTAATTTCAGAAAGGAAGGGAAAGGGAGAGAGAAACATCAATGATGAGGGAGAATCATTGACTGGCTGCCTCCTACACAACCACCATTGGGGATGGAGCCCACAACCCGGGCATGTGCCCTGACCGGGAATTGAATCATGACCTCCTTCATTCATAGGCCAACACTCACACACTGGCTGGGTGAATCCCACTGTCCTTGATTTTCCCTAATAACATCTACAATAAACAGCCTAGAAAGGAAGAAACTAAGTTGAGAGGAGCGACAAGAAAGCCAAGAGGTAGGCAGGGAGACGAGCAGGTTTCAGAATTTAGCTTTAAAAGCAAAACTTGAGGAAAACAAATGTGTTGTGCTTCCATGATTGTTTTGTGGTGCTTTCTGGAAACAAGGTACCTCGAATGCTGTTTTTCATCCTAGATTCCAGGACTGCCTGCCAGTTTTAAGGAAAATGAATGACAAAGTTGCCATAGTGCGGTGCCAATCTGTTCACACTTTCCCAGGAAGAAGGTAGATATCCTACTGTTTCCTTCTTCTCTTAGCTAGGTCATTCTAGAACAGTCTGTAAATAAGATTAATGGTAAGAAGGCTATAAACACATTGGCTCTGTCTGACATCCCTTGCCCCTCCATGGTACCTATTCAGTGATTAGATAGCCAATCTAATGCGCAATAGTTCATTTAGCAAACTATCCATGAATAACCCATAGAATAATATATTATGCTCTGGAAAGAGCTTAGACTTCTAGAGATCTTCACATGCTTCATATTCAATCAATAATCAAGGTTTACAATCACAAGACAGATCATTATTGTTATTTATTTTGGAATGTAGGGTTCCCTTTTTCTGGTACACTGGTAAAATGAATTTCCTACATATCTCTGAAATCATTTTTTTGGGTGTGGCAAAGGTGTGCTGGTCTGTGCATGTAAAAGTCTAATGGTTGAGTGTTTAATGTAATGCAAAGTAAAGTTTATATCCACATGTGATCCAACCGCCCCCAACAAATCCATCAGGTCATGGTCAGACTCTCAACTCTGAGTAACAAACAGCAGGGCAAGAAGCAGTCCTGTTGTTGTTTGTTTGTGTTTTTGAATCTGCAGGACACCAGCTATAACAGATATTTTGTGATTGTTAGATTACTCGGTTTTGGTGCAACCATTTTCTGAGGGAATGACAAATTATGTTTTCCTAACAGCCTCAGAAAAAGTATCAGGCAACAGTGTGTTTCTAATTTCAAAGCAGTTGATTTTTACACTGTAAACATGGAAGGATTCTGCGGCATGGTGGGAGAAAATGACTTTTACTAAACTCGAAATTCTACCGAGATTGCTATTTCAAATAATCAGCTGCAGGGAAACTGTATGAGGACGGAAAAATTCATGCTGACTTGTTTTTAGAAGAGTTTTTAAAAATGCTTTTTTTGAATTTTCAACTTATAAGAGGAAATTATTTTGAATATATGTCCTTGGGTGATAAGAGCTACCAACAAAAGCATGGTTCAAAACAGTGTTCCATCTCACTGACTTCAATTGTGCAAACAAACGTACAAAACACAGTTCTCTATTCCACATCAGGTGGAATTTTTTCTTTAAAAAGACAAATTTTATGATGTAAAAAAAAAAACATATTCTGGATACGTAGACAAGTCCAATTTATCTGATGACAGTATGTTCTGAATATAAGAAGAAATTATTTAAGCATAGGATAATTAGCAAGTCATAATTAATGAATCACAACCAATATGTCCATTAGAGTTGAATGCCATGTCTTTCTTTAAAAATATATATTTTTATTGATTTCAGAGAGGAAGGGAGAGGCAGAGAGAGATAGAAACATCAAGGATGAGAAAGCAACATTGATTAGCTGCCTCCTGCACACCCCACCCTGGGGATTGAGCCCACAACTGGGGATGTGCCCTGACTGGGAATTGAACCGTGACCTCCTGGTTCATAGGTCAACACTCATCCATGGAGCCACACCAGCAGGGCTGAATGCTATATCTGCACTGGAAGAAGCAGTGGCTATAATGAGAATGACACAAGCTTTGTAGGAAGACTGCTCTGGTTTCTAAACCCCATTTCTAACCTTAACTAGCTCTTTGTGTCCTTAGGCAAGTTACCAACAGCTTCCTCATCTGGAGAAGGAATGACGCTACTTCACCAAGTCGGCTTGGAGTGGAGTTTCAGGAAGTGATGCATGTAAATAACATAGCAGAGTGCCCAGGGGTACAGCATGGCTCAATACTATACCTGACTAATAGTACTCACTGTGCCAGTTAGGAAATTATTCAGCTAACATCTGTTTTGCAGCCAACGCTGGATTGGCAATACAACATCAATCCACAATAACTTTTCACTTCCTCTCACTTTTATTTAAACTTTCCTCTCAGAAAATGTATTTAAGGCTTTTAATTTCTTTGACAAACATCTGCGCACTTTTCACGTGAACAAAAGCCAGTTATTCTGAACTGGAATGGCTCAAAACCCAAAGATTGCTGCTTCATGGTCAGACTCTCAACTCTGAGTAACATTTATGCATTTAGAAATCTTATCCGTTATGCATTTAGAAACCTTAAATAAATGTCACATTTATTTCGGGCTGGTCCACTGAGATATATGGCTACTTTATCACCTGTGAAACCATCAAGGACTCAAGAAGAAAAGCAGAAGATTAGGATTAATAATTTATACTGGAAACTTGATTTACATGGTCCTACTATTTTTCTACTCAGTGAAACTCTATATATATTTAAAGGCAATGCTAGCGAAGATGGATTCACTTAAAGTAATGCTGATTCATAAATACTTCAGTGAGCCAAAAGTATAATTTAATAGCAAGAGAATCAGAGCTTTGAATGGAGCAAAGGAGAAAATTGTATTATTAAAGTGCTTGCCAAGAAGGTATGTTCAAATGATTCACATTTCTTGGGACATTTACTCAGAAGTACCCCATATTTTTCAAAATCAGGTCAAGTTTGTTATTGCATTAATGCACTTTTGTGATTAATTTTACTAATGAAGAATATCCATTTCACAAAGCATGTGCAAAAAGTATATCACTTTTCGAGAGAAGGGATTTGCAAGGTCAACTGAGTTATTAAATAATACAGAATGGGTTCATTGTATTTTTTTTAAAGAGATGAAAACTGAATTATTATGCCAATAAAGGAAAACAAAAGTGTTTTAGTTCTTATCTGATTGTAAAATTTAACAGCATAATGAACAGAAAAGTGGATTTAGCTAGGTATTTCAATTATAGTAAGAACATAGTCTGCTATCTTAAAGATGTGATCAAACTGTCTAAGTTACCTATGGATGGCTAATGAATATTAGTACTCAGAGACTGTAGAATCAATAGTTTATACTATGTTGTCAGTCATTTTATTCAGACCTAGATATGACTGCTAGCTTTAGACGGAATGCTAAAAAGGTTAAAATAGCATCATTTTCCCACTTCAATAGCTGGACCTAGACACATATCAAATCAAAACTCATAAACAACATGTCCTGATCTTCTCTTGTAGATATAAAATATATTCTGCCAAAAGTGATTAATAAAGGAGAGTTTAAGAAAAATTTTAATTTTGTATATACTTTCCAACTTCCCTTGCAGCAATTCTTAATTTTCAAGATTGTGTCATTTATTCAGTAAATATTTATGGAACTTTTGCTGTTTTTGTTTCTTTTTTAAAATATATTTTATTGATTTTTACGAGAGGAAGGGAGAGGAATAGAGAGTTAGAAACATAGATGAGAGAGAAATATCGATCAGCTGTCTCCTGCGTACCCTCCACTGGGGATGTGCCCCAACCAATGTACATGTTGAACCCAGGACACTTGAGTCTGCTGGCCGAAGCTCTATCCACTAAGCCAAACTGGCTAGGGCAGTTTTGCTGTTTTTAGAAAATTCTTCTTGGTGTTCAATTGCATAAAAGAGGAATTGACATTTTTTACAGTTATAGGTCCTTTCTTTTTCTTCCCCAGAGTTAATGTAAAAATTAAAAGGAGAGTCACACACTGAATATAAATTCCTGGGAAAGAATAGAGAAGCTATATGGTTTCCGCTCACCTGCATCTCAGAGAGGCAGCAGCAGAATGCCAGGTAATTAGAAGAGGAATTGGGATCTATATCACTCCTTACTGCTCAGAACTCTTGGAAAGTGGAATCCAAATTTTATATCAGTTTTTTTTTAATATATTTTATTGATTTTTCACAGAAGGGAAGGGAGAGGGATAGAAAGTTAGAAACATTGATGAGAGAGAAACATCGATCAGCTGCCTCTTGCACGCCCCCTACTGGGAATGTGCCTGCAACCAAGGTACATGCCCTTGACCGGAATCGAACGCTGGACCCTTCAGTCTGCAGGCCGACACACTATCCATTGAGCCAAACCGGTTTCGGCTATATCAGTTTCTTTTAGGGATGAAGTCGAGCATTCATTTGGTGCACTGGATACCAGACTATTTCATTTCCAAAGGTAAATCATAAATCACTTCATTTATAATCCAATCTAACCAAATCAAAACAACTGACAACAGTGGCAACAAAAATGATTTTTAAAACCCCCAAACGTTAAAAGAGATTCCAAAGATAACCCTTGAATGAACAATTTGGTTCAAACTCATAGCATTTACAGTTTCTTCACTAAATGTATCACTTGTTAATTTAAGTTGAAGGTTCAAACTCTATTAGTTATACATATACAGTATAATATTTTAGTTGAACATAAACATTCATGGTCTATTGGTTATTGGTCTAAAGAATCCTACATAAATGACCTATATTATTATAATTCAGTATTAATATGTTTTGTAAGATCTTAACAGTTTAAAAAAAACTTTATAAATATCTACAGAATAAAATATGCATGTATGTAATTGAGAATTGTATTACAATTATGTTTGCAATAATCAGTCCTGACATTTATATTGAAAATTACAGAAACTTCATAAATAATCTCATTGGGTTTTTGCACCTTCTTTGTGAAGTATGTAGGGCAGGAAATAGCCTTAGAGGTTAAGTGGCTTGTCCAAGGTCCAAGTATTAAGTGGTAGCAATAAATCCAGAAATCAGGTTTTTTTGTAGAAGGTCACTGCTCTTTCTACACTAATATTCTAATGGACCTGACACACACACACAAAACTTTATTACTATAATACAATATTATGTAATACTAGAGGCCTGGTGCACAAAAATGTGTTCTCTGGGTTTGGGGGTGCTCAGCCCAGCCTGCCCCCTCTCATAGTCTGGGAGCTCTCAGGGGATGTCCTACTGATCACTACCAATGGCTGGTGAGTACTTCTGCGGGAGGCGGCTGGACCAATCAAGAGAAAGCACCTCCCCTATCACCCTGTTGCTGCTGTCACTGCCAGCACTGATGTGAGAGAGACACATCAATTGATTGCCTCCCTCAAGTGCCCTGACGAGGGCCTGGGATCAAGCCTACAACCAAGGTATGTGCCCTTGACCAGAACCCAACCCTGGACCTTCAGTCCACAGGCTGACACACCATCCATGGAGCCAAACTGCCTAGGGCTCTTCAGCCTCTTTTTTACTGGTATGGCTCCTGTGTGAAAGCAGAACTTCCACACACACTATTCATATTTGTTTCTTGCAGGAGGTAAGTTCCTAATTGCCTTCATTCGGTTCTGACCCCAGAGTCCGCACCTCTAGTAGCTCACACACTTGATGCCTCTACCCATCCCCCATTTCTTGTACACAAATATGTTTTTCTTTGTCTGTGTTTTTAGAGTTGGAAAGGGTATGGAAACTCAAGTGTTATTTTAAATGCCTATACTGCAGCTTTCCTTTCCAATTGCTGAAGGGTAAATACAAAAGAATATGAAGAGAGACTGGAGGAAAGGTCCTTGGCAGAATGGAGTTTTAGAATAGCAGTCCTTTGTCTTTCTGTATTTAATGCCTACTTTAGCGAGCTTTTATTATTCACTAAGACTGAAGACTAAGCCATGAAAAAAAGGGGGGCGAGGGGGCTCAAAGCAGAACATAATGACAATTTTTTCACAAACAAGAACAGGTTGAAGAGATTGAATGGAAACTGAAAGCTGAGAACCATATGCATTCACCCAAGAGTAGGTAAATCTTCAGTCCGCAAACAAACCACTCCTGTGCTTTTAAAACTCTTAACTATTGTGAAATGCCTGTTGGTACTGGAAGGCACTCATTGTCTACAGGACAGCTGCCTCAGGGAAACCTACATTTGCATGCCACCTGCCCTCTCACAGTGGGGAACAATAGAATTTCTAGTGAATTTGCCCCCTTATTTCATAATACCAGAGCATTCTGGAGAGTTAGGTGGTTTTGAAATATTTACTTTTTTTGTGAATGTCTGTAAACACCTAGTTGCTATGTGAAACAGGATAGAATAGGGATTCCACATTCTAAATTAAACATTTGAAAAATCATGTCAGTAGAGGGCTTGCTAAAAAGTAGGCTTTGAGAATTATAAAATCTATGATGTTGGTGTTGTAAAGTCCCTCATCAAAAAGCCAGGCTCTTTAGATTTACTTCTTCTAAACCTTATTCTAGCAATACTATTTATTTGAAAAAAAATTTACAGAGAATAAAAGATGCTTCATGTTTCCATTTAAAGTTTTGCTTCTTTCATTCCTTTGTCCTACCTCAGGTCATCCACTTCCTTACCGAATAATCTTGCTCATGGATTAATTATGGGTTGCTAGGGTGTAATGCATGAACTATATTGATAGGTTAAAAAAGGATAAGAAGTAGAACATTTCCTTATGTTTACTTGGTATGACACTGCATTTTTATTTCTTAGGAAAAGCTATACCATCCTAAAAGTAAAACAAAATACACAATTTAAAAATTAAATTTGTAAAATATATGCCTTTATATGTCCCTGTGTTAGATGATTTAGACAGAGCTCTTAAAATTTCAGAGCTGTAACGAGCTCCGTGTGGAGCAAAATTAAATTTCACAAATCTTTATGGAGCTTGTGTTTAAGGACCTTGCTCCTAACACATGAACTTGCCTCCCTCTCCCCTGAAATTTCATTAAAGTAACATAAGGAAATAGAAAAAATATAAGCCAGTAGTAGCAGTGTCAGGACAAGGTCAGCAGTGGACAGAGGATTTGCAGATACAGGAGGATGAAGTTCCAGAATCGTGTTGGCAAATGAAAGCAGAGGCAGCCAAAATAGTAAATTAGGGAGTTCTTAGGTCCAGAAATTTCTGAGCCTCAGAAACAGCAGAGGAAGCTAGGCAGGAAGGATGAAAGAAGAAAAGACTAGAGCTCAGAATGGATGATTTAATAGACAACTGCTTTTAAAAAAATGGTTTTATTGATTTTAGAGAGAGAGAGAAGAAACATGGAGAGAGAAGGAACATCAGCTGGCTCCTGCATGCCCCCTACTGGGGAGTCAAGGTCACAGCACTGACTGGGAATTGAACTGGAGACCTCTTGGTGCAGGGGCTGATGTTCAACCAACTGAGACACACTGGCAGGGCAAAAGTTGCTTTGTTTTAATACACAGTTGATTCTCCAGCCTACATGCATAGTGCAGTCAGTCCTGAGTTTACCTGCCGGGGGACATGTCAATGCTTCTGCATAAGGAAATGGAAAAGGGAAATAAAGAATGAGGAGTGTAGAGAAGCTTGGGGGGCACTGGAATTTGGAAGACAGAGAATCCTCCTCGCCATTTTCATTTCTCTCCATGGGAATTACAAGAAGACTCTGAATGCTCACTCTGAAAAGAAGCATGTCTGTAAGAAAATGGTCTCAGTTTGCAAAGGTATAGATGAGAAACAAGCATTACATATTCTCTATCAATGGTTGGCAAACTACGGCTCTTGAGCCACATGCGGCTCTTTGGCCCCTTGAGTGTGGCTCTTCCACAAAATACCACAGACTGAGGGAGTATATTTTGAAGAAGTGGCTTAAGAAGAAGATTAGTAAATTAAAAAAAAATTTGGCTCTCCAAAGAGATTTCAATTGTCGTATTGTTTGGCTCTGTTGACTAAAGAGTTTGCCAAAGACTGCTCTAGGTCATTATTAGCATGGACAAAAGTTTTGTTTTTAAATGATAAGCAAGAAAAAAAAAAGAATAAGAAGAAACAGAGTAAGTGACTTAGCATGATATAGATATCCAAAGAGATAGAGACAGATGTTGGGGGCAGTTGAGGGACTGAACGGAAAAAGTTTCAGACTTATTGGAATCAAAGCGCCAAGACCTTTCTATTGTATTTTGATCACTAAGACACGAGTGTTTGGCCAAAAGGTAAACTGTGAACAGTACTCTTTTTTTTATTATTATATATTTTACTGATTTTTTATAAAGAGGAAGGGAGAGGAGAGAGATGGGGAGCTAGAAACATCGATGAGAGACATTAACCAGCTGCCTCCTGCACACCCCACACTAGGGATGTGCCCGCAACCAATGTCCATGCCCTTGACCGGAATAAAACCTGGGACCTTTCAGTCCACAGACCGAAGCTCTATCCACTGAGCCAAACTGATTTCAGTGTGAACAGTACTCTTAACCACAAGCATTATTTAGAAAAAGAGATAATAACAACTAAAGGATATGTACCACTGACAGCTTCGGATTAATATTTAATTTACAGTGTACTCTGCAGTTCAATCTCCCCCATTCCTAGCAGTGATTAGCCTTCTTCCCGCTGTCATCACTTTTCATTTCCTCACTTTTGCTAAGAAATACGGGGCTGAGATAACCCTGGCCCACCAAGGCTGTGGTCCACTTAACTGAGACAGCAATATGCAATAGGCACTGATGCTGGCACAGATTTTACTCCAATGATTTCGCCTGGGAATTAGTCTCCTTGCCCAACCACTGAAGCCAGCGTTCCTGAAATATAGGCAGTGACTCAGCAATTATTATGAATTGAACCACCATCCTCCGTCAGGGGCCCAGAGAGGTAAAGGTTGGGGTGTTTCAAGGACATTTGTAGATAGTTTCAATTTACCTGTGACAGGGGAATCACAGTGAGGAAACCAGGCATATGGACCTATGAGATGTGGAAGATAGATGAGCCATTCCACGATGCATTCAGCTCACAGCTCATTATGTTTTTATTTTTATTATGTAAGAGAGGCATCACAAGCCAGTGGTCACCAGCCTATCTATATATTTCAGCATCTTCACAGCCACCAAGACTGGTGACCACATCTGATATTGTACTTGACTGATCTAGCACCGTTCAGTATGGAGCCAACCTAATTGCAAGAATGATGAAGATTATACAAGGAGGCATTTCAAAACTTCCTAACTTCCTTTTTGGCTCTTGATTTCTTATTGTATCCTAGCAAGTGTAACAACCCTATGAACTATTTTCAATTGTGTCCACAACACAAGAATAACCGTAACACACCTGATAGCTGACAAATAGTGATGTCCTTGATTCTACCATCACAGTCTTATTAAATAACATTTATAGCCATACTAGAGGCCTGGTGCATAAAATTCGTACTCGGGGGTGAGGGGGGGAGAGGGGAGGCACCTCAGCTGGGCCTGTGCCCACTCGCAGTCCAGGAGCCCTTGGGGGATGTCCTACTGTGGCAGACGCAGGAGAAGTTGCCCGCACCACCACTGCACTCGCCAACCATGAGCCCAGCTCACTTTTGGAGCTGACCACCAGGGGGAAGCTCCTGTGTTGAGTGTCTGCCCCTTGGTGGTCATTACACATCATAGCCACCGGTCTTTCTGCCTTTCAGTCAATTTGCATATTAGCCTTTTATTATATAGGATACATAGGTGAGTGGAATACTGGAGCTTCTTTTGAATTTCCTTCCCATTGTTTTTCTTCTCAACGCTATCATCTGAGAAAATAAAACATCTCAAAGTATTAGCTTCAAATAATTTGCATTTGAAGCCATCAATTAATGCACAGAGAAGGAAGAAAAAAAATGAGTATTGTACATGATCAGTTTTTTTGAATAATTTGCTCATGTTAGCTACACAATCAAAAATACCTTTGGTCTAAATTGTATGTCATTTTTCCTGAGACTGTAAATTGTTTTATGTGATATTATAACAGGGCATTTTTATTTTTTTTTACATGGTAATATAAAAAGAGAATCCTGCTTGTCTACGAATAAGGACTTAAATAAGTAATCACCAACCCTCAGCTTCAACTGCCCATTTGAAAGACTATCTGGGCCTTCTGGGGAGAGGCACCTGCTTAACTGTCAGTGGTTTAGAAAGAAAACAAATGTATTCATTCAACAGACAATTCTGAGAGTCGATATATATCAGCCACACTCTCCCTGAAGGAAACAGACTTGCCTCTTCACCCCCCTGCATTTTATAAATTTACCGAAAGAGAAAACAGGAACAGGTAGAAACATAAATAAAATAATCACATTTTGTGATGACTGCTATGAAGGAGCACTCAAGGATGAGATGGATGAGAGCCGGAATTCCCTGCTCACGTAGCAGCATCTGAGACGTTTCCCTCCCCAGCTGAACAGCTGAGAGCTGAAGACCTGGACCCCTCATGAAGGGGGGATCTTGGGGAGCTGCTAAGGGAAGAAGCCCAGAGACTCAGGCAGCCACACCATGGCCTCCCCCAAAACTGGGGCAAGGGTTTGGCAGAGTCAGTGCCAGGAGTTCTAATTAGAGCAACGATCGGCAATGTTCCCTTTTGGGTATGATGTGCCAAACATTGGGTGAAGCCTTTTAATTCTCAGAAGGACTCTAAAGGCAAGGTTTAAAAAATTATATACATACATATATATATATATATATATATATATATATATATATATATATATATATATATATATATATATATATATAATTCAGAGAGGAAGGGAGAGGGGAAGAGAAATAGAAAAATAAATGATGAGAGAGAATCATGGATTGACTGCCTCCTGCACGTCCCCTACTGGGCATTGAGCCAGCAACGGGCAAGTGCCCTGACCTGGAATCAAACCTTGACCTCCTGGTCCATATGCTGATGCTCAACCACTGAGCCATGCTGACCTGGACAGGGAATGTTTTTTGGGGTGTGTGTGTGTGTGTGTGTGTGTGTGTGTGTGTGTGTTTTAAGAATAAAGTTAGCCATTTATTCAAATTTATCAAAACATCATGCCTACATAATGAATCCCAAAATAAATGTTGTATAAGTGATTATATAACAAATTAATCTTTGATATTAAAATGGACATCTTAGCTAGAAAACCAAATGTTAGGGTTTCTGTCCCAGTGTCTTCTCCATTCTGAAGAAGGGGACTTGAAGGCTCAGGGAGGTCAAGGACTACCTCAAGGTTACCCTGTGAGCAGGGGAGCCAGACTTTGTACTTGCCCAGTGCATACATTATGTCTCACCAAGTAAGAGTATTGCTGTATCCTTAGCTTTTACCGGGCACTTGCTTAATAACAATGATCATGCTAAAGCCTTGGAAATACATATTTAAGGAGAAGCTTTGAAACAACACACACCTAGAAATAAAACCTCATTTTGCAGATTAGGGAAGTGAGACCTGAGAAGGCTCCATATGCTTTTCAAGGTTACCTCAATAATGAAAAGCACAGCAGGGGGTTGAATTAACTCACTTTCAAGAGACTCCTACTCCACAGACACAAGAAGAAAGACTGTGATTTGTTACTCTAACAAATCCACATTTCGAGGGACAAGGCTTCAGGCCTGGCGCACCACAGCGGATCCAGAAAACCCTATTTCCGTATCTCTTTTCTCTTTCAGAGAACTGTCCACTTTCATTTCTCTTGTTTAGGGAAGACACTTCTCCTTTGTTTGCAGCCCACAGGGCAGGATATGACCATTCCCTCCATCCCTGGAACCAGCTAACACTCATCATTGACAATTGATGTTTCTATCCCTCTGAAATCAATAAGCATATATTCTTTTTTAAAAAAAAAGAAGTGTTTGAAATAAAGTATTTAAAGTATTAGTCCATGGACTCTAAGATGTAAGGCGGAAAGTTAAACCAGAAGAGAAGAAAGGAAAACCATAGGTTATATACACGAAGAGATGCTTGATTCGGTCATTGATGAAACAATGAATTGTCAAGGTTTCAGAGTAAGAGCAAGAGACTGAGATGCAAAGTTGCTTAGGAGGAGATCACAGGAAATCAAGTCAAGAAATAAGAATGCTGCCTTAACCGGTTTGGCTCAAGGGATAGAGCGTCGGCCTGCGGACCGAAGGGTCCCAAGTTCGATTCCGGTCAAGGGCATGTACCTTGGTTGCGGGCACATCCCCAGTAGGGGGTGTGCAGGAGGCAACTGATTGATGTTTCTCTCCCATCTATGTTTCTAATTCTCTATCCGTCACCCTTCCTCTCTGTAAAAAAAAAAAAAATAAAAAAAATAAATCAATAAATCAATAAATCAATAAATCAATAAATCAATAAATCAATCAATAAAATATACTTTTTAAAAAGTTATAAGAATGCAAGGATATACACCAGCATCCTCCCACATTTTGGTGATTGCTCCCCATGCCAATGGCTTACACAGAAGCCACTGAGCTCATACAATGACTTGGTCATAGACCAAAGGGCCAGGGATAGCGCCCGATGTAATTCAGGTTAATTAGTTTATTTCCCATGATTTCCAGCTCATCCCAATTCAATCGCATCTAACGCCTTGAAAGGTGATATGAGAACTTTTGAGCTGCCCCTTGGGTATGTTTCTTCCCAGGTGCTGCCGATAATAAAAGACAGTATTTTTTTTTTAAGAGGCGAAGAATGAAACACATCATCCCCGCAGAGAGAAGAAAAAGGAAATACCAAGAGTATTTTATTCTAGTGAATTTCTGCTCTTGGATTTCATATGGTAATAACCTTATAATGAATTGAACTTTTAATTAAACTTGCATCTAATAGAGTCTGAACTACTATGCAGATCACTCTTTCGAAGAGGCACTGGAGTTAAATAAGATTGTGACAGGAAAATAAATGAGGAAAATATTCTCTTGATGATTGCTTCAGCTGCCTTCGCTTCCCATTTGTGATGCTTTCTTACTCTGTATGCTTGAAGCAAGGTGCGTGCCCCTCCCACTATGATTTTCACCAGCAGGTCCTTGCATCATGGAAATAAGCACGGAATCATGTCTCTGTCTCATTTGTGAAATATGAAGGCACTAGCTTAAATTGGCACGATAATGTCTTGAAATATGCTTCTCTCACGTAGATTCCTTTCTAGAAAGAAGTCAAAATCCGCAGTTTGTTCATTAGTTTGTTCTTTTTGTTCAAGTGTTTCACTTATTCTCTTCCAAGTACTAATAACTCACATATTGTTCAGACTCTAACGACAAAGGAATTAATACACAGGGAAATAAGTGAGACAATTAGAGCAGGTGTGCTCCCACAAGGACCTAATAAAAGTACTACATATTTCTCTAGTATCTGAAATTATTTAAAAAGGAAGAGGAATTAGAGCTGAGGTAGGTGGATGTTCTCCTTGTAATGAGATGACCCATGAAACAAATTGGTACGTGTTAACCCTGCGGCAGCATCCATGCTTAGTTATCCATTCGAATAATTACAGTTGAAAAGATTCACACATAAAAGTGTTACATGATATTCTTTCCCCCAAGGCAATAATTCTCTTAGTAAATAGAAAAAGCAATTTTCAAAAGAAATTGCCTGTGAGCAATGGCACATAGAATATGTGTTTTGACTATAATATTAATATTATACACGATGACTGACTAATCTATTAATTACCATATTTACATGTTAAACTTAAAGTCTTGTATGTATTTTTCTAGAGGTTATATGTGGGTCTCATGGAATCTAAAAAGGAAAGTTTGTGTAGAAAACTAGAACAAAATCTTGGAAGGCATAGTCTTTGAGAAGTCAAAGAAAAGAGTCAAATGGATAACTTAATGCATATATATGTTACTGAGTTCAGAGAGGGAGGGATAGAGAAACATCATCGATGAGAAAGAATCATTAACCAGTCGCTTCCTGCACACCCCTTACTGGGGATCAAACAGGTATGTGCCCAGAATGGGAATCAAACCGTGACCTTCTGGTTCACAGGTTTACGCTCAACCACTGAGCCATGACAGCTGAGCTGAGCCATAGCTTCTCTCTGATGAAGAATTAGGAATCAACATCAAGTTATCCAACTTGATTTCAGCCACTTTTTTAGCAACTAGCAAACACAAAAGGATTCTTCATGAAAATAAGCCATCCTTTCTCGCTAGTTCTATTTACTTCACTTCTAAACTTAATTATAAGACCATTAACATTCAAAATAAGCAGTTTATTTACTCATTGATGTATATTCCACATACCTCTTATAACTCACATTAAAATTATGTTTTATATTTATTAAAAATTAAATTTTTAATTGTGTAAAAGCATTGCCAATTGGAGTAGGAATTAGATATAAAAACACTGTTCTTTATTTCCTTAAAAATAACCCTATAATATATTAAGGACTGCCTAATAAACAGATTTTAAATGCTCTATTAATATAATAAGATACATTTAATTAAGAGTAGGTCATTTAGACTTTCTTAGGAAAAGAGGCCCCTACGTGGTGACCTATAACTGTTTACTGCTTTCAAATACCTAAGAGTCTAAGTTTCTTATAATCAACTTCACTTTTAACCAAAGAACCTTGTCCAAATATAATTACTTGGAATTTGAAATCACATTAAAGATAAGAAGAAAGGGGAATTAATGCAACTCTGGTTCAAAAACATGGCCACACTTCAGCACCTCTCTATTGATATCTAATTATTTTCTGCTGGAGGAGCAAGGACAAATTAAACTCCATCCTCTCTGTGCACTCAGCCTGTGGCATGTACCATGTAGATTCTTCCTGCACGCCACCCAAACTCAGGTCTTCTATTCAAATATGAAAACATGAGCTCTTAATGAGATGGATGTGTTATGGTGAAAACATAAAAGGCACAGGCATTTCAGTCAGCTTTTAGCCCGTGTTAAAATAACTTCCCATTAGAAGCTCACAGAAAAATAGCAATTTCAAGATTCTTGCCCTTCACGCAGACCGGTGAAATGTATTTTGAAACTTTAATTTAGTCTGTCTTGTCTTTCTCATAATGTAGTTTTCTAGTTCCACACACAAACAAGGTGAAAGTGAATAATCATTTTCACTGCCATCAGCCCTAACTTGCACACACACACACACAAACACACGAAAACACACCCAAGGCTGTATTATTTTTTGTTTTGTTTTTTGTTATTTTGTTTTTTACCTTAGTATGCCTTTTGGAGACTTACGGAGGTTGGACAGTCTTGCCTTTCATGTTTAAGATGAAAACAATTTAGAGAAAAGAAGTATTTGTCCTCTAGATACCTGGACTTACAAGGTCAAGGTTAAATCCATAAACATTAGATTGAAAAAGACCTGATGTTGCTATTTTCTTTTAAGATAAGCATTTCTGGATGGGAAAGGAAGATTCAAATATAGGCAAAAATAGATAGGAGAGGATGGAGTGGTTTTTTTAAAGACACATTTTAGAGACATCTTAGATTCACAGTGAAATCCAGAGGATGATAGATAGTGTTCCCATAAGCTCCTTATCCCTAAGCATGCACAACTTTCACCATTAGCTATATCTCCTCCAGTGGCTAATGTTAGTAAAAGGGGGCTTGAGGGCTCAGGGAGATGTGGTCTGATTGTTATAATTCATGGGCTCTGTGGACCATTTTAAGACTGACTATTATTTTGAATAATATTAAGAATACTGGATAGCTTTGGTCAGAAGAGTAGGATGTGATTTCATGTATATCTTTTTTTTAAGTATATTTTTATTTATTTCAGAGAGGAAGGGAGAGGGAGAGTTAGAAAACATCAATGATGAGAGAGAATCAGTGATTGGCTGCCTCCTGTATGTGCTCACATCCTTGGCATGTGTCCTTGATAGAAATCAAACCTGGGACCCTTCAGTCCACAGGCCAAGGCTCTATCCACTAAGCCAAACCAGCAAGGGCTCAAGTACATCTTTCAAGGAAGGTTCTGGCAGCTAGCTGAGGACCAGCATTAGGAGGAGGCAAAAGCAGATGGATGGATGGATGGATGGATTGAATTGCTAGAATACAAAGATTATGCTAGTTTGGATGATTTTCTGGCTTTGACTAAGTGGCTCAATAAGATAACAGAACTCCTGAAATGATTAATTAAATAATAGAGTGTTTCCAAATAAATTCTGATACATACTTCCTATAGCTTATTTCACCCACCTTAGGAAATTACATGACATTTTATTGTATTTCCAGGGTGTGACTGCTATTCCTTAATATAGTAGTTCTGACTGTCATGGTTTTCTTGTGCTTATAAAAGTAAAGTAATTGTGTGATCATATGGACCTTTAAACTTATTAACCTTTTTTCAACATACTATTTCAAACAAAATTTAAAAATATTTGTGTGAATTATAGATGTGGAATTAAAAATATTATGAGAAAAATATATAGTTTTAGTTCTTCCTGAATCTTTGGTCCCTAAGTATTGTGGTCAAATAACATAGGAATTGTGAGTGTGTTTTTTAATTATCAGTCTCTGTCTGACCTTTTCCAAATTTCCCCAAGGTAACATGCTCATCTTTTTCTAAATTAAGTTTTCCGATGTTGCATCCTTAATTATGAGTGGAATTTGAATTTCTTATTTCTTGTAATACCTCTGCTATTTTCATCTGATATATCACACTTGGAGGTGTGCAAGGACCCAGAGCTACTTAAAAATAAAGAAGTATAGTAATTCAGATGTAATAATGAGAGATTACAGCAGCTTAAAATAGATTTGATAGAGACATGTTGCAAAAATCAAATCATTACTGTTCACTATGCATGCTCCCTTGAAAGATAGAAAGGAAAATAGAATTTTGAGTTTGGTGCAATCGCTCAATTTCTTTTAGGCAACTTATTTTTACATAAGACCATGTTACATGTCTCTACTACATACTTGTATCAATTTTTGGTGTCCTGATAGCATGTTAAATCCACTATGATGAAAGGGTGCTCTCATACCAATCAACTCTTCTTTCTCCAGCACCTTCAGTGCACATCTCCTTTGGTACATGTTCTGCACCTTCATATATAGTCTCTTTCTCCCCTGAGCAAGTCTAGAACTCCTCAAAATGGATTATGTTCTGACTTGGCTCTGCCTCTTGGTTTAGTGGCTAGGAAGGGGGGCAGAGTCGATTCCTGGGTGCATATGTTTTCTCACAAAGCAAAAAAATTTCATAAAGATATGAGACATAAAAACAAAATTTATTGTTCCATGTTTAAGCATCAAAGGCATTTTAAGTGACATTCTGGTGGATAAAACAAAAAATATCTTCAATTAAAGCGTGTAGATTTTCACATCTCTCATTTTATATATGCGTTATAAAAATATTAATTGGGTTGTTTTGCATATTGAAATTACTCTTTGAATGAAGACTGTTGCCGAATGTTAACACCACAGAGGACTATAAAAATAATAGGATTTAAAGATATGTTATTTTACCTTGTGTACACTTAATTATTTTCTAAACATAGCCAGTGAAGCTACTCACTGCAGACTACATTTCAGGAATAAATAAATAAAAATCATTGGCTCATAAAAATATTCCTTTGATTTTTTTTTCCAGAGTCCCAAACTCCATCAGTGTGTCTTACAGAACATTCCATGCTGCGTCCCAGTTGCTAATATGGAGCTAGTTAACAGAAGACATGAGGCTGAATCTGAGGCCAAGCCAATTCCCTCCAGGATTAAGAGGCCCTTCTTAGGAACTGAAGCTCATTTTAACCTTTTTAATTCCAGACTAAGGTACTAGATACAATCTTTTTCTCCCATTCGGTCTGATTGTATGAGCTTAGCCTTGATGGCTTGCAGCAAATGCTTAATTCTATGCTTCCTGTTTTTGCTTTGAAATTTCTTCACTTAATCTTGGTAAGGGATTGCTCTCCGCTCCTAGTTCACAAGTATAGGCTTTAGGTTTCTTCTTTATTCTCCACCCCCAAAAAAACAGAGAAGTTAACCCTATATTTAAGAAGTAAAACATATTCAGAGGACTGATACTATTCAACTTAAAGACTTATACAAAGATAGGATAGAGGCAGTATGATAATGATGAAAGAATAAATGGTAAGATCAATGGAAAAATCCAGAAATAGACCACATAAATATAGTCAACTGATCTCTGTCCAAGGAGCAAAGACAGAACAACAAACACAGTCTTTTCAACAAATGATGTGGAAACAACTGAATATCCAACTGAAGATTCGCACAGGAATCTAGACACAAAGTTTACTCTCCTCACAAAAATGAATTCAAAATGGATTGCAGGACAAATGCAAAACTGTGAGGTTCCACATAAGCTACCTGTGCCTTTAAGAAAGTAATATAAATGAATAAGGTCATTCTTTTTCTAACCTGCTGATTCCAGCTCAGAGTTGTTGCTCAGGGTGCAAGCCAGAACCCCACCCTGGATGGAGTGCCCACCCATCACAGGCTATAGTCATGCATGTCTTCACTCACACTGGGATACTGTGGACATGCCAGTTCACCTCATGGGCACATTTCTGGGATGTGAGAGGAGACTGGGGCACCTGAATAAACCCTCCCAGTCATGGGAAGAACATGCAAACTTCATACAGAGGGTTTCCCCCACTGGGGACCCATTTTCCCCCATCAGCGTTATAATGAAATAACATTATTTTGAATTCACACATAGTTGCATATCTATGAAACACCTGCAATCAAAATAACATGTAAGTGAAACTGGACATCTTGATAAGGCGGTACATTCAATTCTAAAATATATTTTCTTCAATGATAACACTGAGCTTTTAATACCTTAAAAGATTCATGGTGGTATCTGGAAATATGATCATGGTGCTTGTTAAACTAGATGATAAATAAAGGAAAACTATTCTAGTGAATACATTTTTGTGATATTTCACGGATTATGCATATTAAGTTTTTGGCATAACAGGGTTTTTTTGTTTGTTTTTAAATATATTTTATTGATTTCTTTACAGAGAGGAAGGAAGAAGGATAGAGAGTTAGAAACATCGAGGAGAGAGAAACATCCATCAGCTGCCTCCTGCACACTCCCCACTGGGGAACCTGAACCAAGGTACATGCCCTTGACCGGAATCGAACCTGGGACCCTACCATCCACAGGCCGACGCTCTATCCACTGAGCCAAACCAGCTAGGGCTGGCATAACAGTTTTTGAATAAAGGAGTAACAAATTAAGTGCTCCTTACCTTCTAGTTGAGAAACAAAGACATAAGTAAAATAAACAATATATTTAAGATATTTTTAAAAGCTTAACATGTCTCCTATTATTATGCCATGCTATTACTATTTGATTAAAATGCATACATATGAAATAATATTTGGTGCCAGGCATGATTTTCATACATGTCTCTTAAGCTTGCCAGGATCAACAGAACATTACTTAAGAAATAAAACTGACACCTATAGATGGAATAATTTTTTTTTTAATTTTGAAATAAATATTTTATAGAGAATCATTAAATGTAAAAAGAGACTATTTGAGCTGTGGTGATTTGATAATATTTTGATTAACTATCCCGCTCACATAAAACAAAGAAAACATTTTTATTTGAACAATAGCCTTTCCTTAGTAGTTTTAGCCAACTCAGTCACATTAACATTTTCCCATTCAATTGAAAAATAATGCAAAGCCAAGGAAAGCAGAAACCCTGGCAAGTTTCAATTGCGTTAACACCGAGGACACAGATAAGCTTGTCTACCCAAATGAAATATTTTTCTCTGTGAAGATTGCATCTCAATGCCTCAGTGCACCTCCAGATAAGATAGCTCATTTTGTTTTCTGACAATGCTATGTTTAATGTCCATTTCTCAACTTTGTTAATACCAACCCCAAACAAAACACTCACCTTTAACACGCGTTCTAGAGATAAGCCTGATGATGCTCAGAGTGAAAGATATTCTGCAAGTGATACTAATAATTTAAAGGCTCACCATTCATAGAATCACACATGTGGCCACTGGACCTTTTCATTTGTGACAGTGGTCACATTGCTTACCTTGGTCTCTGGCCTGTCACGGACAGGGTTGGGGTGGATGGCCAGAATCCAGGGGTTGCTGTGTGAACCTGACAGGTTTTCCAATCTTTCCTTTTGGTCAACTCTGAAATGAGAAGAATATTGTCAATAGTTGTGTTTGTGAGTGTGTGTGTGTGTGTGTGTGTGTGTGTGTGTGTGTATGTGCGCGCATATGTGAGTTTTTCATGAGCCGATACACATAACACACTGAGAATTTTGCAAGGCATGTAATAAAACGTCAGTGATTACTATTATTTTTTGTTAATAAAGATCTTTTGCCACCTCCCAACATTCTCCTTGGGTGATTTATATTCTTTTCAATACTGTTTTTACATCTTCTTATTAGGAAATGGCTATTATTTTCACATGTGGTCTTGGCTTTCTGAGGTCCTAATTCTGAAAATGTGTCCTAAGAAAAAATGCATCTCCAAGACTGGTATAAGGATAGGTAATGTGTATCTCTGGGGGTTGGCTAGGAATGAATATTCACAATACACTGAATAAATGGGTACCTTCCCCTCTTTAGAGAACAGTCTGTAACTTTAAAGGAAACAACAATAACAACAACAAAAACAGTGTGTTGCCTTGGCCAGGTAGCTCAGTTAGAGCATTATCCCCATACACCAAGGTTGTGGGTTCGATTCCTGGTAGGGGAACATAATAGAATTAACCAATGAATGCATTAATAAGTGGAACAAAAAATCTGTTTCTCTCTCCTCCATTCTTTCTCTCTTTCCCTCCCATTTCACCTTCCCTCCCTCCCTCTCTCTCAAATCAATAAAAATTGGGATACATGAACAAATTGGCACACACACACACACACACACACACACACACACAAACACATTGTGAAGCCGATTTGGACTAACAATTTTGCCAATGAAACTTGAAACTGGTTCACTTTTTCAAGAAGGTTTTTAAAAAGAAGCCCAAAATTACTTATATTCTTCTTTACTTATTCAAGAATAATCTTAAACATTTTTATCTCTTTGCTCACTACTTAATTATTTAAAACTGATTGTCTATGCATCTCAGATTGCTCTAGCATTTTAACCAGAATGGCTAATTATCCCAATAACTGGCACTTCCTTCACAGAGATTTCTCTGTCTTCCCAGCTATTCAAGACTTCTTATTCTTTCTTCAAAGCCTGAATATGTATTCTCAGATTATGTTTCGATGTGGTTGCTGTCACATATGCTTTTGCCATTCTTCTGTCTTTGGAATGGAAGAGGGCCCATTTTACATTATTCGGTCCTCATTCTTGCAAATCCTCTTTCCCATTTTCCACTAGATTACCTTTCACATCTTTAATTTTAAATGAAATTAACTCAACTCACATTTATCTTGAATGCTGCACATTTTAAGTCTATTTAAAAATATATATATATTATTGATCATTTACAGAGAGGAATGGAGAGGGGCAGAGAGTTAGAAACATCGATGAGAGAGACATTGATCAGTTGCCTTCTGCACACCCCCTACCAGGGATGTGCCCGCAACCAATGTACATGCCCTTGACTGGAATCAAACCTGGGACCTTTTAGTTCACAGACCGATGCTGTATCCACTGAGCCAAACCGGTTTTTGGCTTAAGTCTATTTTTGAAACTTAGTTTTAAAATACATACAACAATTCTGGTTTAGTGGTTGAGCATCGATGCAGAAACCAAGAGGCTGCAGGTTCGATTCCCCATCAGGGCACATGCCAGGGCTGTGGGCTTGATCCCCTGTGGGAGGCATGCAGGAGAGGCAGCTGATTGATGATGTTTCTCTATCACTGATGTTTCTATTTCTCTAGCCCTCTTCCCTTCCTCTCTAAAATAAATAAGTAAATAAATTTTAAAAAACCATATTTAAAAATAAAATAAATAAAACACCGAAATACAAGCTGAAAGGTAATATTTGTATTCTGCCCCCTGTACACTAGATTGAAACGCTCTGTGATAGGATCTACTCCCATGACAATAGTTATCCACTGACCCCGGTCATCGAACATTCCTTAACCTACATGATGGTACCTTAAAATTTCATCTAATGGAACGTAAAGCAAATGAAAATTCATAATTGTTAAATGTAGGAGCTGCCATCCTTGAAGGATGGGGATATATTGCAAAGTTTAGTTTGGAAATTAGATAACCCAACGTTGAGAAACGGATACTGAAATATGGAGAACCAGTGTCCTGATGTGTGTAATAGGCTGTCTTTTCATGTGTGTAATTGCTTGGACTGGGGTCAGTGGGAGAGGGAAGATAAAGGCCCAGGAAAGAGATATGAACCACATTTACATACACCCTATTTTCGCTCATCTTCCTTTGGAAGCAGAATTTGCTGAATTAGTTTTAAAAAAAATTTTCAGAGGAAAAGGACATGAGTAGCAAATAAACAAAAATATAATGAAAATATAAGAAAATAAAGTATGTTACTCTATTTACTTTTAAATATATTTTTGTATTGATTCAAGAGAGAACAAGAAGGAGGGAGGGAGGGAGGGAGGGAGGGAGGGAGGGAGAGAGAGAGAGAGAGAGAGAGAGAGAGAGAGAGAGAGAGAGAGAGATCAATGATGAGAGAGAATCATGGATTGGCTGCCTCCTGCACACCCTGCACTGGGGATCAAACCATAATCTCCTGGTTCATAGGTTGATGCTCAACCACTGAGCAACGCTGGCTGTAAAACAATCAGTTGGATACACCTAAGTGTCTCATATAATTTATTTATTTATTTTTTAAAATATATTTTATTGATTTTTTACAGAGAGGAAGGGAGAGAGATAGAGAGCTAGAAACGTCGATGAGAGAGAAACATCGACCAGCTGCCTCCTGCACACCCCCCATCGGGGATGTGCCCACAACCAATGTACATGCCCCTGACCGGAATCGAACCTGGGACCCTTCAGTCCGCAGACCGACGCTCTACCACTGAGCCAAACCGGTTTCGGCATAAGTGTCTCATATAATTTAAATAGCTTACAGTCCTTGTGGCCCTGAAGTTCCATAAGTAAACTTGTTATTCATAACCTCTTGCCCTTAAAAGAATCCATTTCATGCCTCTGAGAGCCAGAGGGCTTTGTGCTGATATTGTGGGTTCTGAGAGGGTGGGAACATGTCCCCTTTGGTTTATGTTCAGTTACCCTTTTCATAGTTTCCCAACTTGCTCCCATTTTTCTGTTGAGAACTAATTTTTTGGTTGCCTTTTTTTTTTTTAAATGATCTATCTCCTCGCATTCCCAACTCCCATTTATATTTAAAATATAGTGCCTTATACTAGATGATTAATCCTTAAAAGATGCTACTTTAATCACGTTGGCATATTGAGATTATGAATGAAAATAGCAAAAAAATGAGCTCCAGTAACCAGCTGAGATTTAAACACGGGGATTAATTTTGACTCCGTGGACACAAGACAAATGTACCTGCTATCCCCTCCACCTGCAGAAATCCAGCTCAAACCCTTCTGTCAGGTAGGAGGTCTGAGGAAAATTGGTGACCCCATAAAATAATTGTGCAATTAATCACTGCAGAAATCACTGTTGAAATCCCAAAGAACTAGTTATGACATGCACATTAATACCAAATGAGTTCATCATGATTAATATTGTGACAATAAATACCAGAGGAAATTAATAATGATCAGCTATTATTTTAAAGCCCTGTTACACCATTCAAATATTTTGCCTTGGAATGTAAGCACTTTTGATGCACATACAACATGCAAATTTCCGCAGCTGCATTATGGTTCGACCTAGCTTAGTACTTTTAAGCATTTTTTTATTTCAGAAATAATGATTACGAGAGAGAATATCGGTTCTTCCCATGCCCTCTCAGTGGGGAGGGATTAAGGCATTGATATGGAACATTTTAATTATTTGGAACTTATTCTTAGCAGGGCTAAAAGATGAACTGAGGCATATTAATAGTCCTGTCTTTATGATCTTTCATCTACATAAACAAACACATATTTTTTTCTAATTCATTAAACACAACTTTTCATTGTTGTTGTTGTTGTTGAGGGAGAATACCTAGAGTGTAGTATAGAACTCAACTTATTGTTATTTATTTATTTATTTATTTATTTATTTATTTATTTATTTATTTATTTTTGAGAGTATTACATATGTCCCCCTTCCTCCATATGGATCCCTTCTAGCCCACCCCCACCACCTGCCCCAGGCCTTTACCACCCAATTGTCTGTGTCCATGGGTTATGTCTAAATCCATACAAGGTCTTTGATCTCTTCCTACCCACCCACCCTCTCCCCACGCCCCCTCTGAGGTTCCACAGTCTGTTCTATGCCTCTGTGTCTCTGGATCTATTTTGTTCATGAGTTCATTTTGTTCATTAGTTTCCACATATTGCCTTTTAAATGAGTCTTTCTGTTACATGAGGGAAGCAGGATGATTTTAGGTTTTTCAACTAAAGCTAAGTTCTGCCTATATTGTTATACAGAACCCTAACTCAGAAAAGAGTTAGCCTAGAAACAGACTTCTCAATATCTGAATCTAAAACTTCTAAACAGCCCTTGAATTGATATATCATTAAATCCAGGTTATAACCCAAAACTTATATAACAAATTATTCTCTAGAGATGCAAATCCTCTTTTTACCTGTTTATTATTATTGGTCAGAAAATTGTATTAGTAACTGCATCTTCCCTAATGAATATCTGCTCTCTTGATTCCATATACTGAAATGCTGTTTTATAATGTTTATCTCATTATTCATTAGAGCACTTAAACTTATTTCTGTTTATTGTATTCTGCCTGTGCTCATTGATGGATGAAAATATTCTCACAAAATATGCCTTTGGATGACTAAAGGATGGTTTTTCAAAAAACAGCCTTTGCCACCTTAATAAATGCAAATTACAAAAATTGCTAGGATGGAAAGCTTGTTAAAGATCACCCCATTTTAGGTTTCATTAACATTGCAATGGAGGTATAACAGCACTCGAAATCAATCTAGGCCAAGTCATTACTCTTCAAATACAAGACTTTCAGAAATATTTATGACCATAATAACTGCATTGTTTTCAGAGTAATGAATTTTATAGGTTAGGAAAACATCATTTAGAGATATTTAAATATTACTGTAAAAGCACTTAGCCATTAAGTGGACATCTCATAAGACATAGAGGTCTACTAGAAGATCTATCTTAACGAAACATATGTTTGGCATGCAAAAAGTAATTGTATTAGAAGTTTTCTTTCTCCTTAATCAAGCTGACTTCATTAGACCATCAGTTTTGTCAATAAGCACTGCATGTGTACTGTAGCATGTCTAGCTTTCATAAGTAATTATGTTACGGCCACCTATCTTCCTAGCCAATTAAATTTATTGACAGAGTAAGATTTTATTTCACTGAAAATAGACTCTGAACACATGAGAGTTGCATCTTAGTTACGTTCTTTCCAAAATAGTTCCATTTTAGATATGTTCTTACCACAAATCATAATTATTAAGTTGGGGGTTACAGAAATTCAGGGCTAGAAGAAGCCAATGGTAAAGCTTGGGTAATAAGTGATAAATATTTACAGGGATAACAATCAAATAACTTTAAAAAGCAAAAACACATTTAAGCATATATTTAAGTAAATATGAGTATGAAATGCCCACATATGTAGTAATGTCTCAGGACACATATCTCAGATTATTTCCTTCTAAATTTCTTATATTTTCGCAATATGTCAATGCTGATGTGGAAATATCAGTAGAATTAACTTAGATACAAAGAAAACACTTTGATGCTAAGGTTTTAAAAATGCAAAATGCATTTTGAAAGAACCAGGTTGCTACTCTATTTTAGGACGAACGCAGTTTATATAGGTAACAAGTAAGGATGCTAAGATCATGGATTTTTTTTCCATTTCATTACAATTACCTAATTTTCATGGACATTCATCTCAATTTTATTTGGGTGATGTTTGTACTAGTTATCTCATACTGCTTAACAAAGTACTCCCAACATCTAGTGGCTTAAGACAACAAATCTGATGATGTCCAACTTTCTGTAGGTCTAGAATCTGGATAAGGATTAGCTGAGAGTTCTCACAGGCTGAAATCCAGGTGTGATCAGGGTTGGGCCTCCCAGGAAGGCTGACTTGGGAAATGGTGTGCTTCCAAGACCATTCACGGCATTGTGGACAGGATTCAATTTACTGAGTGTTGTTGGACTGAGGGCTTTGATATCTTCAATGGAGCTTGGCTATTGGCTGAACTCAGTTCATGACCACATTAGCCTCTCTGTTGAGGAACTCAGAGCAACTACAAGAAAAGTGTTGTGCCCGAACCAGTTTGGCTCAGTGGATAGAACGTCAGCCTGCAGACGTAAGGGTCCCAGATTCTATTCCGGTCAAGGGCATGTAATCTGATTGTGGGCACATACCCAGTAGGGGGTGTGCAGGAGGCAGCTGATCGATGTTTCTCTCTCATTGATGTTTCTAACTCTCTATCCCTCTCCCTTCCTCTCTGTAAAAAAACCATAAAATATATTTAAAAAAAGAAAAAAAAAAGTGTGGTATTGTACCCCAAATCTCACAAAGGACCCTTCAGGAAGTTGAATTATGGAGTCATTTATTGAAGACCGGTGGCATAGGAGGGGTTAAAGCGCTCCAGATCTCGAAGTCCCTAACAGCTTGCCACGTCTCACTTACGTGGGAAAAATATCACAAAAGTATCAATTACATCTTTGGGTCTGGAATGAGGAACCTGTTTCTCAAAAGCATTTTACAGAAGCAAAATTGAGCAAGTTGGTTATCTAAAGTATCTATGAATCACTGAATCAACAGAAACACATTATCTGGGACCACTGGGGCAATTTAGAATAATTGTGCTGTCAGGATTCTGGGACCACTGAGTCAACAGGAAGGCACTATCTGTAGCTACTGAGACAATTTAGGATAATTGAGCTGTCCTGCTTCCCAGGAGAATGTGCTTCGGTAACCAGTGAGATCACAATCAATGGGATATTCAAATCGCCATTGAGGGAGTATTGGGATAGCATACATAAGTTCAGAAAATCAAAATAATGTTCTATTGTTTTAGCAAGCAAATGAGTACAGACTCAGGCAAGGTTGCTACCATGCTTCAAAAGAACCAGCTGCCTGGCCAGCACTGAGTAGTGGTTGAGGATCAACATATGAACCAGGAGGTCAGGGTTCAATTCCTGGTCAGCACACGTGACGGTGTTGTGGGCTCAATCCCCAGTAGGGGGCGCACAGGAGAGCTAGAAGCATCATCACTGATGTTTCTCAACCTCTCTCTCTGAAATCAGTAAAAAATCTATTTTAAGAAATAATAAAAAAAGAAAAAAGCCAGTGATACAGGTTGCAAGCAAGATGGATGTCAATCTCTTATAATCTAATCTCAAAGCTGGTTTACTCCAACTTCTGGTTTATTCTTTTCCTTAGAAATAAGGTTCTAGGTACAAGCCACAGTTGGTGGGAGGGGATCACACAAGGGCCTGAATGTCCAGGAGCAAAGATCAATGGGAGTTATAAAACACTGCTCATCACAAAACTGATTAAAAAACAAACAAAACGTTTTCTTGAAATTAAACATATTTGTTTGCCAGTCTCTATACTTTCCATTAAAATTATTACTGATTCCTGATAGAATCTTTTTATGTTTATGTTTCTTTTATTTCTTTTTTAAAAATATATTTTATGGATTTTTTTACAGAGAGGAAGAGAGAGGGATAGAGAGTTAGAAACATCGATGAGAGAGAAACATCGACCAGCTGCCTCTTGCACATCCCCTACTGGGGATGTGCCCCCAACCAAGGTGCATACCCTTGACCGGAATCGAACCCGGGACCCTTCAGTCCACAGGCAGATGCTCTATACACTGAGCCAAACCGGTGGGCTATGTTTATGTTTCTAACTTCATACATACCCTTTCAATATTTTTACTAATATTTCCTAAACTACGAATTTCTTTCCGATATTGCAGCCTTTACCAGATGAGTCATTTGCAGTAGTGTGCTGGTAAATGCTTAACAATGAACTCCCTGAAAATAATGTATGAGTTTATTATATTTTTTGTATGGATACAAAAGATATATGGGACACAATTTACCAATAATAATAAAAATACAATGCCCTCTTGTAATTCCATATAGCCAATTGATTTTCACAGAATGCTTTGTATTGATTTTTGCTGACTCCTGTATCTGTAGCAAACCTATGTTTGCAATTCCACCGTGATTTGAAAAAATGAAACGACAAATAAACACAAAGATATTGCTCATATTATCGATAAATGGGGGCACTTTTGACATGAATATTAATAATAAGCTTATTTAGCAACTAACATGAGTGAAATGAAAATGCATCTTGGAAATCCCTCATTAGTCATTCATATGAATGGGTTCTTTGCTGAATCAAATGATAGTGTTTGATTAATAAAAGAATATTTACTCTTGTGTGTGTGTGTGTATGCATGTGTGTGTATTAGTCACATGGTAATGACTATAGATCTATAATAGGAACTTTCTAAGTTCAATGTGCATTACTAACATGTTCCCATCCCTTTCTTAAGACTAGCTTATCAGGAAAACAGTGAATCAAGTCCTGTTGCCTGGTGTTTGTCAAATTCCCTGGTGTAAATTTCCCATCATGGCTGAAATCCATCTATCAATAGAATGTAACTAAATTAATATAATTTAATTGGAAATAGTGGTGGTATTTTAAAAGGAATGTAAACAATCTCTGAAAATTTAAATGTATTGGTTACTGACTATATATATATATATATATATATATATATATATATATATATATAACAGGCTGCTTTCATTTTTTTTTAAATATATTTTATTGATTTTTCACAGAGAGGAAGGGAGAAAGATAGAGAGCCAGAAACGTCTATGAGAGAGAAACATCGACCAGTTGCCTCTTGCACACCCCCTACCAGGGATGTGCCCGGAACCAATGTACATGCCCTTGACTGGAATCGAACCTGGGACCTTTCAGTCCGCAGATCGACGCTCTACCACTGAGCCAAACTGGTTTCGGCAGGCTGCTTTCATTTTTGCTCATAACATTTTCTCCCAAAATTAGCAGTAAATAGTAGCCAATAACATTAAGAGAAAGAATAGTCAGTGTTTTTTTTTTTAATTGCTCCATTATTTATTTAGACAAAATGGGTGAATATAAATGTTTGCTGCAATTATGCTCAGGCAAACTGCCATGAAAACAGGAAGAAGGCAGAGAGTATGAACATAGACTAACTCTGCTCACCCTCAAACTGGCCCGAGGTTTCTCATTTGTAAAATGGAGAGAAAAAGAACATGCACATACAGCTCATGGACAGGGACAGCAGTGTTTGATGGCCAGAGGGGATGCGGTGACATCTGTAATATTGTCAACAACAATTTTTTAAGGTGCCAGTCCAAATAAGCAAAGCACAACCAGCAGGGTAGTGGCTGCCAGAGGGAAGGGGTGGGGGGAGAAGGGGGTTCTAATTCAAAGAGACAGGAGAAGATTTGACTCTGGGTGGTGAGCACAAGGTGCAACATACAGATCTTGTAACATAGAAACCCACACATGAAACCTGTATGTTCACGTTGACCAATGTCACCCAATACATTTAATAAAAAATAATAATTAGAAAAACATTTTTTAATCTTATGTGGTTGTTGACATGCATGAATTAAAGAAGTCAAGTACTCATAGTGAGATGAGAGATCAGGAATCAGAAAGCAAGAAATGTTGAGCAATATGACCTAGTCACATTTTGAGAGATACCCCTGTGCTATTTTTTAAAAAAATATATTTTATTTATTTTTTACAGAGAGGAAGAGAGAAGGACAGAGAGTTAGAAACATCAATGAGAGAGAATCATCTATCAGCTGCCTCTTGCAGACCCCCTACCGGGGATGTGCCTGCAACCAAGGTACATGCCCTTGACCGAAATTGAACCTGGGACCCTTCAGTCCACAGGCCGAAGCTCTATCCACTGAGCCAAATTGATTTCAGCTTCCTGTGTTATTTTGAAGCATGATGTTTTAATGCTCCAACTCATCCAACAATTTTCTCTCCCTCTCTCTCTCTCTCTCTCTCTCCCTCTCTCTCTCTCTCTCTTTCAAGACAGAACCATGTGATAGAGTTGGTGGAGAGAATATTCCACCTGAAGTTGAGAAGGTGAAGCCATGGCTGGGGAACAGACTCTGATGTACAGGTACAGCAGTACCTCAGGAGGAAGTACAATATTTTACAGCACTCCAGTTTGAAACACGTGGGACAGGCGCTTTCTTCAATGTACAGAAACGAGCTCAACAAATATCCGTGGACTTTAATATTCCTTCCCTAAAGCAAAATAACCCTGCCACGGTAAAATAAGCAATCTGCTTCTATACTGCAATGGCAATACAGATCTATATCTGGAAATATATTGCCTATGTAGCTCACAATATACGGCTCTAGTAAATCAGCTCTAATTCCAAATTTATACGGAATAAACTTCAACTTGTCAATGCTAAAACGTTCTGTAAGCATCAAATAAAATACAACTGTAAAATTTACATCTTATCATTTTCCATGTGGTGGAGGAAAACGTATTATGTTTAGTACTTTGTATCAAGAGACGCAGAAACAAGTTCCAGAAGAGTCCACATCACACAATGCCTAAAGATTGGGGCTCCCATTAAAACTGGTGTCGTTAACAATTCCTAAGACATTTTTATTCTATTCATTATTTATTTATTTATTTATTCATTCATTCATTCATTTATTTATTTATTTTAAAAATATATTTTATTGATTTTTTTTTTTTTTTCAGAGAGGAAGGGAGAAGGATAGAGAGTTAGAAACATCAATGAGAGAGAAACATTGATCAGCTGCCTCTTGCACACCCCCTACTGGGGATGTACCCACAATCAAGGTACATGCCTTTGACCAGAATCAAACCCGGGACCTTTCAGTCCGCAGGCTGACGCTCTATCCACTGAGTCAAATCGGTTTTGGCTCAATATTAATAATTTTTTAAAAAAAATATTTTTGTTGTTGATAGTATTTCAGGTATCTCCCATCTCTCCCCGCCGCCCCTCCCCCCATTTCTCCCTCCTCCAAGCCCGACCCATCCACCCAGGTGTTCACTAACCCAATTGCCCATGTCCATGGGCTATGCAAGTAAGTATATAAGCTCTTTGGTTTATCTCTTCTTGTCTCCCCAAGCCCACATGGAAGTAGGTCAGTCTGTTCCATGCATCTCTGCTTCAGGTCTTATTTTGTGGTTAATTCATTTTGTTCATCAGATGCCACAAATAAGTGAGATCATGTGATGTTTGTCTTTCTAAGGTTGGCTTATTTCACTTAGCTTAGTATTTTGCTTTAACATTTTCTTTGTTAGTTTGTATGTAGAACCTTGGACTTGCAGTGGGATGCTAACCATGGCTTTAATTCCCATTCTAAAATTATATCATTCACCAGAAATCAATGACTGACAATATGAGCATTAAGAACTCATTTCTGCCGAAACCGGTTTGGCTCAGTGGATAGAGCGTCGGCCTGCGGACTGAAGGGTCCCAGGTTCGATTCCGATCAAGAGCATGTACCTTGGTTGCGGGCACATCCCCAGTAGGGGGTGTGCAAGAGGCAGCTAATCGATGAGTCTCTCTCATTGATGTTTCTAACTCTCTGTCCTTCTCTCTTCCTCTCTGTAAAAAATCAATAAAATATATATTAAAAAAAAAAAAAAAAAAAAAAGAACTCACTTCCAATCTTCAGGAAATTGAAATGCATGCTTTATTTTCAGGTAAGAATAAGATTATCAAGTGATTACGCTAGTGTATCCTATGTAATTAAACTGGAGTGTTGCAAATAGACCAAACAGCAGAACAACCAAACAATCAATCAAAGCAAAGTATGCTAAGACTCCTCCACGACTTGCTATGACGTGCACTGGCCACCAGGGTGCAGCTTCTCCAACCAGTAGGTTAGGTTGCTCCTGGGGTCCAGCTGATGAGGACTGAGCGAGATGGGCCAGACACGCCCTCCTACAGTCCCTCCCCCAGTCCGATCATTCACTAGCTTGTTCCCTCAGCCTAGCCTGTGCCTTCTTGCAATCCGGGACCCATCGGGGGATGTCGGAGAGCCAGTTTCAGCCTGATCCCACATGCCACTTCCCTTAGGAGGGAGCCAGATGCAGGGCTCATGGCTGGTGAGCTCTGGTTGGGCAGTGCAAGCCTCTCCCAACCGGGACTGCCTGGGAATGAGCCCGTGGCAAGCACAGGGGAGCCTGGATGAGCAGGAGCGGCAGGTAGGAGCTGCAGGCAGTGTTGGACTGTGGGTTTTGGCCTGACCCCAGCAGGCCACCCAGAGGGACCCCACCCATGCACGAATCTGTGCACCGGGCCTCTAGTCTATTCATGCACAGGGGTGGGGAGGGGTCCCTCAGTCTTCCTGCAATGATGCCAGTGTCCTGTGCCCAGACCTCTGGCCAGAGGCCCTCCCTCCATGCGGCCAGGGCATGGATCACTGGGCTTGTGTTGCCAGGGGTGACCACAAACCCAGTGTCCTGCGCCAGAGGCCCCTCCCTCTGCACGGCTGGGGCATGCGACTCTGGGCCCCGGACCTCTCTCTCCACACATCTGGGGCATGGGACGCTGGGCTCTCACCACCTGGGCTACACTGCCTGCGTCCTCACCCCTCTCCCCCCCACTATGGGCGCCTCCATCTTTTTTGAAGAATGACAGCTAATTTTCATATTACTATTTTATTATATAGGATTCCATGATAAAGGTCAGTATTTTGGAGAATAAAAGGTTCATCTAAAATACCAAGATCAAAGGGGAACCTTGGCATCTGTAATAATTTCAACAATAAAATTTAAATTAAAAAAAAAATAAACAGATATCATTAAATAGAAAACAAACAAACAAACAAAAACCAAGTTCTCTGGAGAAAAAGTTATTGCATATTTCAGCTCTAGCTGATTTGGCTCAGTGGATAGAGTGTTGGCCTACAGACTAAAGGGTCCTGGATTTGATTCTTGATCAGGGCACATGCCTGGGTTGTGGGTTCAATCCTCAGTAGGGGCCATTGCAGGAGGCACCAATCAGTGACTCTTTCACACTATTGATGCTTCTATTTCTCTCTCCCTCTCCCTTTCTCTCTAAAATCAATAAATATAAAATTTTTAAAAAATTAAAAGTATTTCATATGTGTTTTTAATGATCACATTACACATATTAAATTTGCCAATTTAATTACCAATATGGATACTAGGATTACTGATACTTTGCAGTGTTCAATTAATTCTCAATTTAATGTCTATGAAGAGGCCAGTGCTCCTTTCCATCTAACTTATATGGAAACAAAACCCAAAATAGCACCTTTTAGAAAAAGTATTCATCATAGGGATTGAGACTATTGTATAAGATAAAGTATATTTAAGTATAAGAAATTTCTGCCTTACTAGAATATATTTAATTTTAAATCAAATTTAATAGATTTGTTCAGTCCAAATTAACCTGGAAGTGGCTAGATGTAACTCTTCAATGAAGAGTATGGGATAAGTTTCATAGCCACTCAAAAGCACAAGTTACAAAATTAAGGAATCAAGGATTTAATTTAATTAATTTTGGAGGGCATGTTTGACAGTTATTACCTAGTGGATCTTAATAAATCAGACATCTATTCCTTATACATGCTCACACACAAGCCATCTTGCCTTTAAAATAAAATATACAAAACCAAGGTTTATTTCAACAAAATTCTTTGTTTTTAATTTTTTTTTTTTTTTTGCAGCAGTTCTTTTTTCCCCCAGAGGAAAAAGCATTGAGAGACAATTGATATGATTATACTTAATCTTATGAATATTAATTTTCTAGAACTTCTTCTACAAATTTTACGTATATCATAAATAGCCACTTCATGGCCATAAAATACCTCTATAAGAGTCTCTTCATTTCCCTTTTATTACTTCAATTCTAGCTAATGATCTTGCTGGTGTATTTTTCTGGTACAGCAAGCTATTGCACTGGCTGCTTAAGAATTTTAAAGTATTGCTCATAATTAGGCCTATTTGCTTAAACTGATATTGCACAAGCATCTTCAAAGTGTTATAAAGTTTGAAAAATGACAGGAAAATGAAAAAGCTTTTTATGATGGAATATCTGCATTATGACATATAACTACAGGTTATTATGATTATTGAAAATTTACCTTTTAAAATTGTACTATGTTGAGATCCTAAACTAAACCAGAAAGGAGAATGTTATTTCTTTTCTAGCATGAGTAAAGCAAATAATTCAGCATTTTCATCAGGAGGAAAATTCAGTTGTTCAATCAAGTTTCTACCTTAATTGTAAGACAACTGACTTTGTATAATTTGGGATATATTAGTATTCCTTCTTTCCTTGTTAAAAATACATGTAATGCTGCAAAACAGAATTATGGTAGAAACACAGATGTACCGTAGTGTTAAGTTGAAATTTTGTAGAGCATAGATCGTACACGAAAACCAAAGTAAAAAATGAAATCTTGAAAGAAGACATAGAAAAGAGATATGTCGTATAAAGATAAATATGAAAGTTGTCTGACTTTCCTGGGAAGCAATGAAGTGGGAGAAAACAATGGAATTGCGTCTGGAAACACATGAGAAAACACATACGTTCACACAAAGCTGTCAACTCAACCACTTAATATAACCAGTGAAATTCTTGAAATAATGAGGATGAAAAATACATACATTTCCAGGAAAATGAAAGTTGAGGGAATTAAGTACAGGGTCACAGTATGTTTCCTTTACTTTTTTATTTTTTGGTCTTTATCATTACACTAGAGGCCCAGTGCATGAATTCATGCACCACTGGGGTCCCTTGACCTGGCCTGTGGGGATTGAACCATAAGTAGCTCTCCAACATCCCCCAAGGGGGCCCAGATTGCAGGAGGGTAAGTTCTTGGGTGACGTCCTAGAACTCGGCTCCCTTCTCTCTTCTCCCAATATTATGTCACTTTCTCTCTGTATCTGTCTCCCTTTGTTCATCTCACTTTACCCTAAGCCTGGTGGTAACTGATGACTTGTGGGCATTTAGCTACATTTATTTAGCAAACAGGATTTACTGAGCCTGGAATCTTCTAGTCAACCTAGGGCAGGGCCCTGCTCAATGTCAGGCTCCCACACAGGCAGAGTTTTTCTTCCCACCTGAGCTGCTCCTTCCATCCCCGGAGGTTGCCCTCTGGCACTACTGTCCCCCTGGAAGGAGCGAAGTTGGGCCAGTTTTCCAGCCAAGAGTGGTGGAAGGAAAATTCCCTGCCTCCACAGGAAATCCATATTACCCATATTTTCCGGCGTATAAGACGACTTTTGAAATGGAAAAAAAAAAACCTGCTCAGATTGGCCAGAGTCAGAGAGGTGGTCTATTAAAAAAAAAGAACTAGTGTTGCCTCGGAAGTGGGGGGTAGTCTAATACAGAGAATATAGGCCTAAACCTATGTTTTAACTGTAAAATTAGGGGGGTCGTCTTATATATGCCCAGTCGTTTTATACGCCGGAAAATAAGGTAAGTGGATGGGCCAGTGCAGGCACCAGATATTGGGATACAGCCAGTAGGTCCTGCACATCTCATCATTGCTGGAAACCAATCATTGTCTCATGGATAGAAAGAGGCTGGTCAACCTTGAAGCTCTGAAAGGTCAGAGCCAACCAAATCCTATCTAATTGAGACAATAGTAACTGAGGCAACTTCCCCATCTTGTAATCATGTAAATCCTTACTGATATGATAATCCACTTATTACCTGCCTGAGGGGTATGGGTGTATCCCATAGCTGCTTAAGGGTAATGGGTGTATCCCAAAGCTGCTTAAGGGGAATGGGTGTATCCCATAGCAGCCTCAATAACAGGGATAGCAAGGCCAGAGCTTAGAGAGTCTTCCCACTAGAGCACGTGTGTCAAACACAAGGCCTGCGGGCCAAATCCAGCCCGCCAGGCCTTGCAATGTGGCCTGCACCGCGCTGTCATCACTGCTCTCCGCTGTCAGTTTATGACATTGTCAGTTTATGACTGTTCAGTAAACCAATCGGCCCGTGATTTAGGCTGGATTTTAGATTTTGGCCCCTTCTCTGATTAAGTTCGACACCCCTACTAGAGGTTGACTCCTGCCTGGCCCCCCATTTGTCCCAAATTAACTCTTTTCTAGTCTCTCTCTTCATTTTAGTGTGTGGCCTCCTCCAGAAACCGGACCCTGAGTAGGCCCTAATCACACAGGTCCTGTTAAGGGTTCCCATATCCATTTAGCTAATTGAGTAGAAAAGTTTCCTTAAGGGCCAGACCCATGACCTCTGCCATGGGCTAGAGCACATGTGTCAAACACAAGGCCCGCGGGCCAAATCCAGCCCGCCAGGCCTTGCAATGTGGCCTGCACCGCGCTGTCATCACTGCACTCCGCTGTCAGTTTATGACATTGTCAGTTTATGACTGTTCAGTAAACTATTCGGCCCGCGATTTAGGCTGGATTTTAGATTTTGGCCCCTTCTCTGATTGAGTTCGACACCCCTAGGCTAGAGGCTCAGTGCACAGATTTGTGAATTGGTGGGGTCCCTCAGCCTGGCCTGCAGGGATTGGGCCAAAACCATCTCTCTGACATCCCCTGAGGAGTCCCAGATTGCAATAGGGTTCTCAGGTGACATACCCCTGAATTGGGTTTCCTTCTCTCTAGTTCCAGGTGCATCACCCAAGAACTATAGCTGCCAAGGCACCATAGCTCAGCAGTTGCTATGTTGAGTGTCTGCCCCCTAGTGGTCAGTGCAAGTCATAGCTACCAGTCAGATGGTTGAATGGTCGGCCAGTTGGCTGGTCACTTAGGCTTTTACATATATATACTAAACGCCCGGTGAACAAAATTCATGCACAGGAGGGGAGTGTCCCACAGCCCAGTCTGCACCCTCTCCAATCTGGGATATCCCTGTCACAATCCAGGACTGTTGGCTCCCATCTGCTTGCCTGCCTCTGCCTGTTCGCCCCTTAACCACTGCCCTGCCAGCCTGATCAATGCCTAACTGCTTCATCGCCAGCCCAATTGCCTGTAATTGCCCTCCCCTGAAGTTCTGGTGCCCCCCAACTGCCCTCCCCTGCCAACCTGGTCGCCCCTAACTGCCCTCCCCTGCTGGCCTGGTTGCCCCCAAATGCCCTCCCCTGCCAGCCTGATTGCCCACAACTACCCTCCCTTGCCAGCCATCTTGTGGTGGCCATCTATGACCACATGGGGGTGGCCATCTTGTGGGATAATTTGCATATTAACTCTTTATTATATAGATGTTTTACATTTACATTTACTAGTTCCCCATGATGTAATGTTAATAGTCAAAAGTCCTGATCTGATATTATTTTTCACATTTACTGATATACTTAATTTATATTCTTTCCTTTAGATTTAAGTTAAATCTAGGTGACATATTTCTTCAGTCTGAAAAACTTCCTTTACTATGTTTTGTAGTTAGGGTCTGTATGTGATGAATTATCTTATAAAGTTTAGTGTTTAATGCTTTGTATTTAATACCACCACAACAAATTTAAAAGAGGCATATAGACAAAAGTAGTACATTAAATGCTTGAAGTTATATTGAACTTCTATAAAAGTCCTTTGAAGGTGTAGCAGCAAAATACAAGTCTTGACTGGAAGTGATTTATCTCCCATTTCCCCAGGGGGTTGGCCCTAAGTGTCTGACCACGAAGTGTTCCTCCAATTGACATTTATTAGAAAAAGCTACTGAGTTCAATATCCCTTAAACTCTCATCCCATCCCTGCTGTCCAGAAATCTAGTGTCAGTAAATAAGATGGTGTAGGAAATTATCAGGCAATACCAAGGGCCTTGAGACAGTAGCTACTGCAAAAGAGGTAAGAGTTCATGAGGTACATAATGAAACTATTTCCTGCAAATCTGCACTTTGCCTATTTCTATACATTATATTTTATTTCCAATCAAACAATCAATTATCCTTTCAACATATCCAATCAAATATCTGGGTAATTAAATCTACATTCAAGTAATCAAAGTGATTATCTGGGTGTTTTGTTTTTTTCTTTGTTCTTATTTTTGTTGTTGCTTTTTAAAGCTTCTCTATTGACAGAAAAGTCCCCAGTTTAAATTATACAGAGAATTACAACACTTCCAGGCATTGTCTGTTTATATAGCAAATTTGGTGCCTTGTTCTTTGAACCATGGATTAGTAATTGGCTCTTATTTGTTATTTTTGGAATTATTTATTATAAAATAAAACTAAAATTTGTTATCATGAAGTAAGACATTCTATTAAAGTTAACTTATAAACAGGTCCTATTTGTTATAGAAGTACATTCTAATGAGGGAGAATAAGAGAAGATTCTGCCTAGAACAAGGAGAAGATCAATATTAGAAAAAGAAAACAGGTTCATACATATGTACCTCTGTTTAGAGACGCCCTAATTAATATGGATATTGGTAAACTCCAGTACATTTTTACCATTAACTTAAGATTAAAGATATTGATAAAAATGTATGGAGTTTTTAAGTAATATTAATTGCATTTATTTTTACAAAAGTAAGTAACACCTAACTACTCTATATTTCAGTATTTTCACGCTAGTTTTTTTTTGTTTGGATTTATGTTAGTAAATATCCAATTTTTTTTAAAAGGCCTTTAATTAAATTAATCCTTTTTTATTTTAGTGGGTTTTTTTTAACATTAAATACAATAACCATTTAATTAATTTGTTTGTAAATCTATTAATTTTGTACTTAGAGATGTTTTCCAGGGCACAAGTGCACTTTGAACTAGTGAGATAATTATGTAAGATCTTTGTTTTATTTTCCCTGTTTAATGGTAAACATCAGTAATGTTTTTCTATCACAAAGATTCTTACACCCATAACATTTCTCTAGGGTTATCAATCAATGTATTACTACTTACTTCTGAAATACAGAGCTTTAAAAGCTCTTTCATTCAAAGGCATACTAATAAATATTTAACTAAAATTAAGTACCAATTACATTTCAAGGGCTCACAAAATTATTTTAAAGGTAAATTGCTTGGGATACTTTAACATTACACAATAAATACTTTCCTCAATTTCTAAAACCTACATACAAAATTGAAATATTGAATTTTAAGTATAAGAGATTCGGTTAATCATAGATTATTTGTATAAAGAAAAACAATCGTGTTACTATTTCAAAAGAAATGTATTTGTGTTTAGCAATATATTGAAAAAAATCTATCTCACTATATGCGATGTTTAGACCTATACTTATTTATCTATGCAGTATCTATATATCAATTTGTTAGTCTGCCTGTTTATCTGTCTTATCTACCTGGTTTCTATGTTCTCATCTATGATGCCATAATCCAATTAGTTAACTCAACATAATGTTCTCCAGATTTTTCTTAACAATGACAAAGCAATTTATTAATATATTTATTTTTTTAATATATTTTATTGATTTTTTACAGAGAGGAAGGGAGAGAGATAGACAGAAATGTCGATGAGAGAGAAACATCGACCAGCCGTCTCCTGCACACCCCCCACCGGGGATGTGCCAGCAACCAACGTACATGCCCTTGACCGGAATCGAACCCGGGACTTTTCAGTCTGCAGACCAACGCTCTATCCACTGAGCCAAACCGGTTTTGGCAACAAAGCAATTTATTAAGAAGTCCTGTTTTAGTCATCCAGTCAACTATGTGACCTAAGACTACTGTTTGCGTATTTTAATTGCTAATAAAATATCTGAATATCATAGTGTGTGCTATGTAGTTATAGACTCATTTGCTTGTTAAAAATGCACAGAGATTGTCAATAGTGAAGCCTCCCACTCCAGTGACAGGCAATCCTGCCTTTGAATTCAGGGATTTGGAAAAAAGTTTAAGTAAAATATTGATGATTTCACGGCACCCTCCCCATCTTTCCTAGCATGAGAAAATAATACTTACACTTTATCTCTGCTGATTATTAAGGAATGTTCTCTGTGCCATCTAATATTTATGCTCTCTGCAAAGCAAGCAAGCACGGTAAGTGGATAGTTTAAATAACCTCATCTCGCCTTAAAACTCATTTAAGGCCCACACATCTTACCCCTCTGGTCAATGGCTGGAGGACTGGAATATGAATACATGTCACTGGACCTTCTCAGGGACCTTTATTGAACTTGCTGTGTCCCAGGCCCTTGAAATCTCTGGAATCTCAGAGATGAAGGTGCAAGACGTTTGTCAGTGGGAAAGGGGCTGCTATGGGGGTCAGAGTTTCAACATCAGAAAACTCTTCATTCAACCTTAGGGTCTACCTGCCTCATGGCTTTCTGTTTCCAGAATGTTCTTTCTCCCACGTGGTTGAGTTGATCATACTGAGCTTAATTTCCTGTGTGTGGGTTGTTGTTTTTTTAAAAATGTCTTTATTGATTAAGGTATCACATATTTGTCCTCAACCCCCCATTCCAATCCCCCACCCCACCCCCACTCATGCCCCCACCCCCCTTATTGTCTTCAACCAAATTTCATATGTATGCACATAAGTCCTTTGGTTGATCTCTCCCTTTTATCCCCACCCTCCCTCTGAGGTCCGACAGTCTGACCCATGGCTCCTTATCTCTGGCTCTGTTCTTGTTCATCCATCTATGTTGTTCGCCATTTCCCCCAGAAGAGTGAGATCATGTCCTACTGGAAATATACTTATAACAATCAAAAATGAGAGAAGCAATAATCGTTATGCTGAAAGGCATGTGAATCAGTCTGTAGAGAGATTCTTTCTGGGTTACCAGTTCTTTTGAGACCCAATTTCAATGTCAAACAGTTCCTTGTGTGTACATGTGGTTGCCCAAGACCAAACCAGAGAGGGTTGGACCTGCATTACCACCATTTGCCTACCATCCAGAACTGTATGTGGGTTTTTTCCCCCTCAGGAATAACACAATGCTGGGAGGAAGGTTTATATGAACAAAACAAGGCAACAGAACCGCAAACAGGGTTTGAACTCAATGGGACAGTCCCTGTCTCCCACCAGGTCTCTCAGTGGTGGCAGAAGGCCATTCCACATCCTGGTGGCAGGGCGCGTCCGAGGGCCATTGAACACGGCTAATTTGGCTAATGCATCACAATTACGGAAACACCTGTGCTAAACATCCTTGTCCCATTTCCATGAAAATGAGTAGTGTTCAATAACCCTCAGCACATCTCATTTCATGCTGATTCTGATTTCCTCCAGCCGTTTTCCTGTGACGTTTCTTCCGCAATCACATGGCATGTTTTTGAAAAGCCAAAATTTAGTATCTTGCCATTCATGTGTTTCAGAAATTTCATATATATATATATATATTGTGTTTATTTGCCTACATATATAATTCCTTTAAGCCCATCCAATCCGCATAGCTGTTACATTTCACATGCAGAAATTTAAGTAACACCCAACTACTATATATTTCTGTGTTTTCACCCTAAATATATTTAAAAGCCTACATATATGTGGATGTTTAACCTAGATCTATCTACCCCTGGATGCATATATATATATCTGCTTGTCTGTCTATCTGTTTATCTGTCTTACCTACCTAGTTTCTATGTTCTCACCCATGATGCCATGATCTAATTATTTCACTTAGCATATTGTCGTCTGCTCACTGCAGAGGCAGAAATGGCTTTTGACATTGTTTGGGGGTCTAAAGGTTATCTGAGAGCCAAACATAAAGCAGCCAGCCTCATTCGAAATCGATCGATCAAAAAAAAACTATCAATAAAGCTCTTTCAAACCAGACCTTTCCCTTACATGTTTGATCTGCCAGAGTCATAACAGACACTGGAGGAGGCTTTGCTGAGCACAGTGACAGGAAACATTTCATTTCATTTCATTTATTCTGTGTCAGAAACTCAGTTTAACCTGCTGATGGCGAGATGTCAGAAAATAAGCAGATGTTGACTGAATATTTTATTTGCGCTGCTGATAAAAATAACATTATGGTGACAGAGAGCGGTGCTCTCTGCCTGCAGCTCTCTCTTTTCTCTATCATTATTTTTGCGAAGACATGCTTTCAATGCATCCTCCCCTAGTGATTTCCCTTGTAGATGCTGTGCAGTATATGCCTACTAGAAGTTGGGTGCATGACATTTGTGCACTGCAGGGGATGGGGGCTCAGCCCAGCCTATGCTCTCTAGCAGACCGGGACTCCTCGGCAGACATCCCCTGGGAGTCCTTAGAGCTGCCTGGAGGTGAGGAGGCTCTCATCAGTGCAATTATGCTTGCTAGCCATGAGCCTGGCTTGTGGCTGAGTGGTGCTCCCCCTGTGGGAATGCACTGGTCACCAGGGGACAGCTCTTACATTGAATGTCTTCCCCCTGGTGGTAAATGTATGTCATAGTGACCGGTCATTCCACTGTTCGGTCAATTTGCATATTAGGGTTTTATTATATAGGAAAAGCACAATTCCAATGGCAAGGCTTTTGGTATTGCTTTTGAAAAACAAACAAGGAAGGGTCATTGCCTGTTTATCTTTCCAAAGGCAATAATTCTAAGCTGCTTGGTTTTGACACTTCCTTTTTGATTGCACCTTTCATCAATTTCCCTGAAAAGAGACCATTAGAATGGCATGCATATGGAATGCTACTGCTTAGCCAAAGGACTCTGAAAGGCAAAGAGAAATATCTGGATAATGTATCAGGTGTATTTATTTGAGTGAAAATAGATAATCATAAAATGCCACTCAACAAAAATCTTAAATCTTATCAGTTAGTATTGATTAGGGCATAAGCCCATGTAAAGCATTTGTTTGCCATCAGCATCACGCAAGGTAAGCACTTCAGTTAAAGTGACTTTCATAAGCATAGCACTTTCTAATAAAGATAGAGTGATTTGGAAATTATCTCAACCAACTTTCCCATATCTGTTCTTCCCAGTCTTCCCTAACTCAATAAAGGGTAAGTCCATCCTCCCAGTATCTCAGCCTAATGCCTATGAGTCATTCTTAATATCTCTAAACATCTCATATCCGGATAGTCTCCTTTAGTAAATCATATATATATATATATATATATATATATATATATATATATATATTTTTTTTTTTTTTTAAACTACATCTCACCACCACCAATGTTCAGTGTTACCATCCTGGACCCAACTTCATTATCTCCCCTCTAGATTATCATCTTCTATTAGAGATTATTGCTTCTCTTCATGTCTTGATCAGTCTACTCTTAAGAGGCAACCAGAGTGACTGCTTTTATGTCCTGAAACCTATTATAATCTACTATGAAGTATATAGCAGGTATACAGTTATTGTGTACAATAAATAAGAGTGCATAAAATGAGCAAATCATATGAAACGATCAGATTTAAAAGGCAGTGATGCATATATTAAGAACATGGCTTAGAGTGAAAAGCTTTATTTGATTTGAATGCAGAATAAACCAAAACAGGAAAATGAGGTGGAGAAAGCTAGATTATCCATTTGGGAACTCAGTTTTTTCTTTGGTGAAAAAAAAAATGGTCTTAAAATAAATGTTGAATAGCAATGCCTAACTTAAATGAGTTCAGATGTAAGAATTTATGTAGTACACTGTATAGCCTCATGGGAGGTAAATAGCATATATGTTTTCATATTTCTTTTTTTTTTCTACTTTAGGTGCATTATCAAGTCTGCTTGATAATGATGCTTTGAGCTTCTTGATATTTAATAGTGTGATATTTAATAGTGTGATTCTCAAGACATCTTGTCGCTGAGAAGAAGTAATGAATGTTGACCTTGGACGCTGATCCGGAGGAGACTCCCGCTGTGAAAGCCAGAGGCGTCGAACAAGCATTAGCTCCAGAGAACACGGGTGGGTAGCTTGGAGCTTCTAGGTCAGAGCAGGGTGAATGTGCAGCATCATGCAGAAATTCTCGTTCACGTACAAATGGGGCAGCCAACATTTTGCAGAGATTACAGGAAGGGAGCAAAGCCTTCTGTCTGCTCTATTGATAAAGATTTATTTCTTAATGTGAACTTTGACAAATTCATAAAAAAGAGTAATGGTTTCCTGAAATCAGCCAGGGATATATCTAAATCAAGACTCAGTTATTACTGTGAGACTTCTAGCTGATGGTAAGCAGGTGCTAAGACAAGAATTCAGATAAGGCAGAAAACAGGATGTTCCCTTAGCTCTGTGGTCGGCAAACTAAGGCTCTCTAGCCACACGTGGCTCTTTGGCCCCTTGGGTGTGGCTCTTCCACAAAACACCATGGCCTGGGTGAGTCTATTTTGAAGAAGTGGCATTAGAAGAAGTTTAAGTTGAAGAAATTTGGCTCTCCAAAGAAATTTCAATGGTTGTACTGTTGATATTTGGCTCTGTTGACTAAAGAGTTTGCCGACCACTGCCTTAGCTACATTAACCCAGGGTTTCTTTGTTTCCACGTGATTCCTTGTTCACGTGTAAAGAATTTTTATGTTGAGATTTTTTATGTGTAAATCTATGGCAACATGGCACCAGCTTCCTCTTAAGATTCCCATCCATATGTTTGAGGGTGAATTGCAATTGTTCTCATTATTGCCAAGTGCAGCAATGGCAGCACGCAATGTCCCCTTCCAGAAGCCTCCACAGGAAGGCTCTTAGTATTGATCAGAAAAACGATTGCCGTAAGCACCATGCCACTGTCCATGCTCACATTCTGCTGACTGAAAACCTCATCGGACAGCCCATTTCACTCTGGTTTCAGACAGTTTATGTAGAATGCTCACACCCTTCCCTCTGCCATTTCCCAAATGCTCTTAGAGAGTCACTGGCCCTACATGCGCAAGTATTGTTTTGAAGTAAGTCATTCCTTTAATCAAGTGTTTTATATAATGTTATTTACTTAGTTATTTAATATATATCTTTATTGATTTCAGAGAGGAAGGGATAAGGAGAGAGGGAGGTAGAAACATCAATGATGAGAGAGAATCACTGACCAGCTGCCTCCTGCAAGCCCCCTACTGGGGGTTGAGCTTGACCAGAATTGAACCCGGGACCCTTCAGTCCACGGGCTGAGGCTCTATCCACTGAGCCAAACCAGCTAGGGCTAAGTAAAGTCATTGATCTTAATAGTTTAATGCCATTAAAAAAAAAACTTATTATGCTATAAGTGAATTATATGGATAAAGTAAAATAAATGAAGTGGGAAAATAAATTATTTTTCACCTAAATGGTTAGTTCCAGGCTTGGAGGGATCTTGAGATTTTTTTTAGATCTGACCAAATGAAGAATTCCTATCTATTTTTGTTGTTAATGGTGTCTTATAGTTTATATTATATTACTGAGTGTGTTGTGGGTTTTTTCCCTTTTAATTTTAAAAAATGCCCGGTTTAACAAACCTCAAATACAGGAAAATATAAAAAGATCACCAGTGACTAAGAAATGTAAAGGCACCTCATTTTTCAACCAACAAGATCTTGCATTCACCTCAGTTAATACACTGCAGCCCTGTTTTTCTATTGCTATGGTTATCGTAATATTACCTTTTAACCAGAATTATTGAAAAGCTCCTTATGCACAGCTTGCTTTGAAAGCCTTTTTAAAGCTTCTGCTGTTGAAACGATTCCGCGAATAAGTTAGCTGAGGCAATTTGGAAAGAAAGCAAGTGGAAACCAGCACTGTTTTAGGATTTTTTTTTTTTAAAGCAAACACATAAAACATACAGCTCCTCCAAGCACACAGTAAATTAAGCTCTATGGATACTGGGCGTTTGCATTCATCTACTGAAAATTATGTGTTCTCAAATGGATGTGACCAGATAATTATGTGGTGTAATAGTTTTGGCTGTGAGTTATAGTTAAGCAAGAGCCCCCAAATGGCCATATGTTTACAGGCAGTTATAGCTAGCTATAGTTACAAAGCTTTACCACGAAATCAGTATAAAAACATCACAAGCACACTTGTCTAAGGAGTATGGTTAGGAAAGGGATTTCATTTTAGAAGACAAAGGAAATACTCCAAAATGTTTGTTTATTTGTGGATTAAACTGTTTAATACCAGAATCTGGAATTTAGGAAAGATCATAAAAAAAGAAGTTTGCTCCCAGTGCTGTGTTGAGAATGAATGATTCTGTTGGGTTCTCATATATAATCTCTCCATTTAAATCCTTAACTCCAATACATCTGCAAGTCCTTTTGCCATGCATGGTAACATATTCAGTTGTGTCCCACAAATGTCTTTAGGTGGGACATGACTACCACAGTGGTCGGCAAACTCATTAGTCAACAGAGCCAAATATCAACAGCACAGCGATTGAAATTTCTTTGGAGAGCCACATTTTTTAAACTTAAACTTTTTTTTTTAAATATATATTTTATTGATTTTGTACAGAGAGGAAGGGAGAGAGACAGAGAGTTAGGAACATCGACGAGAGAGAGTCATCGATCAGCTGCCTCCTGCACACCCCCTACTGGGGCTATGCCAGCAACCAAGGTACATGCCCTTGACTGGAATCAAACCTGGAACCCTTCAGTCCCCAAGCGGACGCTCCATCCATTGAGCCAAACCGGCTTTGGCTAAACTTAAACTTCTTCTAATGCCACTTCTCCATCATAGACTCGCCCATGCCGTGGTATTTTGTGGAAGAGCCACACTCAAGGGGCCAAATAGCTGCATGTGGCTCAGGAGCCACAGTTTGCCTATCATGGTTCTACCACATAGAGGTAATGCTGTGAGCATTTTGACACACACAGTTATTTTCTTTAATGAAGATATTTAATCAATGTTATTCTTCATGGGGTGGGATAAATCAACCATGTTATGAAACTTAAACCATTCATGCAACTTCCTTCTTAAAGTGAGAAGCCCAACTGCTTAGAGACAGAAAGAAAAATTAAAAAAAGGAAGAAAAAAAAAACAACCCAACACATATCATCCTACCCGCAAACCCGGATGTTGGCCTAATGTATGTAATGCTGTCTATCATTCAAACATCTTTAATAGGCGCATTAGAAACAGGAAACTCTTTCCAATTTTCAATCAAAATGAAGGTCCAAATCACCAAGCCCAAGAATTCAGATTTCTATATTTGCAGTCATTGACTCCACGGTTTATTTACCCTCCATCAGAAACGTGCATTTTGTTCTCCATTCTCATATCGGCAGGGCATTGATAACATGTCTAACAGCAAGTGGGAGGAGAAGCTTTTAATAGCATCTTAATCCAATTTGGCATTTGTAGTAAGCCTAAGTGTCCAGAGGAGTGCTTGCCCATACACGTTTTCCGATGCTGGAAATGTTCCTTATCCGTGCTATGGAATTGGCTAACCACGCCACACGTAGCTTCTGAGAGCACCGAATGTGGCTCGTGTGACTGAGCAACCGAATTTTCAATTTTATGTCCTTGTAATCCGTTTCAATTTCAATGTACATAGTCACATGTGACTAGTGGCTACTGTACAGAATAGCACATGTAGTCTAAGGTGATTGCTATCTAGATAAACCAAACAGCTCACAGAGCTTCCCAACTGCTCTTTTAAAAAAATATATTAGAGCAACTCAATATCTATCTATCTATCTATCTATCTCTCTATCTATCTCAGAGAGGAAGGAAGAGGGAGAGAGAGACAGAAATATCAAGGATGAGAGAGAATCATTGATAGGCAGCCTCCTAGGGATAGAGTCTGCAACCTGCACATGTGCCCTGGATGGGAATCAAACCATGACCTCCTGGTTCATAGATGTGGATTCTCAACCATTGAGCCATGTTGGCCAGGCATAGCATATATCTTAGCAGAGAAGATTGTTAAAAAAAAAAAAAATCACAGAAAGCTAACAGCAAAAAACAGTAATTTAAGCTTTCCTTAAAGTCTTTGATGTGGTTCAATACATAATGTTGTGCTTTCAGAATAATCTCTATCCCTTGGTTTTGTTCTCTGTAATATGTAGGGAGACCTCCTTCATATTATTTTGAATGAGCCAACCAAAGTACCTCATGCATCATATCATATCATGCTTTACAAAGCATGAAGCCAGATAATGAGGTGGTGAAACGCATGAGCTTCGAGGTCAAACTAGTCGGGGCTCAATGATAGTTCTGCCATTTCATAATTGTGTTACATTGAGCACGCTCTTTAGCAGGTCTCAGTTTCAGATCCATCATCTGGAAAATATCGGTGGTAGCGCCTAACATCAAAGATGTTTGTGCAGATTGAGTGCGACAATGTTGAGACAGCCCTGGGCACAGAGAGCAGAGAGGTTGGCAAAATGCTATAGCTCAAAGGGGAAGCTGCCTCTGTGCAAAGACCCCCGTGGTTGCCATGGAACTACTATGCACACAGATTCTTCCTTCTGGGACATTTTTAATACCTGTTTCCAAGTTCAAAGACACATCCCCCCATCTAGGAGTGAGGAACAATTCTAGTGTGCCTTGCTTTAATTATAAGACAACCACAACGCACAACAGTGGGGGGTGTCACAATTGGATGGCTTCCGGAGGCACTGAGGCATTCATCTGTACTTTAAGAAAGAAAATAATTATATATATATATATATTTTTTTTTTCTTATAGACTATATTCTGTAGACTATAGCTAATTTAAAATAATACGAAGGAGGACTTCCTACATATTGCAGAGAACAAAATCAAGGTATAGAATGTTCCACAATTAAAGTATGCTGCTAGTAATCAGGATATATGTAGACTATATTTTGTAGACTATACTGTTGCTAGTAATCAGTATATAAGCTATCTATAGATAGATAGATAGATAGATAGATAGATAGATAGATAGATAGATGATTGATTTCAGAGAGGAAGGGAGAAAGAGAGATAGACACATTAATGATGAGAATTATTGGTTAGCCACCACCGGCATGCCCCCTCCTGGGGATTGAGCCCATAACCTGGGCATATGCCCTTGACCAGAATTGAACTGGCAACCCTTCAGTCCACAGGGAAGCACTATCTACTGAGCCAAATCGATAGGCCCATCTATATATTTACATTTAATCAACCTAAGGTTCCAAGTTGCCTTGGGTCCTGAGAGTAAGGAGGATAGTCTGTTGATCCCAGACATTGACTAGTGACCTGCCACCATAACTACTCTCTTAGCCTTCTTTTTTTGACCAAATTTGACATGGTAAGGCTCAGTAAACTTTTGGGAAACACTATAATCACAATGAATTAAGTGGCTAAGTCACTTGGAATTTGGTGGTTGCCAGGGAGATACACATTCTCAGATAACTTTAATTTTTGAGAGTTGAGGCTAAAGGATATAATGAAAAATAAAAGAACAGGAAATGTTCTCACTTGAAACAGTTTTAACCCCTCCTTAGTCAGACATAAAACCTAGGTGTTTTCAGAAACATGAAGGTTGTTGAAAAAAAAGAAAGTACGTTGAGCAAACCTCCAGACATTTTAGCATTCAAAATGAAGTTGACTCAGCTCTAAGTCCCTTAGTTAGCACTTGATTTCTTTCTCCATCAATACCATGTGCTCTAATGCCATTATCCATTACATGTGATAAACTAATGACCTGCACACAGTGAATGAAGCAGATGCATCTTTTCAGTATGTCATAACACAAGTGATTAATGCAACTTATGGTGATATAGTAGTTCCAATTTTACAAACTGAAACTCAAATACACTTATGTAGATTGTTTTTCCTAGAATAGTCTCTACAGAGTCAAAATTAAGGGTATATTCTATCTTAGAAAAGAATATTCAGCCTGGCTGGTGTGAGTCAGTGATTGAGTGTTAACCTATGAACTAAGAGGTTTGATGCTAGTCAGAGCATATGCCTGGGTTGAGGGATCGATCCCCAGTAGGGGGTGTGCAGGAGGCAGCTGATCAGTGATTCTCTCTCATTGTTGATATTTCTAGCTCTCTCTTCCTTTCCCTTCCTCTCTGAAATCAATTAAAAATATTAAACCTAGAATATCCACTGTCAGTTTTAAATGTGGGAACGTTCATGTAATTAAGTTAGGTATTTTAGTCTTTCAAGACAGCTTAAAACAAAAACAAATAAACTGAGCTCATTAAAATATATTGCCTTATTTAAAAATATTTTGACTAAACTGCTGCTAGTAATCGGGATATATGCTAACTAATGATATATTATTTTTAAAATTTTGTATATAAAAATTACATATTTCCAAAGAGTAATTTGTAAAATGATAGAAAAAATTAAAAAAAAAAAAAAAAAAAAAAAAAAAAGGCCACAGCTTTGGTCTTGCTATCCCTTTCAGACCCTACATTTATAGCTAATTTCCATGAGTTATAAAGTTCTGGATTGCACATCCCACCCCCCCCCCCCAAAACACCTCCCAGCTTTTAAAAGAGCTTAACGATTTATTATAGCAATTTAGCAAAAGGACTGCTGCTTTCTGTCAGAATTTACTGGCATCTTTGCTCACAAATTGGACGTAAAATATGTCAATGTGACCCTTGTCAGTATCCTTGAGGCGTGACATTGATTGCACATTTCCTTCCTCTGATTTTATGGGTGTGTTTGCTACATCAGAGCAACCTGGGACACCTTTAAATTTCTATCATAAAATTCTTGTATTTGCAGAACACAGAGCCCGATGAGAAAAACGATAGAGGGGCACAAAATGGAAAACACTTAATCAAGACAAGTTGGCTAACCAGGTAAAGGACAATCAATATTAACCTAGATTTAACAATCGCATCTGCCAGTAATCCAAGCAATTTATAGTAGGAGTATATGCCAGAAGTTATGAGATGGGTTTCTTGTGTCAAAGTAACTTGTGTCCTATCCCACTCTAGCTCAGTCAAAGTAACTTGTGTCCTATCCCACTCCAGCTCAGTCCATAGTTCTCTAACTGGATTTCCCAGGAATCATAGCAATGTTTTCCCTCCATCCCACCTGGCTCACATTTTTTATTTTACTTTTCACATGACAAGGTTTGGACCCAGTAGGAAATAAGACCTAAGACCACCAATACCTCAACAGCTTGTTCATAACGATATAAATTAAATAATGGAAACATCTATGTCCACCCTCTTTGTGCCATAATTTGCATGATCCTTATAAGATTTAGAAGGGGAGAAGGCGGATGTTGCTTCTACTTAACAGGTTCACATGCCATTAACATAATAATCTTCAGTATCTAATACATGCCCATAAAACTTCCCTACCAGGAACTCCATGCTCTCAAAATATCCTGGCAAATAAACTGTATTTGATGGAATGGAAAGCGACATTTTTAAAGTAATTAGGAACTCAGCCCTTCATTTTTTTTTAAAGCATCCATTTTTTAGTGATTTACTATTTTTTAAAAGATATATTTATTTTATTGACTTTAGAGAAGAAGGGAGAGTGAGAGAGAGAGAGATAGAAACATCAGTGATGAGAGAGAATCATTGATTCGATGTCTCCTGCACACTCCTGACTGGGGATGGAGCCCACTACCCGGGCATGTGCCCTTGCTAGAATCGAACCCAGGACTCTTCCGTTCACAGGCTGATGCTCTATCCACTGAGCCAAACCAGCTAGGGTGTGATTTACTATTTTTATCTGAAGAGTTTTAAATAGACTTTACTAAAATGAGCGTTATACTATATTTCTTTTATAACTTATTTATGTAGCCTAATGTTAGAGATAAAAGGCCTAAACTAATGTAGAGGAAATTTAATTAAATTTATGAGAAGAATGGTAGCTTAGCTCAGGGAAGACTTTATGCAATAGAAATATGTCTATCAGTACACTTGTATATGCACATCAAAATTTATATATATATGGTGGTAGATTTTGAAACTTATTTCTCTAAGTCATCGATCTTATTTAAAATTAGAAATTAGTTTCAAATGTAACAAATTGTAAACTGTATAGTGTGATAATGAAATTGGGTATGTTATATAAGTCACCTGATGAGCCAATTGTTCTGTTTTGAGGTTAGCAGTAGTTATTTTCAGACTGGCCCTGGGATTCTCACTGATTAAGGCACCTTTTAAACAGAAGGCGCCTGCTGGGAAGTGGCACACACACTGAGCTGGTTCTTAGACCGTGAGGCCCTGTCCACTCTACACGGCATGGTTTTTCTCATGGTAAGGTAGCTTCTCTGGAGTACGAGAAAGAAATTATTCTTCTAGTCCAATAAAGTCAGAAGAGTAACAATAAAGTCAGTACTTAAAATACTAATCAAGGAAGTGGAGATATAATTTTAGAATGGTGAGGTCCACCAAGTGGCCTTCCAGGGGAGGCATACCTGACAAAATCACTCCATAAGGAAAGGCCCAAAACAAGAAACACGTTTTCACTGTGTTACTTTCACATAATGGAGCTTATCCTGACTATAAAGTTCATGTATTTTAAAACATACATATTTTTACTGATTTCAGAGAGGAAGGGATGGGGGGGAGGGAGGGAAAGAGAGAGAGAGAGAGAAACATCAATGAGGAGAGATAATCTTTGATCATCAGCCTCCTGCACACCCCACACTGGGAATTGAGCCTGAAACACAGGCATGTGCCCTGACCAGGAACAAACCCATGACCTCCTGGTTCAAAGGTTGACACTCAATCATTGATACACTCCAGCTGAGCTAAAGTTCATAATTTTCCAAGTTGGGTGGCTTACAATATAAAGGAAAAATAAATTCATGCTGCCTTTTATTTCTTGGGTTCCATCAAAATAGTTTAAAGAGAGTGATGTAAATTATATAGCATTATAGGAAATATATTATTATTACCAGAAAAATTTTGTATACATCTCAGGTAGGTTTCTTTAAATTTCAGGGTAGTCTCCATTTTCCATGCTGGTAAATGGTAGCAATAGGCATCCTAAATAATAAAAGTCTAATATGATAATTGTCCCTCCAACCATTCATTTGAGTTTTCAACCAGTTGCTATGACATTCACTAACCAACAGGGGGTAGACATTTCAACCAGTATGTTAGCTTGCTGCTGGAATCCTGCTAATCAAGACTGGGAGAGATGGGCCAGACACTCTTTAGAGCCCTGCCTCGGTCCTTCCCCAGCCCCAATCATGCACTGGTGGGGTCCCTCAGCCTGATGGGGTCCCTCGGCCTGCTTGCATCCTCTTGCAATCTAGGACTCCTCAGGGGATGTCAGAGAGCTGGTTTCGGCCCGATCCCCACAGGCCAGGCTGAGGGTCCACACTGGTGCACGAATTCGTGCACTGGGCCTCTAGTGTACTCTAACAGCCAAAAAGTTGACAATTTTAAATTTACTAAAATCATCACAATAGTTCTTAAGAGATGATTATAGCTATCTTCATTAAAAGAAATATACAGAATTAAAAAAAAAAGTTTATGTAGCCTGCTAAATGGCATAAATTGCTAGTTGTAAATATTAGTAGTTAAATTCATCCAACTAGATAAAATTTTAAACTACACTGAAATGACAGACCCATTTTAAGGAATACATTTTTACTCTCTTATTGATGCTCTGTGGGCAGTATTTATTTCCTCTGCAAATAATACATGATGAAAAACACCAATATGTGGGCAATTAGCTTAATTTCTTAAAGAAACTAATGAGGCCACAGGCTCATTATGTATAGATCACTAGCCTTTGAGTACCAACAATAATATTTTTTCATCAGTCACAGAGTTCTATTTGAAAAACAAGTATATGAACTAGAAAAAATAATTTCCACTTGAATTAATGAGCAGCACCAGAAGTAATGAAAAAGGTCACATTTAATAATTAAATTCAAGAAATATAATGGTTAAAATATGTGAGAACAAATAATGCATCCTCATGTTTGTTAAATAAAAAAAAATGTGCTTCTAAATCTGAATTAGAAGCAAAAATACTGAAGGATAATGTACTTAAACTGGAACTGAAAAAAAAAAAGGATATTTTGGGTGCTACATGTTAAAAATAGGGCTTATTATCCCCCCCCAAAAGGGGAGAATTCATTGCTCTACACTACCGAATGCCTTCTAGTAATGACAGGACCATAACCTGGGTAATTAGAAAGATTAGTTAGAAAGGTTGATTTTACCTTAGAACAGCCTGTTTTCCCTATCACACTTAGGAGTCAACTCCCAGAAATATTATAAAATTGTGGCAAGTATGAAAAGCATGGTGAGGTAAAAACGCAGTCCTCTAAACATTATCATTACAATAATTTAGTATCATTTCACTTGCTTTTGCCTAGTTAAGATGTAAATGAATTTCTCATATTATAAAACATCCTTTTCCGAAACCCAGATAAGGTTCATACATTGTAAGAGGACTGTTTCCTTTAATAAACAAGACTATCTGGAAGCTAATTTCAAAAGAAATATGAATTATTTTATGTTACTACCTACAAACATTTTGTTTATTATCTTTTGAAAGTGTCAAAGATTTAAAATTAAATTTACATGATCAATAGTTGTTGTTTTTTCTTTCTTATTTCCATCTTAATTCTAAAGGTACTATAAGCAATGTTAACAGCATATATAATTGAATAAAAATATTACAATATTAGAGGCCCATGGAAGAGTAGGCCTTCCTTTCCTCGGCTGCTGGCCCAGATTTCCTTCTGGTACCTGGGACCCAGGCTTCCCTCCCAGCCCTGGCATCATTCAGAAGGTCATCCAGAAGGATGTCCAGAAAGATATTCAGTCTAATTAGCATATTATGCTTTTATTATTATAGAAGCTAGGAATTGGGGGGAAAGGAAGAAACACTTAGCATGTGCAAAATAACAAAAGCTACTGAGAAAGTGTGAAGTAGATACTCAACTGCAGTCTAATTCCTGTCATAAATAATGTCCCTTCTCATTAAAACACAGACTGTTCATGGAAAAAAATGCACGTTATATTACGGAATAATTAACATAATTTTTCTCCCTGAGTACCTACTTGAGCCTGGAAATTTTATCGGCTCTCCTTTTATGCCCATATGCCCTTAATAATTTCTTTTATAGCCTTCCCCCCCACCCCCTAAAATTATTTCCCTCAGGGAAGTAGAGGTGGTTACATCCTGGGTATCATTAACTATCAAACATTCGGTGCAGTGAAAGTTACATTAGAATGTGGTCGAAGTCTCAAAAACATTAGAGACGAAGAAAAATGGCTTCAATATGTTTTTCAGGAGTTGATAGCACTACTAGCTTTTATTTTAATATGCTGATGAGAGTGCCTTTGTCTTCTCGCCATCATAAAACTCACTGTGGCAGAGCTATGCATACATTTAAAACATTAAAAATATCAAACTCACAAAGCAGGGCCATGCTCCTGAACTCCATTCATGGACAAGAACATGTGCAGTGTATTGTGTAAGTTCCACTCTGGCCAGTGCTGGGAGCGAGAACTGTACTTCCTTTCTGTGTTTGCAATAGGAAATTTATTTCCAGGAAATGATGGCAAAATCTCCTAGGGCGACATAGCAACAGAACATCAAAATGGCAATTACAGCTCAACCTCGGCGGCTGCCAATGGCAGAGACACGTTTGCATCAGCTGCTACATACAATGTCTTCCTTGCAGCATTGTGTTTGCCTCCCAACTTCACCATCTGCTTCCTGCTTTCAGTTCCTGTCTCCTACAACTTTATGATAAGCATTTAATGTTTAGTACATAAGCCTGAGCATGGCTTCCTGACAGCTCATTTCACTGTCTTTGCCAATACAAGTCTTTCAACGTTCAATATCTCTATTTAATGTGCGACACCAGGACCAAGAATGGAATTAAGATATTAGAATCCCAATACACCACTGTGAGAATGATGTCTGTGGAAGGCCCCATGATTATAATAGAACTAAGATCTATTGTATGTCAGTGATGAAGAACAATGTCAGAGGGTTCACCAGCATAGATGTCTGGAAGTCAGTTATATGCTTCTTTGTCTCCTCATCAATTCAGTTAGCAGGGTTGATCCTCATATCTTCAGAATTTTAATTTTTTTAAGAATATATTTTATTGATTTTTTTTTTTTTACAGAGAGGAAGGGAGAAGGATAGAGAATTAGAAACACTGATGAGAGAGAAACATCGATCAGTTGCCTCCTGCACACCTCCTACTGGGGATGTGCCTGCAACCAAGGTCCATGCCCTTGACCAGAATCGAACCTGGGACCCTTTAGTCTGCAGGCCGACTCTCTATCTATTGAGCCAAACTGGTTAGGGCTATCCTCGGAATATTTTTTTTAAAAAAAATACAGTGTCTTATATTAATTTTTTCTCCCAAAGTTGCGCTAGGTCTTATTTTCAGGGGATGTCTTATCTTTCCATGCGCTAGGTCTTATTTTCGGAGGATGTTTTATTTTGGGGGAAACACGGATGTATATTTATATATATATATCATCTTTACTTGTTCAAGATTTATTACTTGGTGTAGATTCAAGTAGAATGCTACTTGGTCAAAGGCACATTTATTTAAAAAGAAAATAAATGTTAATGATTAAAATTTGACTATGAACCTAGGAAACCCTCCCCAATTTCTCTAGAATAAGTTAAAATCACTTCTTTTTAATTCTATTACCTTCTATTCATTGCGCATTTCACATTGTTCCTCACATTATTTAGGCAGAGTGTGTATATGTGTGTTAGTCTTTCCCTAGAATATGCTACCTTTTAGAGAAAGTATGGTCCTAACTTGTTTGGCTCAGTGGATAGAGTGTCAGCCTACAGACTGAAAGGTCCCAGGTTCAATTCCAGTCAAGGGCATGCACTTTGGTTGTGGGCACATCCCCAGTTGGAGGTATAAAGGAGGTGGCTAATCGATGTTTCTCTCTCATTGATGTTTCCAGCTCTCTATCCCTCTCTCTGCAAAAAAATCAACAAAATATATTTAAAAAATAGAAAGTATTTGTTCGACTGATGTACACACAGATATGTACACAACCACACATGAGCACATGCACACAGGCACACAAAATGTAGTTACCATTCTACCTATGTCATATCTCACATATCTCATATTCTATGCCTCGTGATAGTTTTAAGTCACACAGGTTTCTTTACTGACCTTTTTTTTTTTTTCACTTTCTAAGAGCACTAAGAGATGCGCATTTTGAAATTTAATCATCCAACTGCAGGCACTTATTAACAATTTTAAGGTACTAGGAGTACGGTGTAATGCTACCATCCATCGCCTTGGAAACAGGGTTGCACGCCATTACTACTTTTATTACACTTACTTAGGCTGGGAGGCATTATGCCAATGAGTACGCTCTGGAGACATTAAAGTACCCTTGCATATTCAGAGAGCCGGGAGCCTGGGGCAGAGATATGGATCATGAGAGCACTGAAGAAACAAGGAGAGGAGGGAACTTCGAAGTAAAGGAAGAGAATATCATAGTACTCAATGTTACCAAAGAAATAAGGGTCATCATTTAAGTCCAGGGTGGGAACATTCCACCCACGGGCCATATAAGGCCCATGACATCATTTGGTCTGGCCCTACCAAGGCCCTACCAAGGCGTAGGGGCGAGTGAATTGAAAGTTTGACCACATGGAGCAGGCTAAAGTTTAAGTTGATAATTTTGTATGGCCAGAGAGTGATGTTACAAATATAACAATGGCCCTTGGCAGGAAAAAGGTTCCCCACCCCCGATTTGAGTGGGAGAGAATTCTTAGACCTAGGATGTATTGATGAAAGCCAAGCAAGATGATACTTTGAATGTCTCTTTCAAAGGAACGTCATGGAAGTCACTTGGATCTTCAAGAGAAACTCCTCAGTGGGTTGGTGGAATTGTATTTCTGATGGCAGTGTGTTGTATAACAAACAAGAAATAAGAGAAAGGAAAGAATATGATTACACAAAAAGCCTGGTAAGAAATTATCTGGCCGAAACCAGTTTGGCTCAATAGATAGAATGTCGGTCTGAGGATTGAAAGGTCCCAAGTTCTATTCCGGTCAAGGGCATGTACATTGGTTGCGGGCACATCCCCAGTAAGTGGTGTATAGGAGGCAGCTGGTCTATGTTTCTCTCTCATCGATGTTTCTCCCTATCCCTCTCCCTTCCTTTCTGTAAAAAATCAATAAAATATATTTTTTAAAAAAAAGTCTGTAAAGAAGGGAGAGAATGTGTTAATAAAGAGGTACATTTTGTTGTTTTTGTCTACAAACCAAGATGTCCCTATCTAAGTCAGAATGGATAGGTTTAAAGGTTCAGGGATTAAAACTGCTGTCAGTTCATGAATTTTAATTTTCTCTAGGAAGTAGGAGTGTGGGTCAGAAACTAAGGGCAAAGATAAAGTGATGCGATTAAAAATCAGGATGGTGGAGAGGTTTGGAAATAGTCCTTTTGGAAAAGTAAAGAGGATGATGACTGGGAAAAGAGATATACCATGGACCAGTATTGAGAGCTCTGCCCGCTATGTGATGCTCTCTGGCTATGCTGATGACCCTGGATCCGGTGTGAGAGGACGATCCATTACTGCTGGGAACATGGGGACTATAAAGGTCATTTCTATTGCTTAGAACATAAGGCATAAAGATAGCACTCATGGTCACTTAATCCCTTATCATTGTCCCTAATGCAATTTTGCACTTGAATGATCTTGAGAGAATAGCTGTTCTTTCCACTAGAGTATGATGCTTTCCTAATGAACACCTGCAAGGGATATAATAAATGATTCATCGAATGGCCCACACCAGAAATCAAATTCTGATCTATGGGAACTATTTCACAAGCAACCAACCTCTACTAAAATATGCATTGTTGCTCGTCTCATAGCGCTAAAATAAAAAGGAAAGAGAAACGATTATTTTTTTTTTAGTGAGAACTAAATATGAATATACGATATAAGGAATACACATGCTAATTTGGGCATGTCCTGTCCCTGGTTGCCATGGTGATCTGAGGTAAAAACTGGATGTTTCTGGAGGACAGGGTCCACTGTGGTCCTCTCCCATTTCCCTGCTCAGCAAACTGTGCAGTTTTCTCCAAAAACACATTTATGGGCTTTCTGTTCTGCATTTTCTCAGATCCTCTGAGAAAAGACTTTTGAATTTATATTTAATTTTTTAAAATATTGATATATATTTTTTTATTGATTTCAGAGAGGAAGGGAACAGTAAAGAGAGATAGAGACATCAGTGATGAGAGAGAATCAGTGACGGGCTGCCTCCTGCATGCTCCCCACTGGGGATCGAACCTGCAACTCAGGCATGCGCCCTGACCGGGAATTGAACTGTGACCTCCTGGTTCTTGGTCAACAGTCAACCACCGAGGAACACTGGTTAGGCATAAATTTATATTTAATTTTGATGAGTCATTTATATCCATAGTATATTAGCAAATTTCAAAACATAGCACCCTAAAGGTATCATTAAAAACTTTGTAAATGTAATTCTACCAAAGGCCTTCTCAAACATCCTTCCTAAGAAACACCTATAGAACACAAATTATTCATATATATAATAATTCACAAATAGTCGTTTTTTGTGAACTAGCAGCTAGGCTAAAGCTAATAATCATATAAACATTCTATTTATAATTAAAATAGGACTTCTATTTAACAAAATCTATATGGAAAGAAGAAACAATAACTGTGTATTAAGGTGGACATACTTAAAAACAGTGGTAATTATCATATTTTTAGAGAATTTAAGAGCTTCACTAATATGGCTATTAATGGAAAGTGCTTCTTGTTGGTCTTAATTTCACTGAGATATTTATTGCAAATTGCCCTATTTTTTTTTTGAAAGACTATTTACATTTGTAAAGGATTTTTTTTTTAACTTAATGTGCTACAAGCAACAAAATGTTTTTTGGCCTCTATTCATTATATTATATGCTTTACAGATTTTGAAACTTGCCAAGGGACTGTAAATTAAGAAATTAGAGTGTTTGAAAGATATTCAAAGTGAGATAAGTGGAAAAGGGTAAATATCTGATTAAAGAAGACAAAATAAACAGTATGATATTACTTTAAGATGCTTTCGTGCTTTCCAATATTTTATAAAATTTGCATTTTTAGACTGGATGGTACAGGCGAAGCTCCCATGACCCTCACTGTCTGGTTGCCACAGACAGCATTAGCTTTCCTGAATTACAGTATTTCTTTATTCTCACCCAATTCACTATGTGAGACGCAAAACGAAATTTATATCCATTCCCTGCTCTCTGTGTACTCATTATTCCCTTCTCAAATGCCTCACTCAATATGCTCACTTTGCCTCGGAGGCTATGAGGTTTCCAATAAACTTGCATCATATTTTCTCTCTATGCATATCTTTATTCTGTATTCCTAATTGGCTATTATAAAAAAAAATAACCTCCTGCTATTTTATCTCTGTTTCTGGAAATTAGATTATTTTGAGAAGGTTTTCATAACCCCTTAAATGGAGTGTACAAGGCTGAAGAGAAATGGAGTGAACAAGGCTGAAGTGCAGCTATATCAATGAATTGTAGGCAGGAAAACAAGAAAAGTATATACAGAGAGATGAAAGTGTGTAGAGACTGGACAGATGTTTTTATATGACAGGATTTGTTTATGTTGAATTATCCCCTAGTAGAATAATTGGCACATGGGAATGCTCAAACTTATTTGTTGAGCCCACCTGGCATGGCTCAGTGGGTGACACTGCCCTATGAACCAGGAGGTCACAGTTTTATTCCCCATCTGGGCACCTGCCCAGGTTGCAAGCTCCATCCCCAGTGTGGGGCGTGGAGGCAGGTGATACATTCACTAGTGAATAATACATTCACTGCAGGAGGCAGCTAATCAATGATTCTCTCTCATCACTGATGCTTGTATCTCTCTCTCCCTCTCCCTTCTTCTCTGAAATAAATAAAAAATATTCTAAAAATTATTTGTTGAACAAATTACTTGGGAGAACAGAATTTACATGTCAAGTATGGGAAATTTCCAAGCTGAATCTAGAAAGCTAAGCAAGGAATCAATGTTCATATACCTGGAGAATCTGGATATATTACATGCCAACTTTTGTTTTCATCTATTGAGAGCGATGGACTATTATTGATGGTCAATATGATAGAAAAAAGAGAGATAGAAAAAAATACAGCTTGATAGATGACCAAATATAAAGAAAAACAAAACAAAACAAAAATCTAGTTAAAAAGAAAACAAAATGGAAGTAGCTTATGAAATAGAGATAAAACTAAGAGCATAGTCCAGAAATGAGAGAAAGAGAGAAGGGATCAAGAAGCAAGTACTCATGGGACTGCTGTTTTGTTGAGGCAGAGCTCATGGGCTTGATGTGAGTTTGGTACAATGTTCTCTGTCCACATTCTGAGAGGACAAGAGAAACATGGATGGGTAAAAAAATGAGTGGGGATTTATTTAGACTGACAGTGGCATAAATATCCAGAAAGTATCTATAATAAACACATGTAGCAGCTATTGGAAAGTATTATATTTAATGCTTTCAAATAGAGGAGAAACCTGAATGAAAGTTATTTATATACTAGAGGCCCAGTGCACCAATTCATGCACTGGTAGGGCCCCTAGGCCAGGCTTTCACCCTCTCACAATCTGGGACCCCTCAGGGGATGTTGGACTGCCAGTTTTGGCCTAATCCCGCCAGGCCAGGCAAGGGACCCCATTGGTGCACAGGACCTCTAGAATGCATATAAAATTTTGGTTAATCTTTTCCCACCCTCCCCCCTGCCCCTTTCCCTCTGAGATTCATCAATCTGTTCCATGTTTCCATGTTTGCGGGTTGAGTGTTTGCCCCCTGGTGTTCAGTGTGCGTCATAGCTACCGGTCAAATAGTCAAAAGGTTGCTTAGGCTTTTATACAGGTGATTTTGCTGGGGATGGCAAATGTAGAGGAAAGGGTATTGGTAGGGAAAGTAGTTTGGAAGTCATGGTAGTTGTTCAGACCTGAGAAAAGAGAATGGAAACTAGAGAACAAATAGAGAGAATGAAAAGAAACTCATTGATGATCAAGATTTCACTTTGACCTAAGTCATTCATATCCTTCTTTGGCCCTAATTTTATTAAGAACATTTCAAGCTCAGTGTATCCATCTAGTAGTGGGCAGTGCTAAGCACACCTTCTTTGCTCAATGAATGTCAAACCATTATATCACTGAAGGAGAACATGTGATCATGTGGCTTCTTCTTAGGAGGAAAATGAAGCATTTGTAACCCCAGGAATTAACTCTCTTTTGAACAATTTCCCAATTATTTCCCACTTTCCTTGCTAGGAAAATTGTAGCTTCATTCCTCAAGTATATACCCAAAGCCAGGAAGCCACTGTCTAAGAGCCTGGATGGCACAAAGAGGTCTCTAAAATCAATCCAGAAAATCAAACATATAAAGTGCCTTTCACAGTTTTATGGACTAGTGAATAATACATTCATAAGTGTAGACAGATGTTGAATTACATAGGCATTTAGAGTAGAAACAATAACACTTTTGTCTGGAGTGCTTAAAAATGGGTTCTTGGAATAAGCAAGATTGAAGCTAGCTAGAGCTTGAAGGGTAGGGTAGAATTTAGAGAGGGGGGAAATGTGGGGAGAAAAGCAGTTTTATATTAAAGGGTAATGATGTGATAAAAGAGCAGTCGTGGAAAATGCAGTGTAAGATTTATGTATAAAACAGCATAGTTTCACTGAAGTACATTCTCTATGTGGGAGAATAATGGGAAGAAGGTACTTTCTAATGCCTAGAATTCAAGGTTGAACTGTTTTATATTTTCTTTGGCTCTCAGGATTCATGGAATATTTTAAAGGGAAGAACTGTAAGAAAAATGTGATGTTAGGGGAAAATGAGATTGGTGGTTAAGTTCAGGATGGATGGGAAGGGGCCAAAGAAGAGAAATCTGTATTTATTTTAATGCCTAGATTCAAAAGAGTAATTTTAATTTAAAATCATTTATCCTAGTCTTATATGTAAATATTTTGCGCTATGTAGTATAGTGAATATAGGATATTTCTACTCTATTTCAACTTAAGTTTATTTTAATTCACTTGTGCACTTTGACACAATATATCAGATTTATCATAAATCTTTCTTAATGAGCATAAGAAAACACAAAATACTTAATTTAAAACTTAAGAAGTTATATTCAGCTTTCCAATGTGATATTCTAGTTAGAACTTCCTTATTGGAATAAAAACTTAGTCTTAATTCCTGTAAAAAATGTATTTTTTCTTCTTCTTTAGACTATAAAGTATAGTTGATAATTTATTCAGACTCTCATTTGGAAATTATCCATTGCTCACTAACAACCATGACATACTAATGTTCTAGAACAATCTTATGACAGTTCGATAACCCAAATTCGGTCTTTATATGAGTTCTCGTGTCTTCCCTGTTCCCCTCGACATCTCTCCCGCCCTCACCTGTTCTGCACCCAATGAGGCTGACCTCAGAGGCTGCAACACTATTTCCCATGAGTCTTTGGGTTCCAGCCTAGTTCAGCCAATAGGAGGCAGCAGCGAGAATTTGGGGAGGGGGGGGGGGGCAGGAGTGGGGAGGAGGCACCTGACACAGTAGGTGGATATTAAAAGCAATGGCAGTGCAGCTATTCAGTTCTTGGGTGGTTTTGCTCTGTATTTAATTTCTTCCTCCAGGTTTATTATTGCCTGAGCTGCCTTCTGTACAGTCAAGTTTTCAGTCCATGTCAGCTTCGCTGGAGCATGTCCGTTCCACCTGAGAGGATGCTGATTTTGATTTATGGCCCACGCTCCCATTCCTAGTGATGGGGAAAATTAGCGTAGGCAAGATGGATATTTTCTCAGCGGGAGAGGCCTGTTTTGCATACATTTCTGTCCCGTCTTTACACAAGAAGTATCAGCAGAAGTTGCTTTAATTTTTATAAAGAGAGAAAACGCCCAGGACCTTATTACAAGTCAGCCCTGGAACTGGTGGAAGTTATTTTAAAAGCATTCTCCTCTACAATTGCATCTCACTTTTAGCAACCTATACTGTATGTGCCACGGATGTGAGGACTATACTAGTATTCTTATGGCTCTAAACATGATGAAATGATCGATATGTAAGCTATTTGCAACAAACTTGGATATATAATTATACATATACTATATTATATAATTATACACACATATATATTTCCTATATGTGTGTATAATTATATACACAGAGCACAACAGAACACAACCCCTAATATTTAAATAACATATTATTTTAAGTATTTCTCTAAAGGTAGCTCAAAAAAAGGTAAAATTAATACAGAAAATGGCAACTCCTATATCTGGAAATTCAAAACACACAGACGATAACTAATGGGTCAAAGAAGAACTCATAACATGAATTAAAATCTACTTAGAACTAGTAGAAAAAGAAACCACTGCATATAAATAAAAAAAGCTGTATGGCACACTGACAGTTTGAAATAAAAAGAAATTTGTAGCATTAAATCCTCACATTAGAAAAGAGAATAACAGAAAAAAATAAAGTCACGAAATGCAAAACTCAAATGCTTGCAAAATGCATCTGAGACTAAATCATGTCAAAGTCAGAGATTCCTGTAGATACACCCATGTTTTCTATTATCATTCTTATGTCTGTTCAGACTAACGCTATTGCAATTTTGGACTATTTCCCCTCCTCTTCTCATCCACTTTGCTTCTTCTTTACTTTTGATAACTAGCCTGAACTTAATCACTTAATCTGTGTTCTTCCCCCCCCTCCTTTATTTCTCTCTCAAGTCTCTCTCAAGTGTCTCTCTCAAGTGTCTCTCTCGTGTCTCAAGTGTCTCTCTCTCTCTCTCTCTCTCTCTCTCTCTCTCTCTCTTTCTCTCTCTCTCTCTCAACTGCAAGAATTTACAATAACCACAGTAAACTTAACCTACCTCATTTAGGATTTTATAAACATGGTTTTCTTTGAATAGTGTCTATGCTCTATTGCCCAGTATCATTTATCCCCAAGTCTACAACATCCTTGCACATCACTGGAAAAAATATCAATGGAGTTTGCTAAATAACTACTTGGCCTGCTGCATGCAGATAAGAACTTTTTCTCCAATAGGCCATTAAAACAGTAATCAATAGTCTGCTTAAATGATGCCTGAAGCAAATTTAATGATAGCTCAGCTTATGTTTTTCCATTTTGCTAAAAATAATTTTCAGGAGAGTCAAGTGAAATTGTTATCATGCTTCCCTATAGTGATAGTGGGAGAGTAAACTCATCCAGAAAGAAAAGGTCAGATGGTACAGCTTAGCAAATTCATCCTCCCATCTTGAAGTGCCCCCTTCTCCTTCGTCACAAATCTTTGAAGAATCATTTTGTGTTCGTGTTTGTTTATTTATTTATTTATTAAAATTTTTAAAAAAATATTTTTATTGATTTTTTATAGAGAGGAAGAGAGAGGGATAGAGAGTTAGAAACATCGATGAGAGAGAGACATCGATCAGTTGCCTCCTGCACACCCACTACCGGGAATGTGCCCGAAACCAAGGTACATGCCCTTGACCAGTATCGAACCTGGGACCTTTCAGTCCACAGGCTGACACTCTATCCACTGGGCCAAACTGATTTTGGCTTTTGTGTGTCTTTAAATGCAGTAAGCTTTGTTTATTAACTTACCGAAAGTCCAACTTTTTAAATATTCTGAACATTCCAATTTTAAACTCTTGAAAGGGTAGTGACTAGTTCACATTCTGACACTTTGTTGAAACTAGCACGTTTAAGTAAATTTGACAAGTACTTCCAACTCATTTATTATAACTGTTCAATCCAACAGCAGGCCTGGTGAGAACAGTGCCAGATGTCAACACCCTTCATTTATTTTCAGAACAATAAACACAGTTTTGAGAACAGTCATAAATATAGCAGACAAAGACATTGAAGAGAACATAAGTTTGGGAGCATTGGTTAGTTTCAAACATATCTTAACTTTCTTGTTAGATTTTTTTTTCTCTCCAGAAACTTACAATGATCTTTGATGGGGACTCATTGTGGTTTATGGGTAATTGTGGTGAGAAATGTATCTTTAATGAAGATTTAATATTTTAACATTTGATTTGCAAGAGGACTAACTTTAGGCAGGATAGCATACTATTTTTCAAAGAAAAGGAATTAATTAGGCTTAATTTCACTGAGTGAGTTAAATCCTCTCTAGACATTTTTAAACATCTCAATATTCCTGATACTATTCTGATACAACTATTATTTCCTATTTTCTCCCCTCTGCTATTCTTTCTTTTTTTCTATCCCATCTCCTTCAGTTTTGAGTTGAGTGTCTGCAGTTAAGTAGTAGAGGCATTATTATCCCAACTTGATATATTAGGTGGATAAGAGATAACATTTATTTTTTTATTTTAAAATATATTTTATTGTTTTTGTTTTACAGAGAGGAAGGGAGAGGGATAGTGAGTTAGGAACATTGGTGACAGAGAAGCGTCGATCAGCTGCCTCCTGCACAACTCCTACTGGGTATGTGCCTGCAACCCAGTTACATGACCATGACCCGAATCGAACCTGGAACCTTTCAATACCCAGGCCGATACTCTATCCAGTGAGCCAAACCAGCTCCAGGGAAAGAGGTAACATTTATTAAAGTACTGTTATTATTAATGATTTTTAGAGAGAGAGAGAGGAAGGGAAAGAGAAAGAGTGAGAGAAACATCTATGTGAGAGCAATCATTGATCGACTGCCTCCTGCACGCCCCCCACTGGTGATCAATCCAAGAACTAGGCTGTGTGCCCTGACTGGGATCCAGGCAGTAATCTGAGGAGTGCATGGGACAATGTCCAACCAACTGAGCAACACCAGCCAGGGTGAAACAACCAATTTTTATTGGTCCGAAGTCACACAGTAACTTTTGTGGTATCTACCTACACTATCCACCTGTTGGGACTCAGGAATCTAGAAAGTCCATTTAAGAAGCAATTGTATAAACTTGCTTTCCAATTTGATTACATGCAATGGAAATTCTGACTTAAATTCTAAACTAAAAGGAAAATACTTTTATCTTTTACTGTGCTACATGATTTATCAACTCAATAAACAAAAATATATGCAGGCTGTAGAAATTTTAATAGATTAAAAAGAACATAAGGACGTTTTAAAACATTTTGAGTACAAATCACTATTCTGGAAGCCACTACTTTAAAAAATAGTCTTTTTTAAAAAATTTGCATTAATTTTTCATGTGAAATTGACAGCCACCATATTTTTATATTTCAAAGAGATTTGAATAGAATTTGAATATAATTGTGAAAGGATTTTGACTGTAAATGAGACCTTTGTAGTCTTATAAGCATGAGTGGGATTGATTTTAAAAATACATTTTATAGAATACTTTTTAATGTATTTATCTTTATTTATATTAGGATTATGACACCCCCATTTATAAATCTAATTTTTAAATTTTACCATGTAAGAAGGTAAATTAAAATTAATGACCTTCTTTATTATTTAAGAATCATAATTTTTGGTTTAATGAAAAAAATGCATAGCTACACAGGTGATAGCTAAAATCCATACCTGGGAAAAAGAGTTGGGAAACAAATATATAGGGTTTCCCCAAAATGTATACATTTTATTGACATAAATTTAGCAACATAATTATTCCAACACATCTATTAATATATAGATTAATTATATTATCTTTATTAATTATATACATTAATGTTCCAATTACATTTGGAATTTTCCTATTTGTGATTTTTTGACTAGATATATCATTTAATCTGAAATTCCTTTTTAAAGTAAGAATTGAAGATTTTTTACCCTACTTTGTTTAAACAAAGTTAGCAGGATTGGAACTATTGAGAGATGTTTGTATCTCTGAGGGTCAGTTACTTCACATAATAACATACGGTTTACTCACAGATCATTAAGATGTTTGTATTAAATCATGTGAGTGAAATGGCTAACACACATGGTTATTCTTACTAAAGTTATCATGCTTACCTAAATCAACATTTTCATGGACACATACTATTAATTAAAGCTACGCACTTTAATATTTTAAGGAAGCCCTTTTACTGCATTTAAAATATGGTTACCTAAACTGTTTTTCTTAATCTTCCCTAAATATCTCTGCAATATGACTTCACGTGGTTGACGTGTGAAAAATGGCAAGCCGTTCTAGTTGAATAAATTGCCTATAAATGTCCATCTCCTACCACCGATGTTCAATCATGCAAGAAAAACATCTCACACCAATCAAATTGCAGATGTACCCATAATGAAAAGCAAAACTGCGTGGTGAGTGTTGAATACCTCTTTAATTTGACAGCAACTACCTGACGAGAGATGAAACAGAAATCACTGCTGCGTTGAAATTGACATTGAAGCAGCCTACCCTCTGGCCACCCCCCCATTGGCAATAGCTCCATCATGTCACTGTAAATCACCAGGCTGGGATCAACTGTCAAGACCCCAAGGGACCCTGTTGTCTATAATATCACACAGAAGTAAATGAGAGGAAGAGAATTCCTGCTAGGACATGAGTCATCGTTAAGCATTCCGCTAACAAAGCTTGAATGAAATCGGGCAAGAAGTAAGACTGTGGAAATGACACAGACACTGTACATCAGCAAAATGCCTTGGCAGGAAGTGGCTGGGCCAGCAGAAGTGCAATCTCTGTCTTATTTATTTGCCACTCTTGGGAATGCTAATAGGGAAGTGACTAATACGGTGTAATAGTTCCCAGAACCAATTAATTAATCATAGCCTGCCATTAATAGACATGTTCCTTGGGGGGAAAATGGGGGAATATTTCATGCTCGGGGAAATTAAACCATTTTCTCGTGATAAAATTTTCCCCGTCAAAAGTACTTTAAATGTATCGTCCCCCACTGTCAAGGAACTGGGATTTCCAAAATGAAAGGATTTCATTTTCATTTGGTCTAGGGTGACTTCTGGAGGAAAATTAACTTAAGGTTCAAGTCTTTGTTTTGCACTTAGTATTAATTCAAGATAGCCAATGCATTAATCCATTTTTTTTTAAGAAACAAATTTTGATTTAATTCAACTTCCTTTGAACACCTAGCTCAATAGCTGGTTTTCATTTCAAATAAATGGGATAAAGGTTCAGTCACTCAGTAAAAAAGTTTGAAGTTTAGTTAGCTGGTTTATACATTTTCCCCCTTATTACAAAAATGTTAGTCATTTATTTCTTCATTAAGTGAATGAACCAACTTACAGGAATGTCTTAAAATCTTGCAGCCACAGTTAATGTTTTTTAAGACTCTGGCTTTGTCCATATTATTGCAAAGTCCAATTTTTTTTAATGTAGCATTCATTATTCAGAAAAAAATGTGTAAAGTAACCCTAGCTAGTTTAGCTCAGTGGATAGAGCGGTGGCCCATGGACTGAAGGGTCCCTGGTTCAATTCTGGTCAAGGGCTGTGTACCTTGGTTGCAGGTTTCCGGGCCCTGGTCGGGGTGTGTGCAGGAGGCAATTGATGGATGGGTCTCTCTCACACATCTATGTTTCTCTCTGTCTCTCCCTCTCCCTCCCACTCGCTCTAAAAATCAATGGCAAAAATATCCTTGAGTGAGGATTAACAACAGCAACAACAAAAACTGTGTAATGTACTCTGAATTTATTTGTTTTGTTTTCTCCTTCCCGGTACCTGTGTTCATATGACACAATCAATTTTTCACTATCCCGAGCACCATACATCACCTCCCTAAACAGTGTCCCATATGATCAGTCTCCATCATTCTTGCAATAAACAGCTTGTGCTCAACAATGTAGCTAAAAAAATGCGTTAAATGAAAGGTTCTCGGGCTTCCCTTCCCACCAATGTGCCATTCCCATGGTGCTCTGCTCTGAATGTGATAGACAGCTTTATCAAGTCAGCACTCCATAGCCTGGCCCAGGTCCCTTTCCTCCTGAGGTTGTTCTCATATTTCTTTCCCACTAGCATCCCGGAGAATACACCAGCCTTCTCGATCATATTTTAGCATGATTTATCTGCCGAGGTGCTTTTAGCTAGTACATTAACTGGCAGAAGATTCCAGGGACTATTTATAGCCACGCTTACTGGCTAGTACATGTGGTTATGACAAGTGGGATTCCCGGTTGAGGCTTAGATGCTTTAGGTTTATTTTTTTATTTTTAAAATATATTTTATTGATTTTTTTTTTCAGAGAGGAAAGAAGAGGGAGAGAGTTAGAAACATCGATGAGAGAGAGAAACATTGGTCAGCTGCCTCCTGCACACCTTGAAGGAAGTGAAGATCAACTGGCAAGCGCAAATATGTTGAAGTTGCATAAGACTTAGTAGTTTCGATGGTTGACCATGACCTTGAATTTGAGTGAAGACGATAGAAGGATGCTTATTTTTTCTGTGCTACCAAAACAGGTGGGCTTGTCTTTTATTTGCATGGTTTTGTATCTTAAAAAAAAAATTCAATGCACATTGGAGGTTTGGAGCTAGTCGATATTTATAATCATTGTTTCCATCACAGAAATGCTGTTATATGTTAACCAAAATATATAAGATGTTTTGCTTCACAAAACACAGTAATTAATTTTTGGGTTATTACATCTACCAACATGCCACCCCATCTTTGGAAAAAATAAGGACTTGGGAACTTCTTGAAAGGAGTCTGAATTTTGATATAATTATTTAATACTAGTGATGAGAAATTAGACATCTGAAATTCCTCTGATTAATAACTATATGGCTATCAACCTAGAGAGCTGAGAGGGAGATATTGTTGAATGGTTGACTGATTTGCTGGTCACAATATTCCTTGGGCTTTTTCACTTTTCTCTCTAAAGACCCTGTTCCAGTGAGTGACCCGTGGAGTTCCCGCTGAGAGCTGGCCTTTCTCTGCTTTCAGATATTCTGCCAAATTCATGCAACCTTAGCTAGAGTTGGTCTATTTCCCAGAAAAGAAAAAAAAAATCAAACTGTACTTTTCCTTATCATCTATGAACTTGAATGATAGCAAAGCAAGAAAAATCACTTCCCAGACCACAAATTGACATCCAATAGGGAAAAAAAAAAAAAGCCAATTAGTATAAAACTCTGTCCTGGGAAAAAAATGAAAAGCCTAATTTAACCAACTTCAAAAGATGTTCCGCAACAGGTTTCTAATTAATCATTGCAAACTTCTCATTAGTGAGTTCCTAAATCAGTTCAGGAAGAGGTAGTAGAGCCTGTAGTTACAGGAATGATTATAATTGAAAGTCCGAGAATGGAATTTTTCTGCAAGAATTTTGTTGTTACTCCTGTAATTGCCAAATGGCAAGCTGTCAGTTCATCATACTTACTAAAACAATATTTAACAATGTAATGACTTTTTCTTTTCAATTCAAGCGCTGGTAAAATATTAATGATGTATTATACTATGCATTAATTCTATCAAATACTTCTTTGGGGAAAAAAAAGTAAAGCTTATATAACTAATCCCAGATATTGATAAGTTCTTTATTTTCTCAAAATGTAACAGCATTAGGGGTTACAAATTTTATCCCATGGCTCAAGGTGCTGTAATAAACTGATCACTAAATGTAGGCCTAGTCTTATACTAAAATAGAATGATTAGAATAAAAATAAGTGACTTCTATAAATTTTTATACAGATATCTGAATTTAAAAAAATACATAAGGTTGTATAGTCATCAAGTCAATAACATCTGTACTTGCTCAAGTTTCACAGATATTAGGATGAGAAAAGTACTATAGACTATTTCCTTTAATTTGCAAAAGAAATAAATCTAAGGATGTCATTCATTTTAGGAACATTTTGTTTCAGTACATGCACAACACAAAGCTATATAGTATAATTTAGCAGTTCTCCATCATTTTTTAAATCCTATGTAAAATGATATAACCAACTGATACTCAAAGCGGTAGACCTATATAACATTTGTAAACTAGACATAGTGTAATTTACATCAGAAAGAATTTTAAGAAAACCTTAACGTAAAAATAGAAGTGAAGTGCAATGCACTGCATGGATCTCATAATTAAATTAGTATAAGAAAGTTTTGGATTGATTTTTCAACTTTAGGTGCATATTTTAATATATATATATATATATATATATATATATATATATATTTTTATTATTGATTTTTTACAGAGAGGAAAGGAGAGGGGTAGAGAGTTAGAAACATCTATGAGAGAGAAACATCGATCAGCTGCCTCTTGCTCACCCCCTACTGGGGATGTGCCCGCAACCATGGTACACGCCCTTGACCTGAATCGAACCTGGGACCCTTCAGTCTTCAGGCCAATGCTCTATCCACTGAGCCAAACCAGTTTTGGCTAGGTGCATATTCTTAAAGAATATGATTCATTTCTTTTACAGAGTCACTCTCGCCCTAGTTCAGGCAGTGCATGATCTCATTAGTGTGGACCATTGGAACGTATGGCCGTCTTCCCAGTGCTCTATGACAAAGCAGGATCTCCTGGTATTCTATAATAATTCTTTTTCTTGGGAGATCTAATTCATTTCTATTACTGCTTTCTCCACCATCTGCTCACTGTGGCCACTTAGAGCTACTGTTCTCCCCAGATAGCATTTAATGGCTTCTCCAAAAGCATCTGAACTGAATAATATCTAGAACCTTTTAACAAATGCACCAAAGGATATTAAATTGAGACCGCACAATCTATTACACTTAAAGATTCTAGTCCCCTGGATATTTAATAATACGGAAACTAAAAACGATACCCTCACATATAATTACTGATTTCTGAAAGACGGCAAAGGAATATACATTATACATTGATTTTCATTTAAATGAATTGTAAGCTCGGGTTTGGCAGAAAAAAACCAAGAGGTTAATATTTAATATCAATAAGTGCTTCAAATATAAATAAAGTTTGAAAGACAGACCACCAGAGAAATTTGAAATCTGTGTTTCACAAAAGTCTCATTACATATATTTAACTACAATGTGTTACCGAGCAACTAATGCACATACGAAGTCCCCTCAGAAATATGCTGTCAAATTCTCTTAATTCAAGATTACATACCTGATTAAATTTTCCTGAAGTTTTTTGGGTTTTTTTACATTTTCATTTTAGTTTAAAGATTTTACTTTTTTTCTAACTGGAGGATGGGGGCGGGGAGTGAATCTGTTAAAATTTTTGGATAAGTATTCTGTTGTATGACAATATATCTGCATGTTTCACAGGAGCAAGTTAACTAAAGTTCATAAATGAGACCTCCAAGATTTAAATCATATACAGAATTAGTGTGCTTTTCATTCATAGAGGGTGTTAAATAAGGGAAATTCCATAAATGTGATCTGATCCCGAGCTTTTCCTAGGACTACAGATACTATTGGACTACAGATACTATTCCCCTAAATTCAAGTTAAAATGTTATATCCTGTTATCTTTCCATGACTAAGCCTTTTGCAAACTATGCTAAAACACAAATATCAACACATTTAAAATAATTGCCATGTCATTTAGCTAGGTCTGTAGTGTTTTTATGGAATACGTTATTTTTTTATTTTATTTGTTTTACCTAAGAAAAGAAATTATGGGAACATAAATCAGAAGAGGGTTTCAAACGGTAGGTATTGCACTGATTGTGATCCTTTGGGCAAGTTACTTAATCTTTCTGAGCCTGTTTTCATACTGACTTAAGTGGTAACATGTACTAACACTACTATTCAAATTGAAAAATTGTAGAGATATTAGATAAACTATTATTTCAAACACAGAGTTATTTTGCATTTGCATATCAATTTCCATATGTGTTACTGGGCAACTAATTCAAATATGAATCATGTTTCACCATTAAATTATAAATATGTATATATATATTTTTTTTCACAGAGAATAAGGGAGAGAGAAACATCAACCAGCTGCCTCCTGCACCCCTCCCCCCCCAATGGGGATGTGCCTGCAACCAAGGTACATGTCCTTTACTGGAATCGAACCTGGGATCCTTCAGTGTACAGGCCAACGCTCCATCCACTGAGCCAAACTGGTTTCGGCTAAATAATATTTTTAAAGATCATAATTCTCTCTAATCTTCTTATACAGCCAACATGATTATGGATGGAGGCCCGCTTTTCCAGGCTTATGGGCAGGGGACTCAAGTAGTGAAGCTATTGCTTCATCTCACCCACTGCTGTCTGTGGAAAGGGTTCTATTCTCTCTTCCTGGAATATCTGACCCGAGAAAGATTATAGAAAATTTAAAAAAAGCAGCCACTTCAGGGAAGCTGATCTGGCACGTTAGACTCTTAAAACATAGCCATGTACTTTATGCCACAATATATTTGCTCTCCTCCTTAAAAAAAAAATGTCAACAACAGAATCCATGGTGCTCTATTTTATACTGAAGATGAAATACTATCAAATGGAATTCATACTGTTTTGCATGTTTTTTTTTTTTTTAACGTCAAGGTGATTCAGAATGTCATGCTATTGCTAGTAGCAAATGGAGTATAGACTTCTATTTTAATATTCTAAAATAAGAAGAAATGGTTTCATGCCCTGGTCACTCCAGGGACAAAGTACAGTACTGTGATCTCATTTGCTTCTTGAAGAGAATGAGAGTTTATAAGTCTGCGTGAATGTAGAAGCAGAGGATAGTGGGATATGACAACGTTGTTCTCTGGTGAGAGCTGTAAAAAATAAAAATAAAAGCTCCTTGAAGATATTAAAATGGTTGATTTCAATATCTCCTCTTACTTTAGCAAGTAGTTTATATGGAAACAAACAGATGTTATAAAATTTAAAGTGATGTGCAATTTTTAACCCAATATGCACTTTGCAAAGAGGGATCCTTTTTTTTTTATTGTGCTTTTTTTGGGTTATGTTTTCTACCTTTAAGTTGATTTCAGATTATTAATATTGTGTCATGTTCATTTTAGAGAAGTGTGATCCTTCAAAACACCCTGTAAATAGCTTAAGCCACTTACTCCTTCCTTTTCCTTTGATAAAACACCAACAAAACCATAGAAATCCTTCAAGTCTTCCTATAATGTGTAGAAACTATATAAATGAATAAACAAAATAAATAAATTTACAAACCCAAACAAAACACCAGCATCTTTTAGTGAAAGAAAAAGGCAATGAAAACTGTTGGATGCAGGATGTAAACAAACAAAAAAAATGTTTATTAAGACCAACTATGTATTTGGTATGTCACAAGGCATTCTGTTATTTAACCAATAAAATATTCAGACGAATATCTATTTTACTTGGTTTAAATATCAATGAGTGAATAATATCAGGTAAATCCCAAGTGTCTCAGACATCAAGGAGGGGAATATATTTATAACTATATCACTACAAACTTCTATTTGAAAGTTAAGCACAGTAATAATTGGGAATAACACTCCATCTAAATGGAACTGGTTCTACATAGAGTTTCATTTTTCCAAGTTAAACAGACAATATTTTTTTTTACTTAAATGCAATTGCAAAAAAAAAAAAATTAAACTGGGCTGCATTGGAAATTGTTAAATGAAATGTATGTATTTTTTCCAGCAAACTCTGGTAGTCAATGGTTAAAGTGAATAAACTAATATTTGTCATAGAAGGCTTATGCTTTCCTGGCTCCGTGGAGTCATTATTTTTCCAAACATGGCTGCTCTTGATTTATTTTAAGAGAGAAAATGCATCTAGGCCTGCTCTCAATGTAATGCCTAACATTTGGTTGCACTTTTCATAACTGTCAGCTTCAATAGTTTTTTCCTAAGAGAAGCAAAGGATGGTAGCAGTTCAATAACCTACAAAGGTGCTGGACCCTGGAATCTAGAGCATTTTTAAAAATAGGCCTTTATTGATTTCAGAGAGAAAAGGAAGAGGGAGAGAGAGAGATAGAGACATCAATGATGAGAGAATATCATTGATCAGCTGTCTTTTGCATGCCCCACAATGGCATTAGAGCCGGCAACCTGGGCATGTGCCCTGACCTGGAATTGAGCTGTGACCTCTTGGTTCATAGGTTGATTCTCAATCACTGAGCCTTGCTGGCTGGGTCTAAACTTAGTAAATATAACACTAAGCATCTTCAAAGGCATGCAAATGTTCCCTAATCCTGGCTATTGTTTAATTCCCATAGGTGGATCAGGGGCCTTTGTTTCACAAAATTCAATAGCTGATGGGTCAGAAACTTAGTATTTTGCCGGAAACCAATTCCAGCATGTAATAATTACAAGAGTTCCATCAGAAAGGTTAATGGGACTTGGGGAACCCAACAATAGCTGAGCCACATATGTAATTTACCTGTTTGAAACAACTAAATGGCACTTCCCCTAAACCTGAATAGGATTGTTAACTGCCAGACAGCCCAGGGCATTTTAATGCCTCCTGGTGGCCAAACACCTGAACAGCTGCAGGCTGTTCCCCTGAACTGACAATGATTCTGTACCTTACCCTTTGAAGTGTATTATTTCCATCTTGCCTTAGGACAAATTGTGTTAATAAATGCAGGGCCTGAGTGGAAGAAGGAGTCTTCATTTCCTGTAGCTGAAGACCCTCTGACCCCCAATGCCTTTCAAAACTATCTTTAATCCTTGGACTCATTTCTTGAATCTATGCATCAGCCCCATTCTCAGAATGCTGAACCCTTTGTAAGGCTGGGAAAAGAACCCTTGCAGCTGAAACCGGTTTGGCTCAGCGGTAGAGCGTTGGTCTGCGGACTGAAAGGTCCCGGGTTCGATTCCAGTCAAGGGCATGTACATTGGTTGCGGGCACATCCCAGGTCGGGGGTGTGCAAGAAGCAGCTGGTCAATGTTTCTCTCTCATTGCTGTTTCTAGCTCTCTATCCCTCTCCCTTCCTCTCTGTAAAAAGTCAATAAAATATATTTAATAAAAAAAAAGAGCCTCTGCAGAATTTCCTTCACAGTAATATGGAATGGAATAGTTATGCACAACTTGGATTAAACAAGCAAACAGAATTTTCATAAGCATTCTCGACCTCCCCTCCCCCCCCTTTTTTTTATGTACTGGTTACAGCTATGTTACAGAATATGTCACAATTCATCTTCTAGTGAGGTATTCATAAGCATTAATAGAAGAGAAAAATTAGAATGTGTGTTTTATTGACCACCAAGGAATCATGGCGAGGACTTGACACTTTTTTTTGTTGATCTTGGGATTCTGCGATGATTAAAGTGGCCGGGACATTCCTATAAAAGTCCAAAGCCCCAGGGAAGTGTTATCTGAGGAAAAAAGGCAGTTTGTGACCTAGATATAAGAATCCAACTCCCCAAAGTTTAATATATTTAGAGCGATTAATATTTTTTTGGAGAACAGAGAATTAATCCTTGAATATATTATTAAGACTTCATTCCAAGTGAGAAAATACCATTTCCAAGGAGACAGAAGGTATTCCCTACCACACACTGGATACAGAGAAAATGAAAACATAAAATAAAATGCTGCTTTTTAACTACCCTCATCAAGTGAAAACAGGGCTCGCTATTTCAATTACAGCCTTCAAGCGCATATTGACTTCTGCATCATAGCCCGCATAGGATTCAAGTTCATCTCAAGAATTAAATAATAAATAATAATGGGACTGTAGCTATATGAAATGGAGTAATCAGCATCTGAAATCTTCACATAAAACCAGCAAGGTGAAGGCATTAATTCTAGCTCTGCCTTCAGTTTATACGTTGCTCTTGATTAAAAAGACAAAACGACTGTGTGTGTGTGTGTGTGTGTGTGTGTGTGTGTGTACCTCCATTTACCATATGGGAGGAAACAGCAAGGAGACCATTTTAAATGAAGAGTGATAGAAGAAAACCGAATAAAAGCTAAAAAGAGGTTGTCAAATTCTGGCTGGTTATTCTTAGAGAAACCTCATGATAGAATTAATAAAAATAAAAAAAAGAGTTAGATTTTAATTTTCAATGACAACGAAACTAGTTATTTTTACCCATAGTAACAGTTGTCTAGTTCTTTTCCTTTTAATTTTTAAAAAGACTTCTGTTTTTCTTATTTTAAAATATTAGATAATGCATATTAAAATTCTTTATTTTTAAAATTATTTTTATTGATTTCAGAGAGGAAGGGAGTGAGAGAGAGAGAGAGAAACATCAATGATGAGAGAATCATCGATCGGCTGCCCCCTGCATGCCTCACATTGGGGATTGAGCCCACAACCAAAGCACATTCCCAGACTGGGAATCTAACTGTGACCTCCTGGTTCATAGGTCGATGCTCAACCACTGAGCCATGCTGGCTGGGCATAAAATTATTTTTTAATAGCACAAGTCTCATCATCATCAATCTTCCCCAGAATTAGTACAATGTAGTGAGTGAATTGCCCACATTCATAGCATGGCTTTTGAACTTTTCCTCCTTTCTTCTTGCTGTTTTAAATTTGCATCTGTACAATTAATGTCAGTGAGAAAAAGTCCATTTGAAGAGTCTTTATGCAAACAACTAGTCCACATGTGTCAAACAAAAGGCCCGCGGGCCAAATCCAGCCCGCCAGGCCTTGCAATGTGGCCCGCACCGCGCTGTCATCACTGCACTCCGCTGTCAGTTTATGACATTGTCAGTTTATGATTGTTCAGTAAACCATTCGGCCCGCGATTTAGGCTGAATTTTAGATTTTGGCCCCTTCTCTGATTGAGTTCGACACCCCTACTAGTCCTACAGTCACTGCTGTGATGATTTTAATGTTCCAAAGAAAGCATTTAACTTGTGTTCTTTATTATCGGCTAGCATGACAACTGATATTCCTCACTGAAAATTGTGCACAGGAAATGGGATGGCATAGTTCTGACCCAGCTCAGACATACTGAAGCCGTGGGAGGAAACACGTGAATAGAGGAGCGTGGGTGCCTAGACAATCCCATGGCTTCATTATCAGAATCGCAGGGGCAGATCGGCCTCCGGAGTTTCTCATACATTAAGTAGCATAAACACACCGCATGGTTCATTTGGCCCCTAATTTTTCACTTGGATAAATTACCTAGATGTTCCAAGTCACATGCATTAATCCTGGGGAGAAATGGCACAATTTGTTTCAGGGGGAAAAAAGGACTCCGTTTCAGATGGCTATATCCAACTGGCTTATTATTCTACAGGACCTCAAAATATTCCAATGATCAATAGACTTGAAAGCCAGACCAATAGCAAATTAATAGTGTGAAGACGAAAAGAAACGACCCTGGCTGGTTTGGCTACGTAGATAGAGCATTGGTCTGTAGACTGAAGGGTCCCAGGTTTAACTCTGCTCAAGGGCATGTACTAAGGTTGCAGACTCCATCCCTAGCCCATTCAGAGAGCATGAGGGAGGCAACCAATGGATATGTCTCTCTCACATTGGTATTTCTCTCTCAGTCTCTCCACTCCCTTCCATTCTCTCTGAAAATCAGAGGAAAAATATTCTAGGGTGGGCTTAACAAGAACAAACTAAAACAAAGAAGAAAAAAGAAACTCAGGCCAACTAGATCTGAATGATGTCACACCATTTGTAGATTAAACAGAGAGCCTTCCTATATATTTCTCCCCCAATATTCTTCCTCCTGTCACCCTGTCTGTGCTCAGTGTACCCTTTCCCACACCTTCCATCATCCTATTAATCCACCACAGGCATGTACAGCTGACTTTTGAGCAAGTGACTGTTTTGCAAGATTTTGTTGAAAACCCTTATTATAACTGTACTGGCTACATTGGTTTTTGTTTTTCCTGCTTGTGCTTGCTGGGCTGCTAGAGGTATCTGTAGATACCTCTGATAAATAATTCATGGCTAAAGTTATTTATGCCTATATATTTTATATACAAAAACAGAAAAAAATATTTTATGTATTCTAATAGATATATTAAATAAATAATCTGGAAATGTTTGTAAATATCGAATATTTTGGAGGAAATTAGTTGAACCAATATATCTAATAAGTCAAGTGAAAAAAAAAAGCTCATGAAACTATATTATCATAAATACATCTTTTGGTTATCTAGATATTTGCAAAGGTATTTTTAAATGATATAATTTGTATAGTTGTTGGCACAGGATGTTATTGATGTTATTAGGTGGTATAAATCTCTCTAGATTGATTTACATAGAAAGGTAGAGATATTAATGGATGTATATATATATATGCATATATGTTTACAAAAACATATGTTGAATAGAGTGGGAAGATCTTGGGTTATTTCATACTGATTTCTCTCTAATCTGATCTAAACTCTGATGGCCAAGACCTGACTGAGACCACTAACAAACCCTTGTCATAGTGTAGCCCAAATATTATGAAGTCCTTAAATAAGTGAAATGTCAAATAGAGCACATTACTGATAAACTCATTGTTATATAAGCTGTAATCTTTTCCAATGGCTTTTTTCTTTATTTTTTGTGTCTTATGATTAGCAGACGTTCTTAACTTTAATGTATCAAATCAATCAATGTGTTTTTAAAAAATAAATATTATATCCTGAATTTACAAACCAAGAAATCATGGAGGTGATCTCTGTATTTTCTTCTAGAACAATCTTAACTTAAAGTCTACAATTTATCTGAAATTTACTGTTTCATATGGTGTGAAGTTGGGGTCTGTTTTAATTTTTCCACACACATATCAAATTGGGATATGTACTTAAAGATCATTATTTTCTCATATTTTCAGTGACACTTGAATCATAATTCCAGTGTCCACATAGTTATAGGTCTATTTCTGGAATTATAGGGCTGTCCATTCAAACCAATGTCAGAAGTTATTTGATTGAAAGTCCATTCCCTTCCACGGCCAATCCACCTCCACTTTACTTATTTTTTTTTTTTTTAAGGTGACAAATTCTTCAGATCTTTAGATTCTCAAATGACATTGAGTACAGTTCATCAGACTTTGATATTTAAATGCTGATTGTTATTTTGTGGGAGTTATCAGGGAACATTTTTATATTTACATAGAAAGTTTTTCATACTAGCTGATAATAAAGAACACAAATTACATAAAGGAAGAATATAGGGGGGGGAGGATAGCTCTCTGTTTAATCTACAGAATATGTGAATTTATATTTACACACCTTCCCAAACATCTAAAGCAGACATCACTCTCCTGGCAATACATTCATCCTCAAACTCTAGATAAATTATTTTTACTGATGACAGTTAGGATCATAGTATGTCAAATATTGTTTGCTTTAACTAAAAATCAATAAATAAGCATAGGGTTTGGGGCAACGAAAGATAGACACTCACATACCTAAAATGAGAGAATAACAAAAACAGCCTTACAAAGACATCCTGTCATGTGACATGATCAATACATGGTTGTTACCAGAATCAAAAGCAATTTGCACGCAGATAAAAAGCTATATTTCCAGCAAAATAGTAGAAGTTATCTTCCTAATGGACCCACCGCATTCCAAATTGAGCCTGATTTTCAGTTCAAAAAAGACAAGGTATGAATGCTGAAAACTTCATTAATGTTTTGTCAATTTCTTATGCTTCAAGCAATTTCACTTTAGCTTTTATATGTCTAAAAAACAGAAGTTAGTGATTTTATACAGTATTAAGTTAAAATAAAGTTCCAGGTGTATTTCCAAAGCCCTCTCATTTCTACATTTATGACTGATGTGAGGTTTTATACATTGTGAATGATTTAATCGAATTCATTGAATTTGTGAGAAACTGTCTTACCATTAATTAAAAATACATACTTTTTCAGAATCATGTTACCTTCAAAAGTTCGTTTAATTTAACTTTGGTTCAGAGTATATGACTAGCCATGATTTTTTGACATTAAACAATTATATCTTACTGAAATATTAATATGAATCCTACTTACACTATGATTAATTTCCAGTTATATAAATATTAATTATAAGGAAATTATTTTGATTTGTCTTACCAAGTTAATAACTTTAACCCAATGAAAAATGTGGGTGGCTATAAGCAACTGGAATGACCAGTCACTATGTCACTATGTGGCTAGCCAACCGCCCATGTCCCCTCCCCCTCGGCTGGCCGGCCCACCCCCAACCATGCAAGAAATTATGCACAAGACCTCTAGTTATATACAAAGTCCTATATAAGTACCTGGGAGGAAACCTCGTTAACTGATCACTTCAGGTGATGACCTTAGAACACGAGGTCCATGGCTTTCATTTTTTCATCTTCCATTTGCTCATACTGAGTGAGGGGGCTTCATATTCAAGCTAGAACCTCTTCCAAGCAAGGTTATAGGTGATTCCTGGAGCAGAGTTCTTCCTGTCTAGTCAATGCATGTAACATGACCAAAAAAAAATCGATTGTTGTTGGGTACAAGGGATAGTGGCGGCCAGGCATATAATGATCTACGTTATGTACTAACAAACCATTTGATGAGATTTCATTGGCATCTCATGCATTCTGTATGACTTTAGAAGAAGAGGTGGGAGTGTGGGCCTTTCGCTGTGTCTATTTATTGGTAGCTCTAGAAGCAGAGGTAAAAGGGAATAAAGAGATTCCAGAAGACTGGAATGTTGCAAGATTGGAAACATCAACTGTTATGAGCTACAACAATTCTAAGTTTCACAGAGAAAATACTTTTGGCAACTAAATTCCAAGTAAGCATGTCAACTGTTTATACTGCAGTATGGCCTGGTGCACCAAATTCATGCACTTGGGGATGGGGGTCCTCAGCCTAGCCAGTTCCCTCTTGCAATCTGGGAGCCCTTGGGGTACGTCTAACTGATAGCTTAGGCCCACCTAAGCCTTCAGTCGGACATCCTTAGTGCTGCCTCAGAGGCAGAAGAGGCTCTCGCCACCGCTGCAGTGCTCCCCAGCTGTGAGCCTGGCTTCTGGCTGAGCAGTGCTTCCCCTGTGGGAGTGCACTGACCACCAGGGGGCAGCTCCTGTGTTGAATGTCTGCCTCCTGGTGGTCAGTGAATGTCATAGGAACTGGTAACTGGTAGTTCAGCAGTTTGGTTGATTTGCATATAGGCCTTTTATTATACAGGATTAGATAAATATCAGAATAAGGGTGGCACTAAGCAAACTATTTCTTTTTTCTCAGGGCAAAGATTAGATGAGTGGCATGCCTCAACTCAAAATACACTGTCCACAATGGAGTCCCCTTTAAGTACAAAGAGAAAGGTGTAAGGGTGATCAGACAAATTATTACTATGGATATGAAAATTATCTCAAGTAAAGAGTGGGATGATTACTAAACATGGGACATACAAGAAGCAATGGAACAAAGCCACAATTGTTATTGATAATATTGTCCTATTTAAAAATTAAAACAAAGAAACAAATAAAAATGACTTGGAGCCTGAACAACAACAACAAAAAACAACAGTGATTGTTTAAGACTTGGTATTACCCATGATGCAGTAACACAGAGCCCTGAATGGCTAAAATTAAAGAGGCTGGCAACACCCATGTTATTGAAGAACTGGCATCAATAAACTCATGCAATATTGGCTGGGATGTACATTGATGCAGCCTCTTTGGAAAGAAAAGCGCTACACACACACACACACACACACACACACACACACACACCTGAATACTTAAAACAAATATTTCACTTTAATCCCCAAAGCCTTTTTTTTTTTTAATTCACAAAGGCATAAAAGTGGTGCTGAATCATAATGAATTTTATGTGAACCTGAGAAGACAAATTCCAATTCATATTTTAAACAGCTCAAATTAAACTGGAGGCACTGCTGTTTTTTAAATGAAATGGAGACCAGCACTGTTCTTGCCAGTTTGTCATTCTTTCTATTCCAGTGGTTTGTGCACACCTGTGTGTATGTGTATGTACATGTGTGTTTCTACCTTGTGGCCAAGAATTTAATAATATGTTTTCAGGTCTCCTGGAAATGTATAAATAAAGATCAAACCCTGATATTTGTAATAGTTCATTTTAATACTAAGTTTATATAAAGCAATTTTCACAACCTATATATCATAGTATATAGTATAGTTCAGTATAGTACAGTAGAGTACAATAGAGTAGAATATAGTATATCTGTGTTTTCCAACTGAAGCATGGTTCTACCTGATATACTTTTTTTTTTTTAATATATTTTATTGATTTTTTTACAGAGAGGAAGGGAGAGAGATAGAGAGTTAGAAACATCAATGAGAGAGTCATTGATCAGCTGCCTCTTGCACTCCCCCTGCTGGGGGTGTGACCGCAACCAAGGTACATGCCCTTGTCTGGAATTGAACCTGAGACCCTTCAGTCTGCAGGCCAACGCTCTATCCACTGAGCCAAACCGGTTTCGGCTGATATACTTTTTTAAGATGAGTCTTTTAGGTTTCCCTCCAGTATTGGGTATTCAGTCAGGACAACTAACAGGCAATACAAGACTTTGCCACAGTCCAGCCTATTCCATTCATGTGCATGGACAAAATCCAGCCATTAACAGGGAACTCTGGTAGGTTCTTGTCCCTAGTAAAGCTAATACTACATATCTAGATAAACTTTTTGCACAAGAGAGAAAATGCTATAAAATACACCCAGACACACCCAGTTGAAATGGCATTTCTATAATAATAATTCTGCATCCCATTATGCAGCTTTGAAATGAATATTCTCATTATTTAGAAGAAAGCCAAATGTTCAATAAAAAGTTGGATGATCAATTTCTAGCTTATAATCAGTAAGTTAGTGAATCTGCGGAAAGATTTCTACCACTCATAGCAAGTAAAACAAACAAACAAACAAACAAAAATAACAGCCACAAAGCTCTTTATTTCAAGAGTGTAAATTCATCTTTCAAGTCTCTAAGGTCCAGTTCAAGTCCGCTGTGATGTCAGCCTTGCATTCCCTAGGTAGACTTCAATGATCATCTCTAATCAATGATTATATTCCTTTTCACTTGTGTTTATTGGCTTTGCCATTGACTGTCAATATCCTCCTAATGAGAGCTCTGGTTTTTCACCTCCATAGTTCAAAGTACCTAACATAGTGCCTGAGACTCAGAAAGAACTCAAAAACCATTAGTGGATGTACAGGAGATAAACTATCTCAGGTTATCAGGTTACAAGAGAACTCCTTTCTGACCAAAGAGCAATATTTCTGGTGCAGTAAGAGCAGTGGTTACACAACCCCTCAGAGACAGGATGATTTTAGTAAGTTTTATTGAAGATAGACCAGTTATAACCCTCCAAGAAATCCTTCCAGAAGCTTCTAACCATAGGGGCATTTGATGGCCCTTTGTGTTGGACATACACTTCTTTGGAAATATCATTTATTCCAGTTAATATTCTGCTCATGTTTCTACACACCCACCGTCTCCTTTAAACAAAGATGGAAAAGAATGTACCTTCTCTCAGGATCAACTTCAGAAGTATTAACTTAGAAATAGTAACACTTACATTTACCTACAGAGGATTTCTAGGTAAGTATAAGATGATTTTTTTCCTTTTGTTTCTTTTCCCTTCCTTTCCCATTAGTATATATCATTCCATTTCATTGGAATACAATCGCATTTTATATATCAAATGTGTTCTATATATTTTGTTAGTAATTTCTCAGTGATTCAAGAACCACAATATTTTTAGCAGTCTTCCCGTCACATTTCACCATGCTATTACTCACCTGGATACACATTCCGTATGATATGTATTCTTATTTTCTTCCTGTTAACTTCTGCTTGAGTTAAGGATCATACAGTTCAGTTTGATTTCTGTACCCTTATTTTCTCTGCCTTTCTCTAAGGCTGTTGATGCTGAGAAATTGTCAGATTCCTTTCTATCACATAACAATATTTTTCTACCCCAGTCTCCTTTTATTTATTTTTACTTAGTTTTTAAAGATATATATTTTATTGATTTCAGAGAGAAATGGGGTGGGGGGGTAGAGATATCACCAATGAGTGAGAATAATCAATTAGCTGCCTCCTGCATGCTACCCTGCCCCCCTACTGGGGATTGAGCCTGCAACCCAGGCATGTGACCTCCTAGCTCATAGGTCAACATTCTACTACTGAGCCACACCAGCTGGGCCTCAGTCTCCTTTATTCATCCTCCAGTCATTGGTGGTTGTGTTACTGATTTTGTTTCTCCTGTTTCTTTACCGACTAGTAAACTTAATCTTTTAATATCCTTCGACCAACATACATTTTAAGGCATTTTTCCATTAGAAATCTGTATTATATGGATATATTCCTCTCTCGTACATGCCCCTTTAGACTCATTCTTCTAAATAATAAATAAAGAAAACGTTTGCTTGCACAACATGAAATATGTTTGCTATGAAGCAAGGCATAATATTGAGTACTAGGGGGTTTTTAGAAGGAAAGAAAGGAAGTAGAGAAACTTAAAAGTAAGACAAGGATGGAATTAAAGAGTAGCAAGTCAATAGGAAATCTATCAGAGATGTTCAAATGAAAAATTTTTTGCAAGTGATAATCATCTTCATGGGATCATTTCTTTTAAATGGAAATGATTTTCTGCACAGCACTGAATGCTTTATTTTTATTGCTTTTGTTTGATAAAAAAGAGGGGGGAAACTTTCCTTAGAAATCTTTGCAGCAACTTATAAGAAAATAGAAATTGTTTTAACCCTTGAAGAAAGCATTAAGCTCCCTATTATTTTAAAAATATATATTTTATTGATTTTTTTTTTTTACAGAGAGGAAGGGAGAGGAATAGAGACTTAGAAACATCGATGAGAGAAAAACACTCCCTACTAGGGATGTGCCCTCAACTGAGGTATATGCCCTTGACTTGAATCAAACCTTGACCCCTGAGTTCATAGGCTGACGCTTTATCTACTGAGCCAAACCAGTTAGGGCACTCCCCATTATTTAACGTTATCTCATCAAAATAGTAACATTATTTTTGTCAATTGAACTTAAGAATATAATAATTATTAAATTACATATGAACAGTAACTTCAAAAGAAATTTTATGGAAATTGTGTCTTATGTTTATCACCTCAAACCATGTACATTCAGAATTTTTTCATATTAATGCAATTAATCATTAATTGATATGAAAAATAAATCAAATTATTTATGTTAGTAAGTCTATACTTTTATACCTTTGATATAAAATCCTCAACTTCTTTATCAAATGAATATTTACTAGAATTTCAATTACTAGAAAGTCACCAAAAAAATAAACATTGACATATGTCCATAATTTTTAAATTAAAATCCAAGGTTTTTCTATTATGAAATAAAGCAAACAAGTCCTTACTTAATTTTATTCAAATCCGCTTTGGCTTTTATGCAATTAGGATGAAATTAAAATTATATCGTGTTGTGATATGTTCAATCCTGGGGTAGGTGTTTTCTTATTACCTCTTACGATTCACTAACTTTAGGAAGCAATATAATAACACAGCCATTGTGGACAGGAAAACAAGTTCTGAGAGTTTAAGGAAAGTATCCAAGTTCCTATAACTAAGTAGATGCTCTCCTTTCAAAACCAGGAAGGCTGTACCATGTTCTTCCCTCCCTCAGCACAAATGACTTGGGTTTGTTCTCATAGTGTCATTATGCTTTCAAACCATTCCTAGTTATCTTCCTATCTATTGTTTTGAGCAAATAAGCAATTAATAAAAGCTGTACTAGCATTTTCCAAAGTATGTAGCTTCTGATTTGATGTAATGTCTAATTTCCTTAAAACAAACTCCCCTGATGTTAATGCCCTTATATTTTAAAAAAAAATATATATATTTTATTGAGTTTCTTACAGAGAGGAAGAGAGAGGGATAGATAGTTAGAAACATCGATGAGAGAGAATCATTGATCAACTGCCTCTTGCACACCCCCTACTGGGGATGTGCCTGCAACCGAGGTACATGACCTTGGCCGGAATCGAACCTGGGACCTTTCAGTCCGCAGACCAACTCTCTACCCACTGAGCCAAACCGGTTTTGGCTATCCTCATATTTACTAGGAAATAAAGGTAGTGTCTTACTTAACCTGCCATGCCATTTTCAGGATCAAATTACATTTATATATGTTGACATTGGAGTTGCATGATATACCTCTCTCCTCCCTGGCTTCTGAGCAAATTCAGAACTTAGACCAAGTCGAGCACTAAAACATAGATACCATCTTTTATGAATGGGTTGAAGGTCAGAGGTTGGAATGGAAGTCAACAAAAAGACCTGCTCCTCTATCTGAACGTTAGCACCAACGAGGGAACTGAGGAGAGCTGGGAAAGGACTGAAATGGATGAACACAGAGCCTTTGGCTCACACTCTCTGACACAGAGAAGCAAGGATTGGCTACAGAGAGATGTGTTGTTTGGCTGGCCTCCAGAGATAGAGCATTAACCCTGACCCAGCGTCCAGGCATTTATGGGGCAGAGAAAACGAATGTGACTCTTTCTGTACCAAATGAGATGATGCCATAAATCCAGGCCAGGCACTGTGGTAGATCTGGTGAATCCTTTCCCGATATCAATCTCTCTCTTCTTAGAGAATTAAAAAAAAAAAAAAATCAAGCATGACTACTATGCTAAATCCTCTGCTTCAGCACTGTGACAATGTGATAAGGTGGGACCAATAGCAGAGGGACAGAAGTTGGGACTAATTTGGGGTTTTGTCCTTATATTCCCACCTCCCTTCAAGCCATTCCATACATAGGCTGGAGTGCAAAAGTAAGGCATCTTTGATGTAATATTAATCAAAGCCTAAGGATGCAAAGGAAGGAATCTGGGAACCACATGCTTTAGATATTGGCCCTGGACCATCTAGCCCCACGTTCAGGGTCATATCATTTGTCATGTTAAAAGCAGGGTATTTTGGAGGTTCTTGTTATAGCAGCCCTGTCCATATAATAATATATGTAAAAACAATGAATCTTGCTCCAATATTTCAATCAGGTAAGTCCCCTATTTTCCTGTGAGCAGGAGTCATTGATATAACACCTTTCCCAAAGAAAAAAAAAAGTTCTAGCATTGAGGATAGATTTTGTCTTTAAGTATCAGGAAATTTATCAGCTTGGGATTAAGAGGGCTAATGAATAGCAGCCCTTTCTTTTGCCTGAATTCTGAGACCATGGGTAGAAAGAAGCAGACAAGCGCATGGCTAACATCGTTTTATCAGAAGACCTGGTCTTTCTGTTATTGAACATCAGAATTAGATAGATTGGCCCAGCTACAGGGGACCATGTACAACAACATGTCTCCTTGGAGGAAATCTTGTTTCCTGTGGACAAGCATCTCCTGAGACAATTATTATGGAGTGGGCTGCTAGGGTGCCCAATTTTTTTGTTCCAATTACACCAATTCTGTAAGTGAGGTCTCCTTCCCCAGAGATGAGTGAGCTATAGAATCAAAGGAGACCAGGAATATTATACCATAACTCTCCAAGTAGCTAGAAATATGAGAAGCCAAGAATGATCATCCAAGATTCCAATATTCCAAAGCTCTTTTTCTTTCAGCTGATTACCAGGAATCATTAAGCCTACGATCAGATAGAAATATGGTAGCATGCTGGAGAACTTAAGGAGTGTTTTTAAGATTCTTTTGAGATCTTTTCATTCCAGGGGTCTTCAAACTACGGCCCACGGGCCACATGCAGCCCCCAGGGGAGTCTGATCCTGCCTGCCAGGTTTTTTGGGCAGTGAGCGCAGCCAAGGTGTTACAGTAGGAATTAGTAGTTCATATAGTCCGGCCCTCCAGCTCTCTTGAGGGACCGTGATCTGGCCCCCACTTTAAAAAGTTAAACTAACTCCTCAAGGAGTATGGATGGACAAGATAGATTGTGTCTCTATAAGGTGGGAAAACACATCAAATGATGAGTTTTATCACATTGATGTCGTGAACGCTTTGTTCAAGTCTGAAAAATCCAGTTGCCATTTCATTTCCCCTCTCACATGATATCTACCTTTGTTTTCAAACATGTTGCCCTGGTGGTTCCGCTGTGAGACTAAAAGTCAGCATGAGAACAATGATTCTAAACAGTAGCTGTTAGAGGTTTTGGAGTATGTCACTTTGGCTAAGGGAGAATTATGTTTCCCAGAATATCTTTCCCTCTATGAATCCAAGGCAGAATTGGCCGAAAGAGAAAAATATCGATGAGATTAGAGAGAAGCAGTATGCTTATTCTCTTACAGGTTCTGGAGCGAGAGAGACAGATGCAGGTACAGCCAGTGGGCTGGAGCTTCCCTCAATTTGGTTGGAGAAAAATGCAAAGTGCTGTCAAGTTCACACTCATCCTCACTTCCCCCTTCTGCCTTATGTATAACGCTCCTCTGGGGGACTAATATCATGTTGTGGCATCAGATTTACAGAACATACAAATTGTTTGATCAAACATACAAATTGTTTGATTACTCATCTCTTCCTTCTTCACACAGAATAGAACTGAATATTGAAGAAATATACATAAAGGTTCAGAGCTTACAAAGTTATGAGATTACAATAAAAGTCTTAATGAAGTCATGGCAAATCAAATATTATTTTCTATAGCATTATTCATCTGTATTATTTTTAAAGAAAAGAAAATAATTTTCATAAAGAACAATAAATGTATGCAGAGAGGACATCAGCTCTGACGGTAAAGTATTGGGAAGGCTTCATTGCCATCCTCAAAAGAAAAAATACAAACACATTGAAAATCAAAGACTTTTTTTTGATCCATCAGAGAAGGGAGGTCGTAGGGTAAATGGCAGAAAGACAAAGACAAAAAGAAAATCTTGAGAAATGCCAGAGAAAAGGACCTTATTTATCAGAAAACATAAAAAAATAACTACACCGAACTCTTCCTTTGAAACCAGGCAAACAAGAGCAGACTAAAATCTTTGAAGTGTCAAGAAAATATGTCACCAACATAACATTTTATACTAAGTTAAGTTATTCTTCAAATGTCAAGGAGAAACAAAATGTTCTCAGATAAACAAAAAAGTAAAACAAGATATTTTACTTTTTTATGCTTAATAATAATGGCCTAATACATAACTGTTTGTTCAAAAAGTAACAGGAACATCATATTGGGTGATGTTGGTATATGAATAAATGACAATGAATACATAAGGATAGGAGGGGGAAATTTGGGATACTCTGTTATAAGATACCTATAGAATCTAGCAAGTGGTATAGTAACCATTAAAAAATCTGAAAGAAATGTAACATGTTAAGAAAGAGGAGGAAATATGCTTAAAAATGCTCAATTAAAACCTGGGGATGTGGAAAAAGAGAGGGGGATAATGTAGTCTCTTTGTGGGAATCAAACAAATATGAACCATAAACTTGTTCATTAAAAAATGTTTGTTAAGCCGGGACTGTTTTGGCTCAGTGGATAGAGCATCGGCTTGTGGACTGAAAGGTCCCGGGTTCGATTCCAGTCAAGGGCATGTACCTTGGTTGCGGGCACATCCCCAGTGGGGGGTGTGCAAGAGGCAGCTGGTCGATGTTTCTCTCTCATCGATGTTTCTAACTCTCTGTCCCTCTCAATTCCTCTCTGTGTAAAATCAATAAAATATATTTAAAAAAATGTTTGTTAAGATTTAATTTTGAACAAATAATGACTTTAATTCATTCAATAATTTTATTGTTATTATGAGGCAACATTTATTAAAAATTCAGTAGGAGGAGCCTAGCCAGAATGGCTCAGTGGTTGAGCATCAACCTATGAACCAAAAAGTCATGGTTCGATTCCAGGTCAGAATGCCCAGGTTGTGGGATTGATGCCCTGTATAGGGCATGCAGGATGCCGTCAATCAATGATTGCCTATCATCCTTAATGTTTCTATTTCTCTCCCCCTCTCCCCTTCTTTCCGAAATCAATAAAAATATTTTTTAAACTGTAAAAATAATTCAAGAAGTAGAGACTTACTGTTAAATAATTGTCATAGACAATAAAGGATTTATTTCTGAAGAACTTATACTGATTTGGGAAGCTTTTAAAGTCATGATTCTGGATAAAAGTATCCAAACTGACTTGGTTAGACTTTTTAAGAAGGAAAAGAAAAAATATGCTTTAAAATAAAAGCATAGAGGAGAAACAAAGGCAGTAGAAATGTAAGAGATTGATCATTCAAAGTGAGTGAGAAACCATTTTGCTCAGATTACGTCGAATTATGAAGGGTCTTTTAAACCTTGCTTAACTATGCTAAGAAATTTTAGCTTCTTGGGGTAGTAAATTTTGACATATTGATTTTGCAGAGGAGAGCATGTTAACAGCACTTTACAGTCCACGTAAAAATCAATATTTTACAATAATGATGCTTCCACATACTGGAAAGAAGATAAAATGTGAGCTATGGGAAATTTTCAGTTTGGAGACTCAGAGATAATAAGGAATCCTCTTCTCAAGGAAGTGGGGTTACTGAGGAGCAGTCCCCAAAGAGATGAATCTCAATAAATGGACCAAAACGCAGGTTACTTTTCTTTCTAAGACCATTAGTTGGAGGATAGATAGATAGATAGATAGATAGATAGATAGATAGGTGGACTGAGTGTTAGTCTGAGGGAGGCAGAGACAAATAATAACAGAAACACATATTGAGAATGAATTGAAGGCATAAGGACCCCCCAAAAAATGATGCTTGACTTAGTAGAATAAGATAGAGAAAGAAAATTGGGGAGTGTTTCAAGAAGTAACCTTTGGTCTACATTTGAGTAGGAAGAATTGGTTAGGATTTTTGCTTCTTACTTTAGAATGATTTCATACCGTGATGAGCAGGGTACTCCTTCCAAGCTTTGCCACTGCTCACAATTAAGTGGTTACCATGATTCACAAAATAACAATGTGACACCTAAATAGCATTTAAATGAATATCATTCAATGCTCATAGAAACCAATATATTTTATTGTACTTACTGTTATGGCATTTTGCGTTGCTATGATCAATCCTCTTTATTGGGTGTGTAGTAGGCATGCCTATTGAGAAATAGAAAAATTGTGTAAGAATTAAGGTATTTCAAGTGTATTTACTCAGTGTTCTCAAGTCAACATGAATATTGAATACAAATATTGACTAAAAAATTACTGTTATAGAGTTTATGTCAGAATACTATCCTATAGCCAACAAGAAATTTGTATGCCAGATGCTCAATTTTATAATTTTCCAAATAACTCTGGAGTGAATGTATTTATGTTGTATAAAAATAATTCTAAGGAATAAAGATTTATCAGCACTTTGAGATTTTACTTGTCTGGTTAATGAATGTTGCATAGTTTTGCAATTTAATATTTCATTGTCTGAAAGATTTGTTTAAATGGCATTGTTTAGTCTACTGAATGGGCCAGATAGCTTAATGATGTTTACATAGTCCTCCAAAATCAATGAGATTCCTAAGACATAATGCAATTAAACAAAAATGCATTAAGGATGTTATTCTTATGTTTATTACTTCTGTAGCTATAAAAACTCTCTTCATTTAAAAGGCTTGCAAATAAAAGTTATTTAGAGTATAACATATTTTTCCAAATAAAGAAATAGTACTAAATATAGGAATTACATGAGACTAATAACATTTATTAAACTAAATATATAATGTCCCAGAAAGTAATGAGACTTGTTGAATGACAGACAGAGCAGGTTGAAAGCAAAGCTCTGACTTTAACAACCATTTTCTAACCATTGTGGCTTTCTATTATGAGATTACAGCTCTAGAGAGAAAGGCAAAAACAGTACATTGTGAGATTTATAAAAAAAATAAAAATAAAAAATAAAAAAAGAATATAGGTGAAGGTACAGAGAAATACTGATATTGAGAATAAACAACACTAGTTAAATAATTTTGTAGGGCTTAATTATTTCAGTCAAATAGAAGTTAAGCTAATCTAAAATAGGGCTTGTAGAAAGTGAAATGAAAGTAACAACCACTGTCATGTCAGCGGTAGAGAAATGGATGTGAAGGACAATTATGTCAGCACTGAGTCCTTTGTAACTAAGCTTCATGCAAACAGAAAACAAACTGATATTGACAAGTTTTCTTCTACAAATTTAATTACATGTGAACAAAAGGAATTCTAGGGTTGCAATGGAAGATCAATTGAACCTACAAAGATGCTAGTGGACTAACTGAAGGCTGAGGCTATCTGACTTGATGCTTATGTAAAAGTGTGACACAGTTGCTATAAAAATAAGAGTATATGAGAAATGATAGGCACTAATGGCCGGAATTAGAAATTAGAAACTTAAAATATTGTACACATATGTTGTCCAGCCATGAGGAAGAACAGACCTTGAGGGCATTACACTGAGTGAGACAAGTCAGACAGAGAAAGACAGTGCATGGATTCACTTACATGAGGGAAACTCATAAAAACAAAGTAAAATGGTGGTTACCAGGGGCAGGAGAATGAGGTAGGAGCAGTGAGAGTGAACACATTTTGAATGCGTACATTGAAGTCACCAGCATTAATACCAGGTGTGTTACCAAAAAATCCTGTGCACCAGCTGCTTGAGTCTTCAAGAAAGATTCGAAATTGCATCCATTTGCCTTATGTTTGAGAGAGGTGACGGGTAAATATTATCAGTTTCAAAAGAGAAAGGATAGATGATCAATACGGTAGTAGTTGACTGAGTAATTGCAATCAATAATGGACAGCAGAGAAAATTCTCCTTCTGTTTATAAATCTACACACATGGAGAAAGAGAAATAGCAGGGTTCGCTGAAGAGAGTTTAACCCCAATTTCATAGGGTATAGCGGAGGGAATCCATTTTGGATGTGTTGGAGGCAATAATTTCTTCAGTAAATAATGAAATCAAAGAGCAATGAGGTAAATAGAAAAAAAAAGCCCAAGGATGCATTGGCTCAAGCAAAGACATTTCAAACACATGAGTAAAGTCATAGGACAGACATTGTCTCGGCTCATAAAAGCAAGTGGGAAAATACAAATGAGATACGATCCTTTCAATGTTTCACAAAACCTGACACAGCCCCAGTCAGCTGCACACTCCATAAATGGTTGATGAGGAGGTTGAAATTGGAATATGTTTGCAAGCATGTGAATATGATTCTTCCTTTGGAAACTATTTTTAATATGTTCTTATTGATTTTAGAGAGAGAGGAAGAGAGGATAGGGAGATAGAAACATTGATGAGAGAGAAACATGGATTGGCTGCCTCCTACACTCCCCCTACTGGAGACCAAGCCCACAACCCAGGCATGTGCCCTGACTGGGAATGGAACTGGAGACCTCTTGGTTGATGGGCTGAACTCAACTGCCGAGCCAAACCAAATGAGTTGCAAACTATTTTTTTTAATATAACTTAATGACTGTTCATATTTTCATTATCAACTTTATTTATTTTTTTATTTAAATTTAGATGTCAGAGCAAGCTCCTTCAGGACCCATCTAACTGGTCTGAACCTTTCCTCACCTTGCAGAATCAGAACAGCATCCCATGTAAGATCTGTTTCACCAAACCTTAAGGTCATGCTGCTGTCTATTGACAATGTGATTTTTTACATGCCAAGAACTAAGATGAGAAGAGGAAAGGCAGAATGGTAAGATAATTATTTTTCCTTTTTTTTCCGTACACTGTAGAGTATTTCTTACTTTTTACATTCTAAACGAATGGTATTGATTACAAAATTAGAGCCAGCAGGCATAGCTCAGTGGTTGAGCATCACCCTATGAACCAGGAAGTCATGGTTCAAGCCCCAGTCAGGGTGCATGCCCGGGCTGCAGGCTGGATCCCCAGTGTGGGGTATGCAAGAGGCAGCCGATTGATGATCCTCTCTCATCATTGATGTTTCTCTCTGCCCCCCTCTTTCCCCCTCTCTCCATTCCAATCTGAAATCAATAAAAATAAATTTAAAAGAAATAGATATAAAACTTCCATGGTCCTTGCTTAAATTTGGATTTCTTCAGAGGATTTTTTGTTGTTGTTGTTCACTTATAAACAACTGAAGTGATTATTTCTCAAAGGGAAGGCATGCATCTGACTAACCTGTGCATTTAAAAAATGCACAGGCATCTCTCCAGTTGTTGTCACCATCCTTCAGTTATCAACTTAGCTGCCCTCAGTGACATGTGTCGTCTGCTTCACTACCACGAGGAGCACAAAGGCCCCACAAAGCCACCCGGCCAGCACTCCTGTTTATTTTCCCTCTGACTCAGGAAGCAGCAGCCAGGAGTCGTGTCACAAAGAGGTCCTAGCATCCATCGGAGACAAAATGTTCTTTCATGATGTACTTTCCTGATGGCAAAAACACCGAATTTGAACTGATCTATTTTGGTCTGTTTGGGATATAGATATTCCAGCAAATGCAGGAGCCCTGTGAGGTTCATAATAGAATTTATCATTCTCATAGTGGGGAATGTCTCTCTCTTTCCTCCCTCATGTTTATTCCTTGGCTGTTCTGCTCAGTGATTGTTAGCCAGCTATTCCACTTCATGTTGAGAGGCACTTACATATATGAGAAAAGGGAGGAGTGAAAACTATTATTCATTTAAACCTCTAAAGATGACTTATTTTTTTTACCAAATTAATTTTTCTCATAGCATCCTCTGCCTTCCTTATTTCCACCTAAATTGGAAGCAATATAATACGTGATCATATATATAAATAAATAAATACCCTTTCTTATTATTACCAATTTATAGAAATGGTGGAATGCTTATTTGAACAGCTTCCACCTATGAAAGGTTTGTTATTTAAAACCCAGCTCAAAAAAAAAATACATCTTGTGAAAAGTGTTAACGTATTTTTTATAGTTTAAATTATTATTTCTCTTCCAGTTGGCTTTTATAATTTATGTCTTATAATGCTGATTTGCTATTTTGTTATCACATTTGGATGTGATAATACTAAATTATATGTTCCTGGAAGGAATGGGCTCCAGTAGTCTTCATTTTTTCACTTAGGTATGTGTTTTAATTACCAAGCATGGAACCTGGCATTTAGTATGCATTCATTAAATATTTGTGTCTTTAGTGTTGAGACACATTTTAGTTTTGAATCACCTGAGCATTTTGCATGAGCTAGCAGATATTTTGATGACCATCAACTTATTAAACAAGTTGATATTGTCTATATTGGCAGGAAGGGTGATTTAGATAGACACAAGTATCTGCATATCAAGGCAGTCACAGGGTACCACACCTACTAACATAAAGTTTGCAATCACCTATATATATGAAAGTCTAAGCAACCACCAGGGGGCAGATGCTCAACACAGGAGTGGAAACTACAGACATGGAAACATGGAACAGACTGATGAATCTCAGAGAGAAGGGGGGAGGAGGAAGGGGAGAAGAAATGAACCAAGCTCTTATATGCATACTAGAGGCCTAGTGCATGGATTTGTACACCAGTGGGGATCAGGCTGACATCCCCTGAGGGGTCCTGGATTGTGAGTAGTTGTAGGCCAGTAGGCCAGGCTGAGTTACCTCATGAGTGCATGAATCCATGCACTGGATCTCTAGTCTATGTATAACTCTAAAGGAACCTTCTAGGTTGTTTTATTTATTTATCTACTTATCTATCTATTTCTTTATCTTTATTGTTGAGAGTACTACAGATGCCTCCCACTTTCCCCCCATTACCCACCTCCACCTCATTCCCACCCTTCCCCAGGCCTTCACCACACTATTGTCTATGTCCCTGGGCTGTGAACGTAAGTCTTTTGGCGTTCCTTAAAGCTAAAAGATGGTTAAAGATCATGAGAAGGCATCTCTAAATAAAATAAAGAGGAATACAGTAAGTTTAAAAAAAGGGCATAGAAAGAGACTTTAGAATTTTTTGTTTCCAAGCCTTATGGGATGAAAGTATACCCATAAGACCTGATATCTCTCCTTAAAGTGTATAAATTCATAAAATTAAAGTATACCAGTCAAATCAGATTCTTTGACTATCTCACACTGTCCGTTTCTTTTATAAAATATAGCGATAACAGCAAGATCTCCCAGGATTACTTTGGAATATATACATATATCCACACACATATTTATTAATATGTCATATTATATAGTGATGGAAGGTGTCAGATATTAATGGCCCACAAAAAAAAAAAGTAATTTAATTTAACTCCAAGGACAAGCATTTCCTGTTTGGGAGTGAAAGGTAGTCTTCTTATCATTTCCAAGAACAGTTTCTCCTGCCATGACAGAAGTTGGGCTCTGAGAGGTCAGGAAAAGGTCAGCCGTGCCCTTGACATGTTCCTTGAATGTCCTCATTGTGCAAGAAGTACCTGCCCAAAATGTGTGGAGGTTCCCAAGACATGGTGGCCTCTGTCTTCTGTATTATCCTGGTAACCTAGAGAGCTCTTGAAAATAACGTGAGCTCCTGAATATTATAACAATATTTGGGTACCTTGCCTATTCGATTTAATGGTGCAATTCTAGGCTTTTCTTAAAGGGCTTTCCCTTTATGGCCTATATAGTTTTAAAATGACAGAGACAATTATGCCCCTCTTGCTAATTGTAATGATGTCCAATCATATAGCCATTACTCATAATTATTTGTTTTAAAATAAATCCTCAGATACTTGGAATAATAACTATTTTTTTTTATTTCTATACAAATCAATTTTAATACCCAGTGGTTTTATATGCTGCATAGGAACATTATGAATATGTATTTTTTCTAAGACTTACCTGACCATGCATTTGAGATGACATCACATAAAAATTTGATTTACGTAGATACTTAAATTGATTTCCTAAACGTAATTAGGAATGATTTTTATGATGATCTTTTAAGAGGTTGTTGCATTTAAAAATATCTCTCATGGTATTACCAGACAGAGATTTAATGTTCAAGTGCTTGGAAAAAATGTCATCAACAGCTTCCAGACATTAAGCTAAACTATGTACTTTATTATCACAGCACTGGGAGGACTATCCCAGTATCAGTGGCTCTGCATTTTATGTCTTGCATTTTCCCTTTTGCTCAGCATGCCCAAATGATACTCCTCCTACTATGGAGGATTAAGGCAGGGAACGTCAAGAAATTAATTTTTAACACTTTAATGGCCAAAGTTGCATGAAAACAAATAATTTTATTAAGTATAATTTCCTTACTAAAGATTGGAATCATTTTTAAAAGAGATCAGAATTGATGATTCCACAGCCTAATTCTAATTTCTAAAGATATGTAAAACTATTCTAGATACAAGAATATGAAAGTTCCATAATTTACTTGTGATACTAGCGAGCTATCTTAACTAACCAAACTTCAAGATAATTAAAAAACAACAACACCTAATAATAGACTTATATCACTTATAAGTATGTATACAAAATTTATCAGTAAATGTAGCAAAAGGGACATTATTTAAAAAAACAACAACACACAAATAATAACAAAAACTGTCATGGAGAATTTTTAATTGTGGCCTTGAATTAATCATGTTGCCCTCTCTCCGATTGAAGACAAAATATAGCAAAGGTTTCTCATTGGCAGATTATATGGAAGAGATGTGTAGGCCACTGATGTAAGATGAAGTCTGGGGAGCATACAGGCAACTGATTCCTTGACATGTTCTTACACTGTACCCAGTGTGCGCGCGCGCGTGTGTGTGTGTGTGTGTCTGTGTGTGTGTGTGTGTGTGTGTGTGTGTACAAGCAATTTCAGAGGTTTTGCAGAAAATAAATGAGCTTCAATAAAATGTCTCTTTGGAATTCCAACTTTACTTCTTCCATCCCCCTTATTAACTTTATTCTCTTGGTATCCATTGGTCAGGATATAAAAGAATTGTACCCTCTGGAGAGTTTAACAAAAAACAAATTAAATTGGGAGAGCAAAGGCCAACTTTCAAAGTTCTGAGTTTTGTTTTAAATAGTGCACTAGATTGCAAATGAAAGCATCAGTGTAGTTGAATTTCAAAAGACTATAGGAGACTGCTGAATTCTTAAAAATAGTGTCTGACATCATTGGTATCATTATTTGGATGGTTTCTTGGGACTCTATTGCTGATCACATTGGGTAAAGGTTTATCAAGTTCTTGATAGTTTCAAAGAACCAGCTATTGGTTTAAGAGCTTGAACTCCAATAAGGATTCAGCATGCCATTACTAAATTTTTAGGTGAATCGGGCAACATTCAAGAACGAGAGAACAGCCACAAATAGCTGAGAGTAAGCTCCTGTCAATAGCCTACAAGGGGTCCTAGAGTTGAAAGGAACATAATTCAGTCAATAAGAGGCATAAGCTCTGAAGAGGACGCTGGAGCTCCAGATGAGAAATCAGTAGACTGACACCCCGATTTCACTTTATGAGATTCTGAACAGAGAATCCAGACAAACCAACCTCGTGTTACCAGATTTCTGACCCCAGGACTGGGGGTGGAGGGGTCATAAATGGGTGATGTTTTAAGCCACTAAATTATGGCAATTGGTTATGCAGCAGTAGAAAATGAAAAGAAAGACAAGGCAGTCCAGCTGGTATGGCTCAGCTGTTAGGCATTGGACCTATGGTCCAAGGAGATCACAGTTGAATTCCCTGTTGAGGCTCTTATGGTTTCTTGCTCAGGTTGTGGGCTCGATCCCCAGTAGGGGGTGTGCAGGAGACAGCTAGTCTATGATTCTCTCTGATCATTGACCTATCTATCTCTCTATTTTCCTTACTCTCTGAAATCAATAAAAAATATATTTATTTAAAAGAAAGACAATGTAAAGCCATTATAACCAAGATAGTGTGATATTGGTATAAGGATAGACATATAGCTCAAGGAAACAGAGAAGACAATCTAGCAATATAAAAAGATGTTTATATATACAAATCAATAGTCAAATAATTTTCTAAACCAGTGCCCACACAATTCAATCAGTACAGAAAAATCTGTTCAAGAAATGTCACTGGGAACAATTTGATATCTGTATGTTGAATTAATAACTTGACCCATATACAATTCCTTAGTCAAAAGCCTATTAAGGGTGACTGAAAGATTTAAACATACAACTAAAATAATAGAGCTTATTGGAGAAAAGAAAGGGCAATTTCTCTGTGCCTCAGGATGGGCCAAGATTTCTCAGTGAGGATATCGAAAGCTTAACCCAGATGGCTTATCAAATCCTCTCATTATCAAGGGTAGCTCTTCCAATTGACCCACCCTTCACTCAGGTATTCCATGACACGTTCATCAAACATAGTTTCACAGTTCACAGAATTTTTTTCCCCTCTGAACTCAGCTGTCACACATATTTTTCTCTTAAAAAGGTCCCCACACAAAACATGTAAACAAAAAATGTCCAACCAGGCCCTGCGAGCTGCCAACAGCGGTAACAACACTGGATAGTCTATATTTCTGCCAAAGTAAAATATGAAAATGTGAGCACCTGTTTCCCGGCATCTTCCAGATGCAGACATTATAGATTATAGCCTTCAGAGAATCAGGCTCGTGTTAAAATGTTCTCTCTATGGAGCTTAATAAAATACATGAATGAAGTAGCATGAAAAATCGCTTTATATTAATGCTTCCAAGAATGTCTGGAAACCACCTATTAGTCTGAGTTGGCAGGCATTTCTCCTACTAGATCATGATTTTTCTTTTCTTTTCTTTTCTTTTTTTTTTTTTTTAATACTTTAAAACCTTCAGGAGTCTAGCTTTAGCTTCCTTGTGCTTTAGTTAACAGCTGGCAAAAGTTCAATGAATACATGTCTTTTCAAACACATATCCTGGATGATTTTTTTAAACCAGATTCTGATTTTATTAAAGAATATGTAACGAGGGAGGAAGAGTATATATTAGAATACATTCAAATTAAACCTGCTCCTTCTTGCTCTGTGACCTTGGTGTGAGGACCTCATCAGTAAAAGAATGCAAAGTTTTCAGGGATGTTTTGTAGATTAGAAAACCTCCTGTCCAAGCATGTTTTAAATATGTGAGAAGGGCTTATATGCGTTGAGGCTCTTATGGTTTCTTGCTACTGTTAGGAAACTACTTTGAGTTTGAATACATTTATCAATGTTCTTTTTGTAGGACATAATCCATTAGATGGAAACAAGCAATACATATAAAAGTAGCAAGATGAAAAATCCTTTGAAGATGAGCAATTTTCAGAAAGCTGTTTTTAAGAATCATGCAGGTTTTGCAATTATATTTAATTTCAGCAGAGGGGAGTCAAACTATGCTCCTCCCAAGATTAATATGAAGCGCATCCTTGAGCATTTTTAATCATGGAATCCTAAACGACCTTAGAGCAGAAACAAAGTTTAGCTAGACATTTTGCTACAAGTCAGCATTTTCTTCAAAGTTTGGAAATGCTTAGTATACAAATGCCATTCATGAGCAGTCAGAGACTCTTTTGGGTCTAGATAGAACATTCTCAGCCTACTCGATACCTAACTGAGTTTCATGACAATAGCTCAAAAGGTTGGGAAGTGGTTTGGTTAGAGTGAATAAACATTACATAATTTTTTAGGAATATCTTACAAACCCAAGCAATATGTTTGTGTTAAATACCATCTAGGCCACAATAAAAGGCAACTAACGATTACTATATTTGGGCAAGTTTGCATGGAATACCTTTATGTAAGTCAGATATATGTTCTCTCTAGAATAAAATATTTCACAGGAACATTTTTTTAGTTTGAAAAGAGAAAAAGGAACATGGATAAATGACAATCAACTTTAAGTAGGGTTTACATTATTGTAGATCCTACGTTTAGAGCATATAATGTCTAAATCATGGTTTAACAAGTCTGCATGATATGTATTAGAAATTTGATTGCACTATATATTTTCATTGATTTCAGAGAAGAAGAGAGATTATGTCAATGATGAGAAAGAACCACTGATCAGCTGCCTCCTGCACACCCTCTACTGGGATTGAGCCTGCAACCCAGGCATGTACCCTGACCCAGAATTAAACCGTGACCTCCCAGTTCATAGGTCGATGCTCAATCTCTAAGCCAAAACCAGCTGGACAGAATCCTGTTTTCTAGAAATATGAAATGTTTTGGATTATAATGTGAGATGGGTAAAAGTCCACTTTGGACAAACCTGGAATAAGCAGTATGGCCTTTAATTTTGGGAATTTGAATTAAGGGTTAAGAAATATAAGTATAAATCATAAAAAATATATATACACATATTCATTGCAAGATTTAGTTTCATCGAGGAGAAAGGAATTGAATATCACATTTTGGCAACATTTTCTAAATTGGCATATTATATGAATATTAAATTTGACATTCTCATAAAAGCTTGCATTTTTATTTATAACATGTCACTTCCTGATTGCTTTTTTAATACTTTGTCTCCATAATAATTTCTTTGCCCTGACAGATTTTACAGATGAAGTGTAAAAACCTTTCAAAAGATTGTTTTTTTTTCCCCTTTACTTAGCAAGGTGTTTATAGCTTGACCATGAGGCTGCAAAGTCACCCACTTCAAAGAAATCTTATCTCCTGGAATATATAAAGAAAATGCCCTAGATTTGTACTTTGCAAACTGCGGCTCGTGAGCCACATGCGACTCTTTGGCCCCTTGAGTGTGGCTCTTCCTCAAAATACCACGGCCTGGGCGAGTCTATTTTGAAGAAGTGACATTAGAAGAGGTTTATGTTTTAAAAATTTGGCTCTCAAAAAAAATTTCAATCGTTGTACTGTTGATATTTGGCTCTGTTGACTAATGAGTTTGCCGACCACTGCTCTAGACCTTCAAAAAACGCATTGTATTAGATTGATCTGTAGATGTATAATTGATTCCTAGTGTTCTCATATTGCTTTCTCTCGTACTAAAAAGATTTTAAAAAATTAGAAAATTGAAAAATTATCTAATGAAGTACCCCACAATATCTCTCAACATTTCAAGATAGTTCATTCTACTTTTTCTCATTGATTGATATGAGGTAGCTTAACCTTAACATTGGTTATAGTGAATAGTTTATCTTTCTTTTTTTTTTTTTCAGCAGCTAAACTTATTAAAGAGTTTTTATATTGCACCTCTATAATCTCCTCAGTTAAACTCATTGGTCTTTGTTACAACCTTTAGAGAAGCATCATCCTCCCATGTTTGAAAAGAGAAAAGTATTTGAAGACAGCACACATGCTTTCCCGTGTCTGTGTGCATGCGTGCGTGTATGCTCCCATATGTTTTACAAGGTTAAGGACCACTGATAGCTCTTTTTTTTCGTGTGAGCTATGACCATATGCTTTTTCTGGAACAGAAACATTCACATGGCTCTTTATAGCACTCTCTCAGTAGCCCATGAATTTAATGTAAATCTGTTCTTTTTATTAATGTTATAATTGGAGGAAAAGAGAATGTACAAAAATTCAGGAGGAAAGCAGTCATTTAAAATCACCACATGTCTTAAGTATGAAAAATGGGTTCATTGCCATAGTAATGCACTTTACTTGATTTCAAGTAGATAACTTCGGTAGCTCAGATACAAATAGCTTTAAATTATGAAAATAGACATGCAGGAAAACGCTCTATGAATGAAAACAGCCATCATGTAGAAAAATTGTACTTTTTGATATGTAAAAGCTCTGAAGTCATGCAAAGGTGCACTACCATAAAGATTTAAGAATCAAAGATGTGCCGAAACCGGTTTGGCTCAGTGGATAGAGCGTCGGCCTGCAGACTGAGGGTTCCCGGGTTCGATTCCGGTCAAGGGCATATACCTTGGCTGTGGGCAGATCCCCAGTGTGGGATGTGTAGGAGGCAGCTGATGGATGTTTCTCTTTCATAAATGTTTCTAAACTCTCTATCCCTCTCCCTTCCTCTCTGTAAAAATTAATAAGATATATTTTTTAAATTAAAAAAAATTAAAAAAGAATAAAAAATGTGTCTCTTAGGAACATTTACAAAGCCCATTTACAAAACTGTGTTAAATAAACTGAACAAGGAAGGAAATGAACCTAAGAAAGGAGAATTCCATAGATCAGAGTTGCCTCCACTTACTCTTTTAATGAGTGCCCTTCCATTAATATTCTGTGCCTATGAGATTAACGTATTTTACACAGAAAGGAGGCATCCTGCTGAAAACAAATCAATTTCACTAAAAGAGAGATGTTGACAGGAAGCCAGGAAGGCTGGTCAACAACCCTAATTGCTCTCACCACTCACCCCTTAGTGGAGACATTGTTAGCTGAAGCAGCCTCCACCTTGTTTGTCCCGTGGTGTAAATTTCTGTTATTTCCTGCCTAAGGGCTAATGTAAATTTCTGTTTATGTTGCCTAAGATGTTTTCCCCAAAGCCTCAATAAAGGGATGGCAGGGCCAGAGCAGGGAGTAGTTCTCCCACTAGAGTTGGACTACCTCCTGGCCTCCCTTATCGCCAAATTGAATTTCTTCAAGTCTCAAGTGTTTTCATTTGTGTGTGGCCTTTCTCCAGAATGGGAACTCTTTCCATGCGGGCTGTGAAAGAGATTATTATAGCATCCATTATCTCTAGGAACTCCCCTTCTTCAAGTTCACCAAAAACAAGGAGTCCTAAGAAGTCATCTTCTTTTGTATTTTGCAGATGTGCAAATGTTAAGTCGTGATAGTCTTAATAGAGAGGCAATTTCAAACAGGTTTATTTCCTGACATGTCCACCCAGAAGTTCTCTCCCGGTGCAATTTCCTCAGCTCTCCTCTCCTGGAGATGCACAGCCTCTCTCAGTGGTGGCTCGAATGTGTTTTCATAAAAGAGCACTTAGGCCAGCTTGGGAAATTGCTCTGATAATTGCCAAAATATTTGACCACTTAACATCTCTTGATGAAATTACACTAATCGCATTTCTCACTGCCTCCGCTCTGTCACTCTCCCAATTAGGCCCTGCTCTGCGATCTTTCTCTGAGACCAAAGTGAAAATGGGACTTCACAGGCTGCAGAGCATCTCTCCTTTCTCCCAGGAGGTACCCTGTAAGAGCTTAGTAAGGGATGGGAGAGAAACCCGAATTCTCGTCTGACAATCATAGGCAGTCTGAAGCTGCCTCTGCTTTTCTCAGCATTCCTATCCAATTTAGAAACAAGGAGGAACACAAGCATACAGGGAAAAAAAATCTATTCTGTTTTAGAATAGAAAGATTTTGGTGTAAATCAGACTCGCACACATCCCCAGGGATTTTGAGCAATTTCTCTAACTCCATATATACCTGGCTTCCGTGTCTGAAAGATGGAGTTCAAAGTCTACATTAGAAAAGTGTTTTGAATATGAGAATGAAATTTGTCCCTCAAGGATGGCTCAAGTAGGTCAGCTATCTCAACATCCCCACCCATTCTAGGCACATTAACTCCATCTTGGAATAACATACTGACCAGTTTTTTTTTTTGTTTGTTTTTTTTTATTAATACTCTTCCCAAATTATGAGATTATATTTTGTCTTACAAAGTTGAATTTGCCAGTAGGCATCTACTCTCATGAGAAAAACACTAACATAACTCTGGTGTCTAGCATATAGAAGACTGCCAATCATATTTCCGTAGTAGCTGGAAATATATAAAGAAAATAATTAGAATTATGAGAAAAATATATAAGTAAAATTATTATAAAATTATGAATAAGCAGTGTTATAAGAATCTTAAGATCACCACATGAATGCATTTGGCAGCTACAAGTATTTGATAAAGTAAGATACAAGATGTATTGTTTTATAGTGAGTGTTAACAATTTAGAGATATTTTACTTTTAAAATATCCTTAAAATATCCCATAATTCAATATGCGTTTATTATGTTGGGGATTATGATAATATCATTTCCTGTTCTAAATGAACAATGATGCTTTATACATTTTTAATAAACCATTTGTGATTATTTTATCCTAAAGAATGAGAAAAAGTTAACATAATTATCATTCTGATCAGATAGCTTTTGACAGAGATTATATTATGATTTTCTTCCTTTGGGAAGGAAAAGCAATATTAAAACAGGGGCATGCTTTGTTTTAAAACATACCATAGTAATAGGGAGGGTATAGGTGGATGTAGGAGAGCAAAGTGGGAGGGGAATGGAGGACTCTGAAATAGTGTCAACAATAACAAATAAAGTAAAAAAATAAGTTAAGGAAGAAGATTAAAATAACCCACATGTCTTAATTAGATATATTACTCTTATTAATATTTTTAAAATATATTTTATTGATTTTTTATAAAGAGGAAGAGAGAGGGATAAGAGAGTTAGAAACATCGATGAGAGAGAATCATCGATCAGCTGCCTCTTACACACCCCCTACTGGGGATGTGCCCGCAACCAAGGTACATGCCCATGACCAGAATCGAACCCGGGACCTTTTTGTCCACAGAGTGACGATCTATCTACTGAGCCAAACCAGTTTTGGCACCTTTATTAATATTTAACATCATACTATTTTAAAATTAAAAGCAGGATCTACCCTGTTTCCCCAAAAATAAGACAGTGTCTTATATTGATTTTTTCTCCCAAAGTTGTGCTAGGTCTTATTTTCAGGGAATGTCTTATCTTTCCATGTGCTAGGTCTTATTTTCAGAGGATGTCTTATTTTCGGGGAAACAAGGTACCTATCTATACATATTTATTTGTTCACTATACAGTAGACCAGAAATAGTTCCCTACAGGCCAATAGGACTTGGCTAAAAGAAAGTTTGTTTCCTCATAATTACCCATCGCTGTCTGCTGAAGGACTTGAGCTGGGAACTTAGCTTCTTATGATCAGGACTTTGGGGGGAAATATGAAAGTATTTAGTGGAAACCTTCTTTAGCTGCATCAGCATTAGTGAAGCGGGACTCATCACCGGTCAATGTCGCTCTAAAGGGCAGGAGGGAGTTCAGGGAGGATGGTTAAAACCAGTGGGTGCCTCCTGATGTGCAATAGAATCCTTTGGGAGCTCCAACATGATCACCATGGCATCACCTGGTAACACTGGCTGTTTCATTGTTCCGGAAGTGGGAGGGGCAGCCCTATTTTTGGAAGAGCTTACCAAGCAACTCCAGTGGGCAGATCAGGTGGAGAACCACTGTCTTGGAGGAAGCAGGATAGAACTCTCAGAGACTGACTGAGACCACTTATTTTCAGGCACTGTTTTGATTGACCCCACTGTCACCAGAGCAATAGCCAAGGACTTGTGGCTGGAGGTGGGATGAATAGATCACTGTGCTGTTTTTATTTTTTATTTATTTATTTTTTAATATATTTTACTGATTTTGTACAGAGAGGAAGGGAGAGAGATAGAGAGTTAGAAACATCGATGAGAGAGAGACATCAATCAGCTGCCTCTTGCACACCCCCTACTGGGGATATGCCCGCAACCAAGGTATATGCCCTTGACCTGAATCAAACCCTGGACCTTCAGTCCCCAAGTCGACGCTCTATCCATTGAGCCAAACCGGTTTTGGCTCGCGGTGCTGTTTTTATTCTCTAGAAATATGTATTGTATTTGACTACCAGTCCTCCTGGGTCATGGGTCAATGCTCAACCATTGAGCCAGGACAGCTGAACCATGTTCTTTATTTAGAAACCAGAGGAACAATGCACAAAATTCATGCAGGCCCTTGCAGCCCCAGCTTCATCCAGAAGGTCATCCGGAAAGGTCATCCAGCTGTCTGGTTTAATTAGCTTATTACACTTTTATTATTATAGATTAAAAGACTTATCTATTGTGATATACTACCCTATCTAAAGTGCTCTATTTTTGTTTCATTGCCATTAATAACAAATATAATACTTTTAGTTGCAAATAATTGCCGTTGTACATTCACATAGTTATAATATTGTTATATAATTATTAATTAATTTATGTATTAATCTTTGACATATATAAAATACAAAGTAACTATTTCAAACTGTATTAGTCTATCGATATAATGCAAATGCATAAAACAACTCATGCCCGGTTGCTGACTCAATTCCCAGTAGAGGGTGTGCAGGAGGCAGCTGATAAATGATTCTCTCTCATCACTGATGTTTCTATCTCTCTATCTCTCTCCCTTCCTCTCCCTTCCGCTCCCCCCTCCCTTCTTCTCTGAAATCAATAAAAAATAGATTTTAAGAAAAGAACATGAATGATATGCATTTTATATATAAATATTTACATTTGAAGTTTCTCAGACAAAGCTTGCCACAAAGAAATTGTACTTTCAAACATTCACATAGCACACAGATCGCTAGATTAATTTCCTTTCTTCAATTAGCAAGTTATCAGACTGAAGCTTTTGCAGTAACGATTATAACTCCCCAGAACATGACGTGTCAGGCCTTCATATATGTTATCAACATCCGTTAATTACCAGCGGGCTAGTTTCATACCTACTGTCATTATGACAGTAAGTCATGTCACAGTCTGTTCCAGCTCTACAAGATTACTGGTTCCTAATTATTGTTTGAGCAACTTAGCAGGAAAGTAATTAAGTAAAGGAAACAAAAATAAGGGAATCACTAAAGGCTCTGAGGACACTGGACAATGTGTTGTACAGTGGAAGGATAACGGGGAGATATGAAAAGTCAGAAGAAGAAAGTATAGGCAAAGTAGAGACAATTGGATCTGGAGTATAATTAAACAATAGGATGGCCATTAGAAAGATCTAGGAAATAGAATTACTCAAACTTTGTGGCTAGTTGTTTTGGGGGATTGGTCAGGGAAATGCTTATGATATTTCAAGTTTCTAATTGGTGAAACTGAATGGATATTAATGTGCCTGTGACATTCAGTAATATTATTCCATTACATATTATTAGGTAGAATGTGTTGAATTGTCATTAACCCATAAAATAGCTCATGAATAAAAAATAAAAAACAAGACCTACATAGGATGGATCATAGACAAAACTATGTTCCCATTTATCAAATTAAGTACAAAACAAAACAAAACAAAACAAAAACAGTTGAAATAGCAGGAAAATATAGCATTTTAGCACAGAAATAGCCTTATATAATTCAATTTAGGCTTATAATATGTGCTTTTATTGTAATACTAGAGGCCCGGTGCACAAAATTCATGCAAGAGTAGGCCTTCCTTCCCTGGCTGCTGGCACCCTACTTCCCTCTGGCACCCAGGACCTGGGCTTCCCTTGCAATCCGGCTTCATCCAGAAGTTCATCTGGTCTAATTAGCATATTTGCTTTTATTATTATTATAGATAATATATGGTTAATTGACACTGTAGTTAAAGGACTTTTCTAAAGACTTGGCTGTGATATGAAGTTATAAGAGTAGAAAGTGAGGTTGGAGAGAACTAAGCCCTAGGGAATCTTCTCCAAAAACAGAGACTTTTGGTGAAGATTCAGAAAAATTGGGTGAAATAAAAGAATATTGAAAATGATAACGAAAGAAAACTTTTCAATCACAAAGTTTTACTTGGGTAATAAAAGAAGTACATTTGACATTTTCTTGGCTAAAACTTTGATAAGCAGTAGGTGTTTCTGTGGAAACCTATTTACAGCAAAGCTCTATATTTGAAAAAAATTGGAACAAGATGTTCTTATTAGATCTCTTCTCCTTTCTTAATATCTCTATAATAAAAAGAGTTATTGGTGATTCATATAAAATAGATTCATTTCATCCTTTAATTATGTTTTAAGCAGTTCACTAATAAATGCACACAAGATAAATGTACACCCATAAGAAATATTAAAAAATGCAACAGAAGGAGTTCAAATTTTAATCTATGTTACTTCCCAATATCCTGGTAAATAGAAAACTGTTTCACACAGATAGTTGGTGTCATATTTTTATTTAACTCTATTTTAATGCTTATTTATTTTACACAGCTATATCTATATACAATTGAATGTGCAGGCTGTTAGGTGTAAAATTCATTGTGTCTTGACTAATTTAAACTAGCCTGCAACCAAAGATATATTCAACATAAAGAACATATACCTCAGAAAGTCTTATTGTACTCAAGTTATTTTCTATCATCCAGAGGCCAATTGCTCTAATTTCTATTAGATCTTGTTTACCCATCAACTTGACAATAAGTAGGATGACGAAGCATAAATTCTTTTTTTAAAATAAATCTTTATTGTTCAGATTATTATACATGTTCCTCTCCCCCCCTAAATCCCCCCCACCTGATTCCCCACCCCACCCCATGCCCTTATCCCCTGCCATTATCTTCATCCATAAGTATAATATTCTTGTCCAATCTCATCCTGCAACCCTTCTCCCTGAGAATTATGCCTTATAAAATAATCAATGTTGTCTGAAGTAGTAGATTGTGTAATATATAAAAAACATATTTACTCCCTCAATTGTGACAGATACTAGTATTCCTTTTTATTTTGCAATTTCTTAAGTCTCTCTTTTAGTATGCATAGTGTTGGAATTTTCAAGTGATTTTACTGCATCTACTGAGAAGAATAGAAGACTTTCTCTGTCTAAATTAAAAAAGTGACTTTCATGGACTGACTTAATTTTAAATACTGAATGAATTCCGTATTTCTGGTACAAATCATACTTGGTTATATTGTAGAGTTGACATTTTAACAATGAAGACGTTAGTGGTGCCAATGCCCATGCTGTCAAAAATCTGCATATACTTTTGACTTCCTGAAAATGTAGTTGTCCCTTAGTGCCCATAAAGTTTTAGTTCCATGAATACTCAAATCCATGGAGACTCGAATTCCTTATAGAAAATGGCATAGATCAACTCAAACAGTGGGTCATATGCATCCTTGGACTCCCAATGATAAATAGAAAACCAGCAAAGAGCACAGGTATTTATTTTTAAGAATCCATGTATAAGTGAACCCTCACTTGTGTTTGAAGGGTCAAATGTATTATGCTGAATTCACACAAATGTACATGAAGAAGTAATCTCTATTGTACATAAACTATTCAAGAAATTAGAAAAGGAAAGACTATTTTCTACTTCATTCCATAATATCAGCATCCTTCGGATACAAAAATTGTGTTGCTTGAATACTAGTTTGGGGTCATTTTGTTGAAGCAAAAAATAGGGAACCGTGATAATTAATTCATCCTACTTTTTATTTCTCATTCAGGGATCTCAACCATGTTATGTGCGTGCTAGATCTTATGACCCCAATTTCCCTTAACCACGTCTGAAATGTGGCATGTATTTAATAACATCTGGGATTTGTATTTTGAGAAATACAACCACATTATTGCTAGGGGAGACCACAGATGTGTAGGACTCCGGATACATTTGCATATTTTACTTGAATATTTTATTACCTTTTGAAGAAAATGTTAGAATTATATAGTCTGGAGAACCTATATTATGTGTCCAACATAAATTCTGTTGTTAGGTGAATTATTTATAACAGAAACAAAGAAACTTTATTGGCAAAACAGAGAAGCTATATGAAGTAAGTAAATTCATAGAAAGCCAGCAAGTTTATCTCTAATTATCTTTTATGATGGTGAAGTACTTCCTGTCTACAGCAAAGCTAGTCATTTTCTCTAAACAACTTTTTATTTACCAGGATATTGGGTTTTATTTAGCAAATTTCTTCATCATTGAAATATGCGGATATAGGATGGAGATTTTCTTTTTAAAAAATATAATTTTATTGATTTTTTACAGAGAGGAAGGGAGAGGGATAGAGAGCTAGAAACATCAATGAGAGAGAAACATCAATCAGCTGCCTCCTGCACATCCCCCACTGGGAATGTGCCTGAAACCAAGGTACATGCCCTTGACCAGAATCAAACCTGGGACCTTTCAGTTTGCAGGCCAACACTCTATCCACTGAGCCAAACCAGTTTCAGCAGGATAGAGATTTTCTTTTACTCCCTTTCGATGGAGTACACTTACTACACTTTATTATTATTCTAATATTATTTAACATGAAGTCTAAGATGAAACTAATCCCCAGTATATGCTCTGAAAAGAAAGGAAAACTCGTCTTGATTATCCTGTTCAAGCACACTGCCATATTTGTAGGGACCAATGCCAAGGTCATGGGTGGTCCCTTTTCACATTATATGGCATAGTCCTATTTCTCCGCTAGGACATCATTCTCCCCATGCCTGGTATTTTTACACATCCAGGCTCTGACCATCTTCAATGCTAAAGACAGTGTCTTCATGTGAGCGAGTGAACAGATTTATTTATATAACATGTGAGATGTTCCAGGCCAAGTCTCCTTGGCTTATATTCCTTGGGTTTCCTTCCTTATGAGCAAAGTGTGTGCAAGTTTGTCAGAAGTCTCTGCTAAGGTAGCAGGTCTCACAGCTGAGTGTTCCTCATTGGTGACACCATTGGTGGGCTTAGCATCGACCTAGGTGCACTCTGTATTATCCTCAGGGCGATTGGGGGACAAGATAATCTAATGTGAACATGAAGTTCATATTCTCTATTGGTTGGGAAGTTAGCTCATTTGGAAAGTAGAACATATAGACAGGCAGATTTTATCCAGACAATATGTCTGTAATTGCCCCTCAATTTGGAATTGAACTCGTAAATCTCAAATACATTTTATATGATTGAAGAGGTCAATATTATTAAACAGCCAGTCACATCAATAATAAAATATCTTGCATATACAATGTATTGTATATCCTAATATCTATATGATTTTTGTTAATTAAAAAAAAGAATTATTCACTGAGGTTCTGTTGTGTTTTGGAGTATTTTTCTTTACACAAAAATGATACCTACATTGTAATACTTGGTCTAAAAGTAAAACTTGAATGGGAGAGAATCAATGATATTAACAAGTTACACTACTCATTATTATTACCGATCAATTTCTAGACTGTGACACCTTCTAGATAACTACACAGCATTACCTGTAGATTGCTTTTGGGGGCATGAAACATTAGCTATGTCAACTTAAATCATCATATGGGAAACTTCATTTGGTTTCAGAATTCGTTCTATTGAAAGTGTTTAGAACATGCTCTTTTTCTGCAAAGGAAACCAAACTGCAATTAAAATTCCACATTGATGCTCAGTGTCACAGAGGCCAAGCAGCTTTCCTGCCTTTCTGCACGAGCTGCATGATGGGACTTTTCTTCTTCATTCTGAACTGTAAGCCTTGCTTTTATTCCCACAGTGATGGCTTTACTCCAATTACGGGGGAAGTAAATGGGTTCGGAATTATAATTGCATAATTTTGTGAAAGTAGGACACTGGTAATCCTTCAGCTAAGGGAGGGAGAAATAGGAAACTGACATTTTGAGGAGAAAATCAGGTCTTGTGATGGTAATAAAAGATTTGCAGACCAAATACAAACACAACACACACACACAAAAAGTAGTATCCGAACCGGTGGTGTTGATTAGGACAGTATATTGCCTTCCACTGTTCAGCTCCCAGTACTGCTCTTAGAGCTGATTCTCAGAAGGCAAGTAGCTCTCTGAAGGAGAAAGGGACCATGGGCCAAGGTTCTAAAGATGCAGGTCATCTTTAGAAGATGGGAAGTGTTGGAGAAACACTGAATGACCAACAAGACTCCAGTGAAGAGTGGCCCCACCCTAACAGTGAAGAACTTTTGCATGAGGTGCTATCGAAAGAAGAGGGATCAACATTTGGAAAGAGATCCATGACGCACATAGGTTTCATATATCTATTATCTGAATTGATCACTGCAAAGCCAGTGAAGCACAAAGAACGTGTATTTTATTACTACACAATAAGAGGGTGTTCTATTTCACTTGTGGTCAAGTTCAGAGAGATTCAATGTTTCTCCAGCACTAATAATAACTTTAATAGGTGCATAGCTTAGGATCATGGTCGTTGAGCAGTCTTCCTACAGATTATGGCCCAAATTCTAATTTATAAATGTTTTATGGCTTCAACTGAAGAAGTAACATCTATTTATTGGTCAATGTATCATAATTTTAATGAAACGATAATTGTTCTTTGTTACAGAACAATAGTTTGTGAATACCTAACCTTCATTACTATTTCTTTGACTAACACTACAGGGGCTATTCTTCTTAAGCTGGGAGGATATGATTTTGATTTAGGAGTTATTAAGTTTGAGATACACACAAGTGGAGGTGTTAAGGGGGCATTTATATACAGGAGTTTGAATTTTAATGAAGAAATTAACATAAATGTGGTTTTAAGCCCAGAAGATATTATGAATCACTAATAAAGTCTTGCTAGAATAGAAACCCTGGCCCATTTAAAACTCACACATGAGAAGAGACTAAAATAAATCAGCAAAAAGGAACACAGACACAGAGAACATCCAACTCAACATCAGAAGAACTAAGAAATAAATAGAGGAGTGCAGATAGAGGAAAATGTTTTCCATAGGAAGAGTGTTAAAAACAGCAAACTCAAGAGGTAAAAGTTAACAATGAAGAACATCTGTTTTGTTGAAAGCAGTGTTTACCTCGATTGAGGGGGGAAATGGTAAAGAGGAATTGAAACAAAGGACATACTCTTATTTTGAGACACCCATGGGAATGAGAAATACTGCTGACAAGAAAAAAATGAGATCTACAGCAGAAAAGAAAGAAGTGGTCTTAACTAACATTCCTCATTGGAAATACCTAAGCAAAAGAACAAAGAATGCAAACACAGTGCATCTAGCAAGGTAGGCATGGTGGCAAGGGGTATCGGGAAATCTCCTCATTGCTTCTTCTCAAATAAATAGAAAAAACTGAATGTTGTGATGAAAAGGAGATGTTTCAAATTTCAAGAGCCAGGAGATGGTCTCTAATAAATTGATTCGACCTTAATGGAGACTATTCTTTCATTTGAACTTCAATGTTTGGAATCTCTTGCTTTGGATGGAAAGGAAACCAATGCAATAAGCCTACATATTAGTAGATTTATTAGGATATCAGTGTTTGAGAATTGAAAATACTTATAAAACAAGAGCCATCCAAGGAGATGAACTGGTGTAAGTAAGTGTCCTGTACAGCAGAGAGCATATTTCGTTAAAGAACTGAATTTTATTCAGATAATCCAGCATAGCTAGAAGGCATGAACAGCAAGAACATGGTGTGGGGCGAGACAGCAATGGAGTTCTGGGGACGGAACCCTGGAAATCAGGTGAAGGGAAGCAGCCTTGATTGCAAGCACTAAAGATAGGCATTGGAGCATTTCACAGCCAGGAGCTGATCAATTCCTATGAACAGGTTTAGTAAAAACAGGAGATGCCTGTACACCACTGAGAGGTAATTTATCTGTCAATCAGGTGATAGACAGAGCTAATCTGCAAAACACATTGGTGAGAGAGAATAGTCTGAAGAGAGATGAATAAGGTGGGAATGTCAGGAATCAGTGAGGAATTCAAATGCAGAGCGAAAGAAAAGAAAATATTGCTGAAACCGGTTTGGCTCAGTGGATAGAGCATCAGCCTGCGGACTGAAGGGTCCCATGTTCAATTCTGGTCACAACCCCAGTGGAGAGTGTGCAGGAGGCAGCTGATCGATGTTTCTCTCTCATTGATGTTTCTAACTCTCTATCTCTCTCATCCTCTCTGTAAAAAATCAATAAAATATATTTTTTAAAGGAAATATCAAGGGTATATTCCTAAAACATATTAGATGGTGCCCCGTAAATATTGGAAATGTTATTTCTGTACAATTAGACACATTTCTGGAATGAGAAGCATGATATATTTCACTAGAAATTAACAGCATTCTCAATTACCCCTAACATGTATATAATTGTTTGTAAATATATAGTTAAGAGATATGTGGCATAAAGTCGTCAAAACTTTGATTCAGTTATTAAATGTGCAGATGGTTAAAGTAGAGGCTGGTCAAAGAAATCCAATTGTAATGAACTCATTCTGCTATGGATCTAAATCTACAGGATAATGTCCACCTAGTAAAAGAAAGGACAATAGATACTTTTGATGAATCAGAACCTTCAGACATCATTGTTATAACCCAAAAAATCTTGCCTGGCCAGCATGGCTCAGTGGTTGAGAGTTAACCTATGAACCAGGAGGTCACATTTTGATTCCCAGCCAGGGCACATGTCAGGGTTGCTGGCTCAATCCCCAGTAGAGGGTGTGCAGGAGGCAGATGATCAATGATTCTTTCTCATCATGTTTCTATCTTCCTCTCTCTCTCCCTTTCCCTTTCCTTCTCCATCTCCCCCTTCATCTCCCTCTCCCTCTCCATCTCCCTCTCCATCTCCCTCTCTTCCTCTCTCTACAAACCTGCACATGTGCCCTGACTAGGAATCGAACTGTGATCTCCTGATTCAAAGGTCGATGCTCAACCACTGAGCCACACCAGCTGAGATCTAGTGGTATTTTTGATTGAACATTCTACAATGAATTGGGCAGCTTCACACACACACACACACACACACACACACACACACACACACACACACAATCTCACCTAGACCAAATATCAACAGTGCCGAGGTTGAAAGCTCCAGTATTGAAAGTGCTACACGGTTGTGAAAACATCTAGACTTAATGGACATGCTTTACACTAAGATGTCTACTGTCCACAATTTCCTTTAGCAACAGGACCTCTTGGTGTGATGCATTTCAGGTTGCTCACAGTTACGTGTAATGTACTCGTTCACTTCTGAGACTAAACTACACTGTTAATTGGATTTCTTTGACCAGCTTGTACTTTAATCATCTGCACATTTAATAACTGAATCAAAGGTTTGACAACTTTATATCGTGGGAAGGTGCTTCTAATTCCAGGTGACAAATTGTAAATGGTTTTATGTGCTATTTTTCTCCCATGTTGATATATTTTCATCTTGGATCATTACTTTCCACAACCACAACACATCTTGGCTTTTTCATGCATCCCTAATGAAGACAATTAAAATCCTTGGTATACATTATATGGATGGGATCTCTTTTTAATTGTTCATTGTTTGCTTTCATAGTGATCAGTTATATTCAATGAGCCTTGACATTAAAGAGCAGCTTGACACTCCATGTTTTAATTTATAAATTCAGGGGATCCTGACTATTATTAAAGGGTCAATCAAAGAGTTGGAATCTACTGAACCAAATAAACTGATGATCAAAAACAAACCCAGAGTCATAGAAGCAGGAACAGACTGTTGAACCTCAGAGGGACGGCAGGGGACAGTGGGTGGGAAGAGATCAATCAATGAACTTCTGTGCACATATGCATCACCCATGGACACAGACAATGGGGCAATAAGGGCCAGGGGGTGGGGTGCGAATGGGCTGGAAGAGGTTAATGAGCTTTAAAAGAGGACCTATGCAATATTTTCAACAATAAAGATTAAAAAAAAAAAAAGAGTTGAAAATCTGGTGATAATCAACAAAGGGTATTATAAAGAAAATAATATTTCAAATAGCTTCAGAGAAAACTTACCAAATTAAAAGGATCTTCTTTGGTCTCAGAAAGCATGACAAGGAACTCAATAAAAAAAATTATTGTCTTCTATTTTTCTAAAATAAATTATCTGACATCTTTTAAGATTTTATGTTTCCTAAATAACACAAGTTGCTCAAATGCCTCCATGGAGTAATTATTTAAACCTATATCAACTGCCCTAGCCAGTTTGGCTCACTGGATAGAGCATTGGCCTGTAGACTGAAGGATCTGGCTTTGATTCTGGTCAAGGGCATATCCCTGGGTTGCGGGCTTGATCCCCAGAAGGGGGTGTGCAGGAGGCAGCCAATCAATGATTCTCTCTCATCATTCATGTTTCTCTCTCTCTTTCTTCCTCTCCTTTCCTCTATGAAATAAATAAAATAAATAAAATATATTAAAACATAATAAACCTACATTAGTTGAATATAAGAGAAGAAACAGTACAAGTGAGATAATAATGAACAACTGACCCTGACCTTAATATTAACATTATTAAAGAGCAGTGAGGAATGTGGCAGCTAAAACAGCATGACAATTGAAAGCAGGGGGTCAATTGCTGCCAGGTGGTGACAGATCTGACATTTCAGAAAAACAACTTATCCAGATATCTACCTAGACTCTCTTGATTTTATATGTTGAACATTAAATACCCAGCGAATTGAAACTGTAAGGTCAAATAAAACATCAACTAGCTGCATTTGGCCGATACATTTTATTTCTCTTTCTTCCTTTCGTCTCAATAGATTTTCAGACTGGTGCTGAATTTAGAAGACAAGTCCAAAATATTAAATTTTACATTTATCTCTCTATATAAGAAAGGGACTCAGCTTTGCTGATTCTGGTAGTTAATTTTAGGTCAAGTTGGCTCGACCACAGTGCTCAGATATTTGATCAAATATTATTTTGAGGGCTTTTGGATAAGATTAAAATTAAATCGAGTAAAGCAGACTGCCCTCCATAATGTGGGTGGGCCTCATCCAATCATTTGATGGTGTTAAAAGACCAAAGACAAATCTCCTGGGAGCAAGAAGGAATTCTGCCAAGAGATGGCTTTTGGATTGCTAACAATGCTCAGTCCTAAATGAATGTGGTCAAGATGGGGGATTTTCTTTTTTGGCCCAGACCCCATACCTGTCGAATGGACGCATCATGCTGAGAACATTGGGGCCCTGATTATTCTTGGCCCAGCTCCTGAAGGTCCCACACCAGGAGAAGCAATGAGAAAGGACTTCAGATAGCTCCACCCATACATATAATCTTTTGGGCAGAAAATCATAAGGAAATTACACACAAAAAAGTGATTATCTACCTAATAAAAGAGCAACATGCTAATTGACCGTACCTTCACGATGCCCACCAGCCAATCAGGAGTAGATATGCAAATTAACCCAACAAAAAATGGTGGGTTAATTTGCATACATGGGCCATGTCAGGTCAAGGAACCAATTTTTATACCAAAGTTTTCTAACCCTGAGCAAGTTTTAGTTTCAGTTGTTTAGTTTAGGGGTGTGCAAGTTTGTGACTTTCACACATATTGAATGCTTTAAACTCAATTTGTTTTAGAAGAATGATATACACATTCATTTCCACATGACCAACACTGCCAAACTCATTATTCTGTCATTATGATGTATGGATCTTGCATCTTGGTCTTATTGAATGTTTCTTTTTACCTAATCAGAATCTGATGATAATTAATATGGTATCTAGAAGTCTCATCTGCCTGGACATGAGGGATTGAACCCACATAGCTGATTTCATTCTTCAGAACATTTGGTTAATTTATCATTTTGGCACAAACATTCAAACTTTTTAAGATTGGTTATTGTGATGATTGTTGCCATTAATTAGACCTTCATTATTTTTTGTTATATCTATTAATATGTATCTGATTAATTTTATTTGACCCACACCTATCCATTAGGAACCATCGGCCAAAAATACATAATCACCTATGTATATTTTACTTCCTTACTCATTTTCACAAATATTAAACATAGGCTATCACCTTTACTTTTTTTTGGTATGAAATTACCATTTGAAATTCTTGTGTTACACCTTTGAATTTTTTGCACATTATTCTGACTTAAGGAACTTACAAAAAAATGTTTTTAACTAGATGTAGCTACTTCTACAATAATGAATTTCAATTGCTTTCTTTCTCATAAACAGAATTTGGGACATGTGTAGATGCTTCAGACACATACTGCTTTTTGCAAGCTAAAATAGTGGACTAATCTATAGCCAGTTTGGCTCAGTGAATAGAGTGTCAGCCTTGGACTAAAAGGGCCCAGGTTCAATTCTGGCCAAGGGCACATAACTTGGTTGCAGGCGCCATCCCTGGCCCTGATCCCGGTGCCCGTGGGAAGCAACCAATCAATGTGTCTCTCACACATCTATGATTCTCTCTCTCTCCTCCTCCTCCTCCCTTCCACTCTATTATAACAGTTAAGATGAAATGTTCTAATAAACTTGGTAAATATTTCTAGTGTGCAGACAAAAGAGAAACATAATGGGATATACTCTGAAGCAGAAGGTCATATGACATGGTAATATGTACTAGTACATGGTATTGAAAGGAGGTGTGCAGACCTGAAATGTCATGGCTGACATGTACACATAAGGAACTGATTGACATTGAAATTGGAACTCAAGAGAACTGTTGGCCCAGAAAGAAACTCACTACAGACTGATTCATTTGCCTCTCAGCATAACCATTGTTGCTTGTCTCAGTTTCGGTTCTTATAAATGTATTTCTAGTATCACATGATCTCACTCATCTAAGGGAAATAATGAACAACATAAATTGATGAACAAAAAACAGACCCGGAGACAGGGAAGCATCAACCAGACTGTCAAACTTTAGAGGGAAGGTAGGGGAGGGTGGGGGGAAGGGGAAGAGATCAGCCAAAGGACTTGTATACATGCATATAAGCCTAACCAGTGGACACGGACAACAGGGAGGTGGGGGCATGAATGGGGAAGGGATTGGGATGGGAATGGGAGGGAAATGAGGACAAATATGTGCTACCTTAATCAATAAAGAATTTAAACAAAAGAAAGAAGGTGTGGTCTAAGGAAAGGAGACAGCAAAGGAACCATGGTGGGACATTTAGCAGGAAGTCAGCAGATTAGCAGAACTTTAAAATATATACTTCAGAAAACATAGGTGAAAGTTATTGTATGGTTATGCCATGTACCAATTAAATGTCATCTGAAATGATGCAAAGTGTACCCATATGTAGACTTTTAGAAATAATAGGTTGATATAATCTGTAGAGTTAGTTATTATGACGAGTTTAATAGAACGTTTTAGTTTTTTCATATCAATTTCAATCATTATATTAAATTAGGACTCTTAAATTATATCTATACATATTTTTGAATAAAATATAATTATAAATTGCCTACTAGAATTGACTTTAAAGAATCATTCATTTAAGTTTGTTTGGTAACATGCTCTAATTCCTATTATCTTTGTTTGTAGGATAGTTTTTAATATTTCTCCTTTGTTACCATTTAGTACTTCACTATTAACATTTTATCTAACCTCTCTCGGAAATAATTTATCATGGATGGCCTTTGTGCAGATGAATATTTAAAACTGAGCCTCTGTGATTGGTAAATATCAGAAAGCAGAAATCCTGTAGGAATTCAGAATGGTTTTCTCACTAGTAGTCTACTCTTTACTGCCAAGAAGGACCAATTTTTACACACAGTTACATCAGATGATGCGATATTTAAACAGCATACAATAATGCACATTGTCAACTCCTAAATTAAATATCAGGAGGATTAATGTAAAATTGGGTCAATCTCAAATATTTGTAATTACAATTGTTAGTGCTTTATAAAACAAAACATAATTACAAGTGATCTCATTTTTACATTGTCATTTAATGTAGGCCAGCCCCAATTGATTTATGTCTGACCTATAAAAATGTATACTAGTAAATAAAAATATGTATGTAGTCTGTGCTTTTCAAATTTAATCGCATACACATTTTATATTTATTGTGATAAAATTATACACCCATATTTACTCCCCAGTGGAGATGATCAACATGGATATGTAAAATCTCTTATATTTTTCCTTATCATCACTCCTATCATCACTAATGACTTAAACATCCACAACCCAGGTATGTACCCTGCAGTCTGTGAGCTGCTGCTCTAACCATTGAGCCACAGAGACCCAGGCTCCAATTTTGTGTTATTTCTTCTCACTAAACCATTAAACCTGAGTAGATCCTACAAAAGACCAGTAGCCATGGTCAAACACTGATGGCAGAAGTGAGAAGATGAGGATTTATTGAGATGAATGTTCCTTCTCATAGTCCATAGTTTTAAACTTAGAATCCTGGTTTATTTGCATCCCTCTGGGTACAAATTATTTAAATTTCTTTAGTGTATTAAAGTTTCCTAGCTTGCACCATCCTTTGTAAATGAGCTTCACAAAAGCCATTCATTCAAATGTTAATTAACATTTCCAACTACTTTGGTTAGAAATATATTTCTCCAGAATTTGCTTATACATCTATTAAAATGGAAAGGTTTTTAATGAATGAATTAGCAGGTACACTTAGCATGAAGAAAACTAAGAAGCCAGACAGCTACAACACTTCATCAGTTACAATCTACAGAAAAAAAGTAAGAAAACTGGTGTATTATTTAACTTACTCATGAAAATTAGCATAGGCTTATATATTCTAGCACTGAAAATATTTCCTGGGACAACTTAAATTTGAAATCCAACCTAGAGTGGAAGTACTGCTTTTATTTGAAGAACTTATTCTGGAGACTAGCAGATGAATTATTTCTATAATCTTTCATAAAAGACAGAAAAGTTTGAAGAGAAAAATTTAAGTTGACAGGAAATCTTATACTTTACTGTTTCTTTAACATTCAGTGACTGTTTTATTAAAAATTAGAAATGCAATCCTAGCTCAGAACATTCCTTACTTACTGAAATTGGGAAGGAGTAGGTACTAATGCTTGAACAATTCATTCAAAATATGAGAACAGTAAGATCCATTAGAGTGAGTCAGAAACAAACACAGGTCAAGAATTCAGAATTTTTTTTTGGCCTAGCCAAGTTTTCTTTCCCTATAAATAGCTTCTGAAACTAAAAGAACAAACAAACAAAAACAACTAAAAACAATTCCCCCCCCCCCAAAAAAAGAAAAGAATAAAGAAAAAAATAGAACAGATATATAGGGTATCCCAAAAATGTATACCCATTTTGAATAATTATTAATTCCAAAGGGTTAAATCTCAAAAGAAAGAAACATTACTTGAGGTATCAAAAAAAGAGTGTGCATACATTTTTTGGGACACCTTGCATTTGTTTTTTCAAACAATATAAAGTATATTTGTAAGAAACTAATATAATGTGAACATGTGAAACCACCCAGTTTACAAAAACAATACTGTTTGACTCTATATACCATCATTCAAGTTAGAATCTTTGTGTAATCAATGCTAGAATTAAGATCAGTAGCATATTTAGCGTCCTCAAAATCTAATGTTGACATTAATAAACAAGATAGATGCTGCAATAGTATCCATACCACCTGTGAATAATATCACCTGTGAATTTCCTTCTACGACCATGTTTTTTTTCCAGTTGTAACCTTTAAAAAATTGTCTAATTTCAAGCTTACTCAATAGTTACAGATTTTCAAATCTGATACAATTCATTGACAAAAATTTTGCACAAGGCCTTTGTGTGTTGACAAGCATTTGTATGTTGAGATGCAGATCTGTGCATAATTGATAAAACAGCAGCTTCTAATTGTATATTAACATGAATGAACTTACTTTTTTAAATTAATCCTCACCCGAGGATATTTTTTCCATTGATTTTTAGAGTGAGTGGAAGGAATGGGTAGAGACAGAGAGAAACATCGATGTGAGAGAGACACATTAATCGGTTGCCTCCCACACGTGCTCTGGCCAGGGCCAAATTCTACAACTCAAGGATATGCCCTTGACTGGAATTGAACACTTGACCCTTTAGTCTAGGGGCCAATGCTCTAACCATTAAGCAACCATCCAGAGTGAGTGAACCTATTTTTATATGGTGATATGCATCTGTTTCTGTAGTTTATGGAGTGTATTTCCTGCTGAAATAAAGATAGGAATATTCCCAAATTAAAAATTAGTAGAAGGCAGATTTTCCCCCCACTGCTTTTGGATAAGATTCTGACAATAAACAGTGGGAGGGAAATTCATCTCATTCCCAATTATAAATAAAATACAAGCATTCTTTCCATCTTGTGTTTAAAAATACAGCAGGGTAAGAACAATTATAAAATTGAGTTTCAATGAAATTATATGGTTTATTTACTTTTCTTTTTAAAAATTGTGCAGAGTGTTCCAATGGAAACTCAAAGAGACCCTTGCAAAAATAAGCTCAACTGCATAGATGGAAAAAACATATCATGCCTTCTAGTTGTTTGCTAAAACTTATTAGACTAAGAGATCCAACTAAATTGTCAATTTTATTTCAAATAATCAATTAACTCATATACTTATTTTACTTTCTATTCAATATGATTGAAACAATCTTTTAAAGGTAGAATTGTTTTTTGAAAAGATATACAGATTAAGTATTATGCTGACAAAAAATAAGAGCTAGCCCTGGCAGGTGTGGCTCAGTTGGTTGAGCATCCAAAGGTTGTAGGTTTGATTCCCACTCAGAGCACATGCCCAGGTTGTGGATTTTTTTGTTCCCAGTAGGGGTGAGTATGGGAGGCAACCTATTGATATTTCTCTCTCACATCCATCTTTCTCTTCCCCCTTCTTCTCTCTCTAAAATAAAGAAAAAGTATTTTAATTAATAAATAAAAGCTAAACATAAGCCCTGAACTCATACATGAAATATAACTGTACAAAGTCATAATGTGAGTTGTAGGGTAAATTGTAATTTAATCTTAGGTCATATTTGATTGTATAGGTCTATATAGATGACTGTGATATAAGTATATCAAGAATAACTTACTTTAAACAATTATTTATTTATATTATTTCAAGGTGGAAGGAGGGAAATACATGCTTGGCACACATGTGACATTTACTACAATACTAAACACTATTTCTGGTTTAATTTCTCAAAAAAAATCAAGATTATAGATGCTGTATTAAAGGCACATTAGACTTCATGATTGTGGAAAGTTGGTGAGAAATATTGGCTCTCATTTCAGGAGTCCTAGATTTGCATCCTAACCCTACTCTAAGCTTGACCACAATCACAAAATGTGTGATGAGAGAAATTCATGTCTTTGTAAGAAGTAGAACTTCATATAAGACTTTGTATTCCAATGATTCTGGATCTTCTCTTCAGATACTTTAAAAGAAAGAGTAGTATAATCAGGATTGTGTTTCAGAATGATTCTTCTAGTTATAGTGAAGTAAAAGACTGAAGAGGACAACAGGTTACTGAGTATATCTATTAGGAAACAACTAAATATTTTAAATGAAGATGATAGAAGCCGAATTCAGGGTGATAAGGACAGAGCAGTGGGTGGGAGAGAATAAAATTAGAAATGTAAAATCAGTATTTATGATAGCAGACATTAGTGTATAATTTTAAGATGAAGAAATGGACACACAGGGAGCTCAAGTAACTTTCCCAAAGCCATAGACCTAAGGAAAGAGCTGTGATTTGAACTTAAATAGCTGGCTTAAAAGTCTACGTTATTAACTTTATTCGCTATAAAAAATATTAAATGCACATGATAAGTAAGGAAAAGAGAGATAGGAATGATTTCCATATTTCAGATTTCAATAATTAAGTGTATGGCCCTAACTAGTTTGGCTCAATGGATAGAGCATTAGCCTGTGGACTGAAAGGTCCCAGGTTCGATTCCAGTCAAGGGCATGTTCCTAGGTTGCGAGCACATCCCCAGTAGGAAGTGTGCAGGAGGCAGCTGATTGATGTTTCTCATCAATGTTTCTAACTCTCTATCCTTTTCCATTCCTCTCTATAAAAAATTAATATATATATTTTTAAATTTAGTGTATGATGATGATAGTCAATGAAATATTGACTATGTGTAGGAGAGAAGAGTTTGTAACTACAGCACACTGACCTCATTCCAGGCATGATTTTAGGGTCTCAGTTTCATGATGCTTCTCTCTAGAACTTAGGATGAAAGAGTAGTTTCCAATTGGGGCACACCCATTCTCATGTCAAAGGGGGGAAAATAGAAGTAACTGAGTCACATAATGACCCTTACAGTATATGCTCAAATTTAATTTGTCAAAGAAAGTGACCTAGTCTAGACTAATACAAGATGAGAAGATTTTTCCTCCCACATTGAGAGGCCACAGGGTAAAATCCTGAAAAAATAGGTCTGACAGAGAGAAGGGAAATTTTTAACAAAAACACAATCAACAATATAGAGGGCAGAGAATTCCCTCTGCAACAGCAAGGGTGAAAGGAAGATGTCTCGAGCCCGGAATGAGCTGATATGTTCGTGGTATAAGGAGAAAATGAGTTCAGTTGATTCACACTGAGTTTCAGACAGCTTTGTAGGAAGCTCATCCTTGAAGCAGACAGTTAGATACACGGTTCTGGTAATTAGAAATAATATTTAAGGGTAGGGAATATAGTTTCAAAGAAGGGTCTGGGATGAAAGGGAAGTAAATAAAGCTATTTATGAAGAACGGACTGTGGTTTCAAGGGTGATGAGAGCTGACGATTATGTTCTCAGGTGGGTACTAATTTAAAAAAATGATATTTCCCCTTAAAAGTGCATCACTCATACTTTGCTTTTTAGTATGCCTGGATCATAATTTAACCCTTTGCACTCCGAACCATTCTGGACATTGGCTACCAGCTACTCGACGCTACTTTGCGGCGGAAACGTGCGTTGAAATAACTCAATTCCCCGTAATCACTAATAAACTGCAATGTCCCCTGAGAGGGGACATCCGAGTGATATGCTAGAATTCTGATGTCCCCTGAGAGGGGACAGCGGAGTGCAAAGCGTTAAGTTGTGTACATCATTAAGAACTAGAGGCCCTGTGCATGAAATTGTGCATAGGTAGGGCCCCTAGGCCTGGCTGGTGATCAGGGCCAATTGGGGCCTTCCAACTGCTGGCCAGGGCCTGCCTCCCCTGGCTGCCAGCTGTGTGCCAGGGCCTTCCTTCATTCCGAACTGCCCCCTGGTGGTCAATGCATGTCACAGCTAGCAGTTGAATTCCAGGTTTAAAAATCAATAAAATATATTTAAAAGGAAAGAAAATGTCAGCGAGAGAGAATCACGTGTATTTATACATTCGGATAGAAGAAGAAAATGTATGGAAACAGGTAATGACCAAAAAGGGGAAGAAAGCTCATAGAGAAGCCTCATGATCCTGTCTGTTTTCTCACTGCGGCATTAGGTATATTCAAGGGTCAAGAGAAAATGTGGGGTTAACGGAGTGAAACATATGTGAGGAGTGAGGACACTTTTTATTACAGTGGGAAGTAATAAAAAGAGCAGCATTATCTAATATGTATAGCAAGGGTTGAATGAACCATCCACTGTGCCAACCACGTTCCTCCTATATTACTTGATGTTTCATTCCCAGACTCTGACTGAGGTCCAGAGATAAGATACACCACTCTTCAGGAACAGGGATGAGTTTCTATCCCAGCACTTCTGACTCTGAATCTCATGTCCTTACTGCAAACCCCGGATGAGGTTAGGAAGCTGTCCCGACAATGCTTTTAGCAAAGTACAGGAGAGGAGAGGAGTTCCTGTGGGTGGAGGAGCTTAAGTGGGTGGTGGCACCGTTAGGGCCTGTCAGGTCAGTTCCCAGAAGTGCTCAGCATCCTTCCTGGAACTGAGAGATGAGGAGATAGGTGATCCAAGGTTGATGAGTGGGAGGTGGGTGCTTCAGAATGATGATGCAAGGAGCTTGTTGGGTGGGACTGAAGTGCACTATTCTTTTATCAGTGAAGCTAAAGCAGAGGTAGAGCAGGAATAAAGGCCTAAGAAAGAGGAATGAGAGGGGGACATGTTGTAATTAAGCTTGAACTAAAGGGCGCATGATTCCGATATTTCCTGAGGGTCACTTGAAATCATCTGTGCAACCAAGTACAACTTAGAAATATATGTTACTAATTACTTGTATGTGTAGGACTTTGGGAGATAAAGGTGTTTTTTTTTAAAAAATATTTAGATGATATTAATATTTAAGAAAGGAGGTGAAAAGGAGAATGAAACCATGCAGGCATGTGTGAAAGGTGGGCTATTTTTATTCAGAGTTACCACAGATTCTCTCCCACCTGCATTTTCCTAGGCATCTCTGATTCACATGCTTAATAGTATCACACGGGCATCCAATTGCAGAGATTAACTGAAGCTAATATTTAAAGAGTATGAGATTAAAACACACACACACACACACACACACACACACACACACAACCTAACCAACTTTCCTTCCCAACGATATTACACAGATAGAACATTCCTGCATAAAACTGTGATTTCTTTCAGCCATAATTGCATTTTCTCCATTTTTTGGTTTTGTGAATTCCCACTCAACCTTCAAAACCAAATTTATATTTTAAAAATCCCTGAGCATTCCCAAACACTACATTTAATGTGTCTCAAAGGTGTGTTTTCACCTTGGCTATCCACTACCTTGTATAAATCCCTGCCATTTCAAAGACTTGATTTTTATGTGTGTCTGCCAATCTACAATAAGAGCTAGAACTATTTCTTGTCATCTTAAAAGAAATAAAAATTACTTTTTAGTATTGATTTGTTTTTATTTTGTAGATAAAAACTATCCTTTTGGTTAAATAGGTTTTTAAAAAAATATATTTTTATTGATTTCAGAGAGAAAGGAAGGGGGAGAGAGAGAAACATCAATGATGAGAGAGAATCACTGATCAGCTGCCTCCTGCACACCCACACTGGGGATCAAGCCCACAACCTGGGTGTGTGCCCTCACTGGGAATGGAACTGTGACCTCATGGTACAGGGGTCAACACTCAAACACAAACCAAACCTATCAAGGAAGATCTATCCATATAGTTAATGGCACTCTTGACTAGTACTATTATAAATAATGCTACAATAAATATTCTCATAAAATTATGAATATATTTATGGAAAAGAAAACTGGATTCGTTAATGAATCATGAAGAATGTTTTTATGATTCTCACTTTTCTGATGTGGAATCAAGATTTAGAGAAGTTAAATATCTTGCCCAAAGTCACTCATTGAAAGAGGTAGATGCCCAGTATTCAAAGACATATTTAAAATCCCAGTTTTAATCCATTTGTGATCCAGCATGAACCTGATGCTACTTTTGTATTTCCTGTTAGAATCTAAAGTAAGAGACCAAGGACATATCATTAATGGAGTAAATCAATTAAAGAAATCGCCAATTTCGGAATCTCATGAAATAAAGAGAAAAATGTCTCCCATAAACACACACACACACACACACACACACACACACACACACACACAGAGAGAGAGAATGGACTTTACATAAACTGAAGAGTGGACTTTAATATTTTCTTAACAATGAAATAAAGATTTGACTTTAAAGGAGCTATAATTCAATGTCCATAAAACTGCTTACTGGTAAAACATGAGGGTCATCTGCACTTTGGTAGAAGTGATGGCCGCATAAACTTACAGAGAGCACACTTAGTGGACAGCACAGCTCGTAGCACCACCCGTTTTGTTATCACAGAATTCCTATTAGATGAACCCACTGTACTTCCTTTCCTTCCTCTCTTCCTTTTTTCTGTCCTCCCGCCCTCTGTCCCTCTCTCCCTTCTTTTCTTTCATATTTTTCTTGATCAAGAATGTGAAAGTGTGACCTAGCTGGTTTGGCTCAGTGGATAGAGTTTTGTCCTGCGGACTGAAGGATCCCAGGTTTAATTCCAGTCAAAGGTATGTACCTTGGTAGTGGGCACATCCCACGTAGGGAGTGTGCAGGAGGCAGCTGATCGGTGTATCTCTCTCATTGATGTTTCAAATTCTCTGTCCCTCTCCCTTCCTCTTTGTAAAAAATTAATAATATGTATATATATATATATATATATATATATATATATATATATATTTAAATATAAAGAGAATGTGAAAGTGTGAGGCATGAAGAAAATAAGAGCAATGTATTGAAAGCCTCACAGATAGCAGAAGTACTTGAACATAGGCTAGTTGTCTTCAGAGTCTGTCATTTCAACCATTTAGCAAAATACCTTATACTATGGTTTATGTTAAGGACATATTTCCAAGGTTCAGTTGTCTCTGTAAATATCTTTCAAACCAACATGAAAGTAGAAAATTTTCAGTGTTTCTCAAGAAAAAAAAATCTTTTTCACATGTGTACCTACTCCCTCGCTAATTTTATCAAAATACAACCGGAACTGGAACTTTTGGAGTAAATGGACATTGATTAAACCAGTTTTTAATAATTGCATATAGTTTACTTTAACTGGGAACACTCCAGTATAATTGCTGTACAAAAATGCACATTAGGAAATGAGAAATATTCATGAGGTATGAAAATCAATGTAATAAAAAACACAGGAGTGCACGCTATGATTTTATTGTGTTTAATTTAAGCATGGAGCTGAGCATAGCCACCTGCATACCACAAAAAGTTATCACAGTATAATTTGCAAAACATATCAAAATATATTAAAAAACACATTGTCAGAGTAAAACCTTGTAAATTTACTGCTCTCATCTTCAAAATCCCATGTTTTATAGAATGTGTAAAATCGTGTACACACGAACAGATGATCATTATATCAAGATTTTACTGTAGAGCAGAAATTAGGCTCCATTCAAGGTTTTATGACAAACAATGTTGCACCTTTACAAGCTCAGGGCATGCTGGGAAAAAACCTGCAGAAAGACAGTGGAGTGCCTATTATATCTGCAATGATTATGATGGTAATGAGGCTGTTATCCTTGAGATCATTACCAGCATCTTAATTCCCTGAAAACATAAGCAGGTTGTGGAATGTCGTCTTGAATCTGAAAGAACAGAATTAGAAGCAGAGAGCACATTTCAAAGGCTGGGAAAGTTAGGGTCAGGAAGACATAGTAGTGCATAGAGGTGGTAGTGATTTCAAAGGCACAATGAAGGTGTATTCAGTGACAATTGATTGTCCTTCATCAACAATGGGGTCCCCTCAGATCCCATTGCATCATACTTACCCAAAAATCCTTTTGTAAAGATAACGTGTTAAAAAGTTTTATGGTCCTACCGGCCTGGCTCAGTGGTGTATTGGTCAACTTATGAAATAGGAGGTCATGGTTTGATTCCTGGTTGGGCATATGCCAGGGTTGTGGCCTAAATCCTCAGTAAGAAGCATGCAAGAAGCAGCTGATCAATGGTTCTCTCTCATCATTGATGTTTCTATCTCTCTCCCTCTCTCCCTTACTCTCTGAAATCAATAAAAATGTATCTAAAAAACAAACAAACAGTTCTATGGAAATCAAATCTATATAAAAGAGGCATTATGAAATGTTTTCCTTTCCTGTCTGAATAAATGAAGATAAATGCTCGAGGGGGACTCTTCGTTGGCATCCTTACTGAACTTTTGCTCATGAGAGATTTTTTTAAAAAACTAATTTAGGGCAAAATCAATGGGTGGGTGTTCAATTTTTGGCAAATGAGTTGACTTGGAAAAAATAACACATTGATAGTTTTACATTCTTCTTAATGAAAATGCCTATATTTCTCATTGTTTTCCAGACAGATACTTTTTAAACTTCTGCCTACGATAGTAGTGATAATTCTTATAAAGATTGATGAACTTTCTGAATATTTAACTTGTGATCAATTGTCTCTTTATACTCAATACAATTGCATGAGGCAAAGGGATTTAAACATATATAGATCACCACTGTTGAAAGTTTTAGAAAACTCACACCAATCTGATTTTACTTTAGCAACAGAAACAATAAAAAGCCCCAAAATGCTGTTTTAAAATCTATTACATTGTGAAACATAATTAGAATTTTCAAATAATTTAATTTTTTTTTTTGCTTCCATTAGCTTTTTGACTACTTTTATTTTCTTCCAGTGGACTGGCTGTTCTGCATATATGCAAACACAAGGCTAATTATTTATTTTTCAAGTGTGCACATAGGGGCAGAGCAAATAGTAACAGGAAATGAGAAAGTTGTCAAATTTGGCATCTCACGGATCTGAGTTTGAAATTTACAATCTACTGTTTAACAGCTTTTTATGATATTTTGTATATGAGTTTTAGATTATTCCCCTGTAACTCAGAGATAATGTCTTACCTCTCTGAGTTATTGGGGCATAAAAATTATATGATATATAAAGTAGAAACACAGCTCAGCATTCATTTGTAAAGTATTTATTGATTCTCAACTAAGAGTTAGGCAGTATACTAACTACGCTTCAAAAAGCTCAGGGAACTCACAGACAAGTCCACATAAAATACTAACCTTTCTCTGCTCCTTTTCATACTTTTACTTTCAGGAGAATTTGCTGATATAATTGTTTGGAGTCCAGACTATTACCTAAGCTAAAATCAGTTACTTTTTATTTCTTTTCGGGTTGCTGAATCTATAGGCTGATTCTTCTCTCCCTATTCCTGACATATGCTCTCTCTCCCTTTCATCTTTTTACTTCCTTTCACCTTTATTCATTTATTCCAACCCCACCTCCCTTCCTCCCACCCCCTCCCCCACACAAACTTGACTTTGAGGCTTGAGCATCCAGAAATGATATACATTGCTTCCACTCTGTGCCAGGGGACTCCTCATTGAGGCCTTGGGTGTGTGGGGGTTAGCAAACACAGCGTCTCTGGTTACCTGGAACTTGCATCCCTTTTGAATTATCTGTCCAGATTGCTTTAGCAGTCATGATCTTTGGGGGCTTGAGTTTTATAGAGAGTTGCCTAGAAGCATCGAACAGACTGTGGAACCTCAGAGGGAAGGCAGGGGAGGGTGGGTGGGTGGCAAAAGGTCAACCAATAAACTTGTAGACATATAAGCATAACCCATGAACACAGACAATAGGATGGTGAAGGCCCATCAAAATAACAAAGGAAAAAGCACAAAACTCAATAGAAACACCCACCACCAAACATCATCTGCAAATGTTGCAATCCTTTTAGGAAACACACTGTTGATATTCTGTAAGAACTTTAAAATATTTTCATAAACTTGAAAGCACCATTGACTATTCCATGACTCCAAAAATGAGGAACCTGATTACTAAGATATATGATACCTATTTATACACTGTCATTACAAATGTAACCTTTATATCTTTAAATTAGAAACACAAAATAGTCAGCAATAGATACATATTCAAATCCTGTTAGCATGCAACCATTAAAAGTAATGTTTTGTGAAGTGTTTTAAAAAATAAAAGAAAATGCAAATGAAATGATTTTAAAGTAAAGTGCCAGGTAGTTATTAATTTATACATGTGGCTTGATTAATCTTTTGAAAATGCATGCACACAATCTTTAACTCAATTACCTATGTTAATAAGTGTACTGAAATCACTATGTTAAAAAGTGAATCAATTACATGTTTGTTTATATTGCCACCTGCCCTTGCATTTTTATATGGGTGTGTTTTACATTTCTAATTATACACACTATTTAATGAATTCACAAGGAAATCATTTATTAAGTACTGTCAGCACACTTGGGAGATGAAAAATGTAACACAATTTTGGCCACCGTGGCTATACTAATGTCTTTTGCTCTGTCGCTATATATTTTTTTCTTGTTACGTTATTTTATATTAGTTTTTTTTAAACATGTACTACTACTGGGATAGCCCACATTTATCTCATCTTTCCCCACTATAAATAATGTTCCAGTGAACACCTGTGCACATGTATCTCTATAGGTAATTAAGCATACTTCAAACAGATCGCTTCAGAGAACTGGAATTGCTTATCCAAAGTCAATGAACATATTAAAATATGATCATTACTTCCAAACTGCCCTAGGACATGCTGTTCAATGCATACTTCCATTAATCTTATATAACAGGACCCGTCCCAGTTTACCAACACTACAATTGGACACCATGAACTCACTTCGTCTTTTCGCTATCTGATAGGTAATATCAGCATTGCATTGCTATTTCAACCTAAATTTTCTGATTGCTGTGATTCAAACTATTCTGTCATACCCATATGGTGTTTATTCTTTAAATTCTACTTCTAAACTCAATCACTACAAAGCTGAGATAGAATACCCAAGAGCAAAGAATTTGTTTTATTTAAAAATTAGAGGCCTGGTACACGAAATTCATACAGAGGAGGCGGGGGGAGGGTGTCCCTCAGCCCAGCCTGCACCCTCTCCAATCTGGGATATCCCTCTCACAATCGGAGACTGCTCGCTCCCAACCACTCACCAGCCTGATCACCCCTTAACCACTCCCCTGCCCACGTGATCGATGCCTAACTGCTCCACTGCCCAGCCTGATTGCCCCCAACTGCTCTCCCCTGCAGGCCTGGTCACCCTAACTGCCCTCCCCTGCTGGCCTGGTCGCCCACAACTGCCCTCCCCTGCCAGCCATCTTGTGGTGGCCATCTTTGACCACATGGGGGCAACCATCTTGTGCGATGGAATGAGGGTCAATTTGCATATTACCTCTTTATTATATAGGATGCCTTTTTATCTATTTGAATTGGGAAAGGTCAGGACACCAGAATGCCTTCTCACAAGATCAGGACAGTGTGGCTAGAATCACACACATCAGTTCCTCCCATGACAAAACAAATACCTTATGGACAACAGTCATTCAGTTTAAATTTACATTTTTTTTCTTTTTTTTCCCCCCCACTACATATGGTCCATTTTTCTTTTTTTAATGTTGTGTCTTCTTCAATTGCACCTAGGAATCATTTTAATATAGATAATTGAATTGCAGCTAATTCTCCACCTGGTGTTCCAGATTGGCTACTTTCTGCTGCTGACTGGAGGCTGATATTTTTCATTTATATTTCTTGATCATTTTACTCACTGTCACATCTCTAACAGTATGTGACATTTACAAAGCATGTCCTGTGAACATAGTTTAAAATCCCCCAAGTATAACTCCTTTTTCAATCACTCACAAGTCTTACAAAACCCCTTATATGACCCATATTTTACATTAAGTTATAATTTACTTGTGAAGTATGATCTTAAAACAACTTTACAAGTATAAAAATGTTTGGAAAGTATCATGGGGTCTATTATGTTTAGTGTATTATTTTAAGAAACAGAATATATTTTTTGCACACCAAACCTTGATAAAGTGAGTTATATTTAATTATTTATGAATCCTGACATTATTCTACCAGAAAAGCAAAAGCTGAACATGTTATCTATAGACTTAGTACCTTGGATTCAACTGTTCCGCCTAAATCATCATTTTTAATATGCAAATAGTGAATTATAGTTTAAAGTACTTAGACTTAATTTTATCCTATTAGGTAAATAAGGGACCTTACTTTTCAGTGAAAGATTACTTTGAGCCAGAGACAAGGTTAATTTATCAGCAGTTAGGACTTTCAATAAATTGGAATCAGATACTCTTCAGAATCTCATTCTCAAAATTGTGCTAACCATATTTCCATGTTAAGGCTTCTAGGAGGACTAAATGAGATAATTCATTTAAAAAATACATTCAACATATGTTTATTATTTCGTCACCTGTTTTATTATTCCCATTTCAGGGTTTACAAATCAAGTCCCATAGAGTTTTCAATTACTTGTCGAATTAACATATTTTAGAATCACCCAAAATCTATGTTCCTCATCCTAAAAATTACCTTGAAAAAATATGTTTTGGATTATGGACAGGAGGCATCATCCGAACCAATCTGGTTATTCAACAACAGAGAAATCTGAGTCACCATGGGTCTTAATGGATTAGCTCAATGGCAGGCCACTAGGGGTTGACCAAGACACAAATACTGATGACAAACTAGTGCTGTATTTTGAGAGGTCATGATTCTTCAGATACAAAAGGGATTATGTGATAGCAGCTGAGTACATAGAGTTCTGCTGAAATATATTATATTTAAAAAATAAATGGAAATGAATAAAATGAGAACTGTAATCAATTTTGTTTTGCTGAGATTTAATTTAGAAGAAATGTTATATCTCACATCTAGTGAAAACGTATACCTAAAAGTTCTACTTTAAAAAGTAAATTAAATATAAGCCAGAAATTTATTTTAATGAGAAAATAGCATTGGTTGGGGCATATTCCTGGGTTGTGGGTTCGATCTCCAGTATGGGTGTGCAGGAGGCAGCTAATCAATGATTCTCTCTCATTACTGATGTTTCTATCTCTCTCTCCCTCTCCCTTCCCCTATGAATCAATAAAAAAATATTTTTAAAACAGAAAATGGCTTTTTAAAAAAAGGTTTCTTACAGTACATTAGTTAATGAAATCATGTAACTATAATTTAATGTACTGACAATGACAGCTAATGGCTTTGAATTAAAATTATTAATTTAGTGAATGCCATATGCAAAATGCATGCCCATATATGCATTATATAATTACTGATTACATTTCTTTTCTAATCTCCTCCTAAATAAGATGCAAAATGTCATCTTCCATTTAAATATATAGAATTAAATTCTTACTACATCTATGGTAAAGTATTTCCTTTGTCAGTCATTTATGCTAGAATTTGATAATAATAATGACATATTTTACCCAGACATACTTGAATTTCTGAGTCCCCATATATTCATTATTAGTCCTCTTAAAGTTTGCTTTTTTTTAAATGTAATAATTATTTAATATAATAATTTCATTAAAATTTTTCTCCTTGTGGTTAATGGATCAATGGTCTTAATTATTCATGCTTTTTCATTTAATATTTTGTTAAAAGCCTTAATTATGTGATCCCTTTGGCTAGCTTTAGTTCATTGGCAATGCATATGATTCATTCTTCCATGGGAAAAAGAGATGAGATGACAGCTAATCAATGATACACTTTGTCCTTAAGTTGTTCAACTGTCAAGGATAAAACATGTCAATCAGTGCGAAGAGATGCACCATCATTTGTAATTACCTTGGCCAAAAGTCACAAGAGCCCATCAGCTCTCAACTATTAAAGAGGAGTAAGAATTTGCACCAGGCATCTATTTTGTTCATCAGTTTATTTTGTCCATTAGATTCCACATACAGAGTTTAATGTCATCATCCTACATTTTGCTTTACTTAACGTAAAGACATATTGAGTTAATTCTACCTCTCGGACCTATCCATTGATTTTTATATAAGCATTGCCTTGTCCTTGACTTAGTAGTCAAGAGATGTTTAGTCTTTAATTATATTCATAGATTAAAAAAACATACCCTAATTCATGGAATGATGTGAATGAGAGTGGTCATAAAGCTTTCAGATTAGAAAACAATGCCACTCACTACTTGTACGGCCTCAGGTAAATTAGTTTTCTAGAACTCAGTCTTTGCACTTCTCCATGATGGATAGTTACTCAACATCCAAGGGTTGTTTAGGCGGATAAAAGTGATGTGTACATGAAAACAAGTTCTATTTTGAGGAGGAAATATAAATGTTAGGATGGATGAATACTTTTACAAGATTAAAATTTTAGTATAGCCATTGATATTAAATGAAAGGTGTTGCATAGGTAACTTTAACCCACCTTTTCTGTAAGGTGGGTTAAAGAAAAGAACCAAAACACAAAAGAGATAAAACTGTACATTTTATGTTACAAGTTTTACAAAAAACAACATGCACCCCAGGGGCATGGAGGTTTCAATAAATAATGAAATAGCAGGCCACTTTTCTTCTGGAAGGTAAACTATATCCTATATAATAAAAGCCCAGTGACCAAGCAGCCTAACAACCAGAATGACCAGTCAACCAGTCGCTATGATGCGAAATGACCACCAGGGGGCAGACACTCAACACAGGAGCTGCCACCTGGTGGTCAGTGTGCTACCACAGTGGGAGCACAGCTCGGCTCACTGGGATGAGTGGCTGCTCCCTCTGTGAACCCGGGGCCGACAGATAGAAACCCGGGCTGTGATTGTCACCTCCTTGCCCTAGTCTCCTCCTCCTCACTTCCTGCTGCCTTTTCCGGGTGCCCGCAGGATACACAGCACTGCCATCAGGCTTGCAGAGCTGAACCCTGAGGGTTTGTGGCTGCAGCGGGACTGAGGCCTACACGGCCACCTCTCAGTGTTATTGTCTCTGGGCCAGCCCCAACTGGGTCCCCTGAAGAGGCCAGTGCTCTGACTCCATGGAAGATGCCATACCAGGGAGCAGTTGCTCGAGGGCAGGTCCACAGCCACTGGGCTGACCTGGATGAGCAGGCTCCCACAGTGGGCTGGTCCCTGCAGGCCACACCCCCACCAGTGCACCAATCCCGTGCACTGGGCCTCTGATCCTTTATAAATTCCATGAATATAGTCACCTGAATTCATTGCTGCTTTATAAACTTTAAATGGTTTAGATTTTTTTTTATATTACTCTCGTTTAAGTTTTTGTTGTTTCCTTCATAACGTATACATTTAAATGATTTCCTTTTTTAAAACATGTTTTATTGATTAAATTATTTTCTTAATACTTATAAGGATTTCATTAACCTACCACTGGAATATAAACTTTTCCAAATGGAACTTCTTGAAGTAACTCAACGAGCCATTTGCCACCTTGAAACACATAATTCATCATGTCAAATGCCAGTCCCTCATTCCCCTGTGAGCCTGCCGTCCAAGGTTAAGGATGTGAGGTTTTGAATATCATTGCCAGAAATTACAGACATAGCCAGGTCCTCTCCAGCTCCCCTTCTGGACAGCCAGCACATCTGGTTCTTGTCACAAGGTAATTTTCAGTCACCCCTGGAGCCTTGAGGATGGAAAGCCAGTGACCTGGAGGTTAGGCAGTTTGGCAACTTCTGTACTTGTTCACAAAGATCGTTGAGTAATTTTGAAGTAACTCAAAGTGCTGTAACTTCAGAGAAATTTTCACCCAGGGGGTCAAGGAGGCAACAATTAAAAGTTAATAAAAAGAAATAACATGCCCTAGCTGGTTTGCCTCAGTGAATAGAGCATCGGCCTGTAGACTAAAGGGTCCCAGGTTCGATTCCAGTCAAGGTCATGTAGCTTGGTTGTGTGCACAATCCCAGTGGGAGGTGTGCAGGAGGCAGTTGATGGATATTTCTCTCCCATCAATATTTCTAATTCTCTATCTCTCTCCCTTTCTCTATGTAAAAAAAAATCTATTAAAAATATATATATATTTTAAAGAAATAACCTTTCAGTTATTGGGGAAGACTGGGAGGATAATTGAGGAGCCAAGAACAGGGCTTTTGCTCCCCATCAAGAAACATTTGTACCAAATATTTGACCTTCATGTCTTTGGTGAGACAATCCCCAAACCAAAACTATTCCACAAAAGGAAAACAAGGAAGCTCCACTTAATTAATTAAGGGGAGGAGAGACAGGCTCAGACCAAAGGACAAACTACTAACTGGCCCCCTAACTCTCTCCATAACTATTTCAATGGACTCTCCCAGTTGAAAACTGAGGCTTTAAATATTTAAATCCTAAATATTTAAACAGGAAAGCATTTTGCAGAGTCTTCTTTTTCTTGCACAAAACTTAATTTCGAGGAGGCAAAAGGGAGGGCAATATTCCTGGGCCATATTCAACATATGATGTTCACAGTAAGAAGGACAAGGTGAAATTCGATTGCACTAGTAGGGATGGTTTCATTAAGTCCCCGTGAGTGCTGACACAGGTGAGGCACTATGTCCAGGAAAAAGGAAATCATATGATAACACAAGTGCCATTACCTTTTTATTTTTTTATTTTTTGGTGTGGAATCAACTCACTAAAGCTACTGTCGGCTACACTGCCCACAACTTAGCTAAACGCATTTCAAGACTGGTGACTCTGGCTCAGCTCTGCACAGTCTTCTTTACTGCCAGTATTGAAGATTCATTCCTATAGACTCTCAGTAGGGGTGTCGAACTCAATCAGAAAAGGGGCCAAAATCTAAAATCCAGCCTAAATCGCGGGCTGAATGGTTTACTGAACAGTCATAAACTGACAATGTCATAAACTGACAGCGGAGTGCAGTGATGACAGCGCGGTGCGGGCCACATTGCAAGGCCTGGCGGGCTGGATTTGGCCCGCGGGCCTTGTGTTTGACACATGTGCTATAGAGCCATGGGCCGCAAACTGTGGCTCGTGAGCCACATGCGGCTCTTTAGCCCCTTGAGTGTGGCTCTTCCACAAAATACCATGGTCCGGGCGTGTCTATGTTGAAGAAGTGGCGTTAGAAAAAGTTTAAGTTTTAAAAATTTGGCTCTCAAAAGAAATGTCAGTCGTTGTTCTGTTGATATTCGGCTCTGTTGACTGATGAGTTTGCCGACCACTGCTATAGAGAATTACTCACCCCTTCAGACTAAGTGCCGGAAGCATTTTCCAGTGTGTATGGCACCATCCTCCGCCACCAATTCTATGGGACATACTGAGCACCTAGAACCTGGGACTGTCCAGGTCCAGGCTTGCTGCCCAGCTGAAGGAAACAGGAAGTGCAATTCCACGAGAAGTAAAAGAAGTCCATAAGTCTTTACAGACAATGTATTTCTTTGGATAAAATCATATTTTTAATTGAAAACAAATTAAGTAGTTTCCTTCAGGTTTTTACGTGCTTTATCTAATAAAGATAATAAATATAAATTGTAGATAAATTTAATTTTTTTTCAATACAAATGTAAAAATAATTGTGGGATGTGATTTGTGGAAGGTATTTAATTAAGTTTGGATTGAAGTGTTTGACAGTCAGTTCTTCTATAGAAAGCAGAAGCTGGCCCTGCTTTGGAGCAGGGTTGTTTTTCCCTCTACTTCCAGTAGGCCCATGGTCGGCAAACTGCGGCTCTCGAGCCACATGCGGCTCTTTGGCCCCTTGAGTGTGGCTATTCCACAAAATACCACAGCCTGGGTGAGTCTATTTTGAAGAAGTGGTGTTAGAAGAAGTTTAAAAAAATTGGCTCTCCAAAGAAATTTCAATCGTTGTACTGTTGATATTTGGCTCTGTTGACTAATGAGTTTGCAGACCACTGGGCTAGGGGTTACTGAAGGGAGATGCCAGTGGGCAAATTAAGTTCTTGGACTAGTACACTAGCTTCCTCCTTCTGTACTCTGCCAAGTAATGAGACTTAAATAACTATGTAAATTCATTAATCTCATAAAGCAATTAGTGTAAAATCTAGGGCCTGTTAAATTATTTCAAAGTGAATTAGTTATCACATAACATTTAATTTTCATGATAACCCTCATTTATTTACACAAGTTCGATTAAATAAATGCAGAGATGTAATGTATTAGAGAGAGCAGCCAGAAGCTTGTCCATATCTTGTAAAAGTGGCTCCTATGACCCACGGGTAAGCGGATTAATGCGTATGAGATGCTCAGTGCACTGCTTGCCAAAGAGTAAGCAGTCCGGGATGGGGCATTTTTCCTTGGAGGCATGAATCACTCAGGACAATTATTAGGGACATTCAACTCCATGTGCCTTGAGGAGAAGTGGGTCAAAAGTGGTTGCTATGCAGGAATTAACGCGTGCATGGCCTTATGTGTTACAAGAGACAGAAAGTCATTGAAATGTCTCAAAAATAATAATCCTATATAATAAAACCCTAATATGCAAATTGACCAAATGCCAGAATGACCAGTCGCTATGATGTTCACTGACCACCAGGGGGCAGACACTCAATGCAGTAGCTGCCCCCTGGTGGTCAGTGTGCTCCCACAGGGGAAGGGCCACTTAGCCAGAAGCCAGGCTCATGGCTGGTGAGCACAGTGGTGGTGCCAGGAGCCTCCCACCTCCACAGCAGCACTAAGGACCCTTTGGGGGATGTTCAACTGCCAGCTTAGACCTGCTCCTCAGGAGGGTGCAGGCCAGGCTGAGAGACCTGCCCCAGTGCATGAATGTCATGCATCCAGCCTCTAGTGTTTAGTAATAACATCAGATCTCTAATGTCAAAGGACCAATGCTTTCCAAGATGACTTTAGAGGAGAGGACTTTAATGATGAGCCCTCTGTTTTTATGAGAGTAGGAATTATATCCGTTTCTTTGTTCAATATATCAAGACAGGTTTGTTCTTTTAAAAATTATATATATCATTTATTTCAGAGAGGAAGGGAGAGGGAGACAGAGATGGAAACATCAATGATGAAAGAGAAACATCGATTGGCTGCCTCCTGCACACCCCACACTGGGGATCAAGCCCACAATCCGGGCATGTGCCCTGACCTCCTTGTCCATATAGTTTGATAACCACTGAGCCACGCCAGCCGGGCAAAAACTCTATAGTTTATAAGCCACCTGATCTATGACATATTGTTATATCAACCTGGGAAGATGAGGACAGTCATTAAGAGGTCTCAGAAATGAGTACCCTGATTAGATTTATGTTTCCTAAGTTTTGTATCTGCTTTTTGTGTGTGCATATGCCATACTTTGGTGGATCCAAATTGCTTGACTGATGTCCAGTATGTATGTTCACCCAGAGAAGAAAAGATTATTGCACCACTGATCAAAAATAATCTGATGCAGGAATGAGAGAATTTCCATTTGCTACCTTTAATTCCCCTTTCTCTCGGCCTGCCTGGAGCCTGTCACCTCTCCTCCTGGCCAGCTGTCTGCAGACTCATCCCACCTCCTGACTTCTGTCTAGCAAGTAATAGCCAAGCAGGAAGGACACATTCCAAGGACGCTTCTGATTCACTTATCTGTCGATACATTAAGATTTTTAATAAAAATCAGTATTATTTTTGAATTCTGAAACTTTCCCACATTGAATAGTATTCTCATCCAATAAGTCTTTCATTTGAATTTGCTTAAACTCAGGGGTGGGAAACCTTTTTTCCTGCTAAGGGCCATGTGGGTATTTATAACACCATTCACGGCCACACAAAATTATCAACTTAAAAATTAGCCTGCTAGTTTTTTGGTCAAACATTTAATTAACTCACTTCTAATGCCTTGGCAGGGCCGGGCCAAATGAGTTTGTGTTCCTCATGTGGCCCACAGGCCAGATGTTTCCTACACCTGGCTTACATTTACAAAAATAATAATAATACATACATAAAAAACTCGAACAATAATTTTAAAATCCAATTTTTTAATAATGAGTACTAAAAATTGCTCTCTAAATTAATAATAACAAGAAACTATTCATTTCTTTTAGAGTAGTTAATATATGATTTAGAATCCAGGTGTCTATTCCAAACCATATATTTTCCACCACACAAAAAAGCTAAAAAAGAAAAAAAAAAAGTGAGTTGTTGTATCATTAAACCTAAATGATTCTCAAGGTTTTGTGTTATGCTTCAAAATTATTAATTTCTAGTTTGTGTTATTGTATTTTTGTAATGTGGAAAAGCAGTAAAATTTTGTTTGAATACAATTCTTTTGTGTCTCATTGTAAATTAGTACTTCACATTTTAAATTTCATATTATGGAGAACATTTTCATATAATAGACATATGCTTTTTCATTGTTTAGTGATTTAGACTCTTTGGTCTAGCAACTTTTGTTAGTGCACAAGCCTTTGATGTAAACAAGTGAAGATGATAAATTATCTTCTGTACCTAGTACATTCATATAAAGCTAAGCATAACAACATCAAAATGTCAAACTCAATGGAATTATTTCACAAATTATATTTCATGTCTGATAAGATCTTTCTAGTCACATGGTATTTTGTCTCATTTCCTTGAATTTACAGGATTATAAAACCAATAAAATGTTACTTCCAGTCAGAGCTCTTTTAATATATATATATTGGTTTCAGAGAGGAAGTGAGAGGGAGAAATAGAAACATCAATGATGAGAGAAAATCATTGATCGGCTGCCTCCTATACACCCCCCACGGGGAATGGAGCCCGAAACCAGGGCACATGCTTTAACTGGGAATCGAACCGGTGACCTCTTGGTTCCTAGTTCAATGCTCAACCGATGAGCTACACCTGGCTGGGACAGAGCTCCTTTAAACAAAAGGGTAAGACTGTCCTCTCCTCTCCCTGACATCATGTTGTTCCAAGAGCCTGGGTTCCAGAAAGAGAATTTTATTTACAGTCCACCTAAACTCCCATTTCCAATCCTACACACTGGGAGCAAAGATTAAACCTTTATGATCTTAAGCTCCTGAGATTTTGAGATTGTTCATAATGGCAGGGCAGAGTCAGCATAAAATAGATAAGTATTATTACATTTTAAAATAATGGTATTTTGAAAACCACATTTTACTAAACTCATTTTCTCATACTACTGAATTCATTGAATAACCGGGTATCCAACAAGTCATTCCTTTAATCAGAAATATTTATTCAGCACCTTTTCTAAGATGGGTATCTTTGTCCCTGGAACAGATCAAAGTCTAATCAGAAAATTAAAAACAAACAAACCACACACACACACACACACACACACACACACACACACACCTCTAATTCCATAAAGTATCTTCACTGGAGGAGACAGACACTTAACAGCAAACCTAAACCACATTTAAATATTATATGTTACACCAGAAGTACCAAAGCAAAACCAGAGACATATGGAGCCAGTGTGATTGGATTTAGAAATCAGTGGGAATTACCGTAGTAGGAAAGAGGTAGGAGAATTAATGGTATAGCTTAGTGGGAACCACAATGTAAGAAATTATAGGCGATTATATGGATTTTGGCCTTGATATGAGTACCTTTCAGTAGCATGACAGTAGTATAAGAGAAGTTTCCTAGTCATCTAACTTATTTTATAAAAGATGAATCTATGTTGAATTAAAAAACTAGAGTGGGGAGAGGTAGGGGGAAAAAAACAGAATGGTAGGGACATGTGGCAATGCTAAGAGAATGACCGTGATGGCCAAGACCAGACTTCTGGTAGAAGAACTGGTTAAAAATAATGGTAGTCTTGAACATTTTAAACAAAGAATCAATAGTGCTTGTTAGCAGATGGACTGCCTAAGAGAAGAGATATGTCAAGCATCAGCGTGGGACATTTGATCCTATCCAAAGCTATGCCAAATGGCCTTGAAATGTGGTCGTATTCCTAATGCCCATCAGCATACTTGGTGCACATTCAGAGATCCTCAACATTTGGTCATGGCCATGATGTCCACACTGAGGAACCATCCGCAGGTTCAAATAGCCTGTGATGTTTTTATTTATCCTTTTGGTTTCTAGGATTAATATATTTAAAAAATACTATCCTGCCCTAGCCGGTTTGGCTCAGTGGATAGAGTGTCAGTCTGCAGACTGAAGATAGCCCCAGGTTCAATTCCGGTTAAGGGCACATCCCCAGGTTTTGGGCTCAATACCCAGTAGGGGGCATGCAGGAGGCAGCCGATCAATTTATTCTATCTCATCACTGATGTATCTATTTCTCTCCTCCCTCTCCCTTCCTCTCTGAAATTAATAAAAATATATTTTAAAAAAATACTATCCTGTTTATCCAATAAGTGTGTTTGGTTGTATGGCCAGTAATAACCCTCTTTTCCCTGGCAGTTCAATTAGTAATGACACATGGGATTAGGTAGATGGGTCAGTGTGGGAAAAACATATCTATTTCCTAGACATTGGGTTTCTAGCCTAGGCATTTCAATAGCATAATTTTGTGATTGATTCCTTTTCATAATTATGGACTTCGTTGTCTATTTACCCATCTGTATGTTAAGCTACTTGAGAAAGATTCAACATATGGCTCATTTTTCCTATTTCTAGCTCCTGCTTTCATCATTGCAAAGGTGCAAGAAAGAAAGCAGACAAACACTGCCATCAGTTATCTTACCACCTAGAGGGGCCTCCTTGACTTTTGAAGGATCCTACCTCATCATTATAAATGTAGTTCCAAAATGTATTCAACTACCGGACAGAGTTATTACCATGTAATGGAAATAAATACTCCAAGCTCCACCAAAAATCTATATTAAAACTGCTGCAGAAAATGGCTGAGCACCATGGTATCAACAATAAAATAGCAGATCTATCATTTCCTTATCATGATAAAGTGGACCCCTCTGAAGATGCCCGCTATTTCCTGTCAGTTCAAAAGGGGGTCTCCCGACGGCAGAAAGAACTGCAAAAAGAGTGAGAGAAATATGTACACGGCAGCTATTTACATTGCCATGGATTATTTATCATCCCGAGTGTCTTGTGCCCTGAGCAGATCTGCGGTGCTAAAATATTACTGAATACTGACAAAAATGACATAAATCGGCTTTAGCCCTTGACTAGTGAGTAACCTAGGGCAAGGGCCTTGACTGGTCTGAGCTATACTTACTCGTTTTAAGATTAAGACTGACATATGCCCCACCCCACATGGTTGTATTGAGGATTCAATTGAGTAAAGACCGGAAATAATATTTGCGACACTTAGTGCGAGCACATTGGCTCAAGAAATGTGAGTCGATTTTCAGTAGTAAGTATTTTACAATTATAGTGGGGGGGAAAGGTGAAGGGATTGAGAGGTACAGATTGGAAGTCACAAAATATAGGGATGTAAAGTACAGCCTAGAAAATCCAGTCAATAATACTGTAATCCTATATAATAAAAGGCTAATATGCAAATAGACTGAATGACAAAATGACCTGTCGCTATGATGCACAGTGACCACCAGGGGGCAGACGCTCAACACAGGGGCTGCCCCCTGGTGGTCGGTGTGCTCCCACAGGGGGAGCACTGCTTAGCACCACCCATCCTACCTAATAGAGCAATATGCAAATTAACCATCACTCCACTACACCCACAAGCCATGCCCACCAGGAAATAGAGTATCATTGCAAATACTGCAGAGATTTTATTTAACAATATTTGTGAAAAGAATGCAATGCTGTAATAAGCATTTCTTCTGGCTTAATGTTAGTATCTTCATGTAGATAGTCTGTAAGAATCATAGACATTAGGAACATACAAATCTTCCACTTAGAAGAGAGGAAAAGCTTTCTTAAGGGAGCCCCCGCTACAATTCATATATATTTTGCTTGCTCCTCTGTTCTTTCAAGAAACTGATAGGCTCTGAAACCGGTTTGGCTCAATGGTTAAAGCATCTGCCTGTAGACTGAAAGGTCCCAGGTTCAATTCCAGTCAAGGGCATGTACCTGGGTTGCAGGCACATCCACAGTAGGGGGTGTGCAAGAGGCAGCTGATGGATGATTCTCTCTCATCGATGTTTCTAACTCTCTATCCCTCTCTCTTCCTCTAGCACATGTGTCAAACACAAGGCCCGAGGGCCAAATCCAGCCCGCCAGGCCTTGCAATGTGGCCCGCACTGCACTGTCATCACTGCACTCCGCTGTCAGTTTATGACATTGTCAGTTTATGACTGTTCAGTAAACCATTCGGCCCGCGATTTAGGCTGGATTTTAGATTTTGGCCCCTTCTCTGATTGAGTTCGACACCCCTACTCTAAAGAATCAATAAAATATAAGTACAACCAATGGACACCAAACTCTGGAGAGGGAGGGTATGTATAGGAGGGGGGGCAATGTTAAAATATGTACACAGATAATAATTTAATTAAAAATAAATAATCAATAAAATAGATATATTTTTTAAAAGAAATTGATATGTATTAAAAAAAAAAAAAGGCCAGTTGCTATTCTCATTACTGGATACGTAGCTGTGAAGCAAGACAGAAAATAATCCTTATCTCCTAAGTTTTCATTTTAGTGGAGCACAGAGGATGGTTGGGACTCAAAAAGCCTTCTTCCAGGAGTCGAAGCCAAGGGACCCTGCTCAGATTCCAGGGGAGGGAATGGGCCTCTTATTCTCCAGGGGGGAAAAACGTGCAATAATTTGCAGCTCTGTTTTTGTTGGCTTGTTCTATTTCACCAACACAGTGTTATTAAGGAAATTGAAGTTGCAAAATGACAGAGTTGAAACTAAGGTTTACGGGCACCAAATCTGAGGTTTTCTTTGCTCTGTGATTGTTTTCCTGAAGTTTCTGGAAGAAATTGTAAAACCTGTGAGTCTTTCCATTTACTTCCCCAGTGAGCCAGGCCTTGCTCAGCGGCTCATCAATGAACTTGCATTTCACCCAGCCTGGGTGGCTCAGTGGTTGAGCATCAACCTATGAACCAGGAGGTCACGGTTTGATTCCAGGTCAGGGCATGTGCCCGGGTTGCAGGCTCCATCCCCAGTGTGGGGCGTGCAGGAGGCAGCTGATCAATGATTCTCTCTCATCATAGATATTTCTATCTCTCTCTCATTTCATGTCTGAAACCAATGAAAATATATATATATATTTTTTTTTTAAAAATTAAAGTTGCATTTCTCTGAGAGTCTATGACAGGTACACAAAGTAGGTTCACTGTCCCTTTAAAGGAAAAAAAAAACAAAAACAAAAGAAAAACAACACATTGATCTTTAACAGTTCTTTATAAATGCTAAGTTTTAAAGTGTTTCAACTAATTATTTTAGTAGAGAATTTATTTTTAAAAAGCTATTCAGGAAGTTGGTTTCTAAACATGTTCAATTTAGAAAACTGAAGGCATTTCCTTTGTTAGTCAACAGGAAACCATTTCAAACAGGTTTTCTTTCCCTAATGAATTTACTTTTAATCAGGTAACACCTGTGGAGCTCTTTGAGGCTAGTAAAGTAATTCCATTATTGGATGGATTTATACCTTAATTCTATGCTCACATTTGTTCCTACCAATTTGAATTAAACCAATTTCAGGCCCTTTGACATATACTGCGCATATATATACTATTCATACTTATTAAATTATATAGATGGAACTGATGGATAATTTCAGAAATCAAATGATTTTGATTATTTTTCAAGGAATGTATTAAGACTAGCCAATAAAAGTGATCTTGTGTTACTACTTGTGTTTATTTTCTATTACAATAGATTATGAATAATTTTATGTTGACTCATTTGATCAAAATAATCTATTTCTAAATTATTTTTATTTAATTTAAAGAACTTCATTTAAATAACTTGCATACATTTATTTATATTAATAGATTTATATTTTATATAAACTCAAATCTTAAAGTTATTAACTATTTTGTAGAATTTTATTTATTAACTGGAGACCTGGTGCATGGGGGAGGGTGTCCCTAAACCCAACCTGCACCCTCTCCAATCTGGGACCCCTCAAGGGAAATCAGACATCCCTCTCAGAATCCACGACTGCTGGCTCCCAACAGATCATCTGCCTCCCTGCCTGATTGCCCCTAACTGCTTCTCCCTGCAAGCCTGATCACCCACAACCACTCTCCTGCCAGCCTGATTGATGCCTAACTGCTCCCATGCTGGCCTGATTGCCCCTAACTGTCTTCCCCTGCTGTTCTGGTCACCCCTAACTGCCCTCCACTGCTAGCCTGGTTGCCCACAATTACCCTCCCCTCCAGGCCTTGCCCCCCTCCCCCAACTATCCTCCCCTGTTGACCTGGTCACCCCCAACTGCCCTCTCCTGCTTGCCTGGTCTCCCCTAACTGTCCTCCCCTGCAGACCTGGTCCCCCCAAATGCCCTCTCCTGCAAGCCTAGTTCCCCCAACTTCTCTCTTCTGCAGACCTGATCCTTCCCAACTGCCCTCCCCTGCTGGCCATCTTGTGGTGGCCATCTTGTGTCCACATGGAGGTGGCCATCTTGTGTGTTGGAGTGATGGTCAATTTGCATATTATATTTTTATTATATAGGACTATTGCTGGGTTTATTTTTTAAATATATTTTATAATTTTTTACAGAGAAGAAGGGAGAGAGATAGAGAGCTAGAAACGTCAATGAGAGAGAAACACCGACCAGTTTCCTCTTGCACACCCCCTACCAGAATCGAACCTGGGACCTTTCAGTCCGCAGACCAATGCTCTATCACTGAGCCAAACCGGTGAGCTTGCTGGGTTTATTTTAATCTAGTTACTTATGTTATTCACTTAATCTAGGGACACATATTAGAAACATGGTATTTAGTAGCTCATTCTTTTAAGTTCGGGTATATTTTTCTGATATAACTTTTCCACAAAACATAAATCAAGGATTTTCAGAGCATATACTGGAAGGTGAAAAAAAACACCTATTTCTCAGTATAAACATCTTTAACTTCAGATTTATTAGTGTAAAGGGTTATGGTGATCTGAATGTCATCTCTTTATGAACTAGGTACTGCACGTTAGCTTTATTACTAATTTCCTTCTGCATCACATCAAACAGTGCATATGGTTATAACATTGATTTCTTAATTTATGAAAATTGCCCTCCCAACAGCTGGTCTATTGAAAAAGTGAGTCTGTCAGGGGCTGATTACAGATTAATGATATAGCTCTTCTTCAAAGGGCCAGTAATTTGCAGTCCAATTGAGCCTCCTCTTGGGTTAGAATGCTTATTTAAAAGGAACTCTAATTTATGCACTTAAATATTTTTATTGATATGAAATTGAATGCTTTTGAAGACATAACCTACACACTTTGGAAGAAAGGCATTAGATTGAGGATTATTGAATAGCACATCTGCTCTGTATGGGATGATGTATTAAGACCAGCATGAAGCGCTGGCTAATCAAATGTATATGAAGGCATCAGACAATAAATACTAGTACTGCCGCTGAAACCAGTTTGGATCAGTGGATAGAGGGTTGGTCCGCGGACTGAAAGGTCCCAGGTTCGATGCTAGTCAAGGGCATGTACATTGGTTGTGGGCACATCACCAGTAGGGGGTGTGCAAGAGGCAGCTGGTCAATGTTCTCTCATCTATGTTTCTAGCTCTCTACCTCTCTCCCTTCCTCTCTGTAAAAAATGAATAAAAAACATTGAAAAAAATTGTTTAAATGCTAGTACTGCCTTAGCATTCAAAAGTATTTAGGGTCCTCTTTTAAAACCTTCAACTTGGTAAACATTTAAAAGCTGAGTTTAAAAATCAGAAAGGGCCGAAACTGGTTTGGCTCAAAGGATGGAGCATCGCCTGTGGACTGAAGGGTCCCAGGTTTGATTCTGATCAAGGGCATGGACCTTGGTTGCGGGCACATCCCCAGTTGGGGGGTAGGGGGGTGGCGTGGGGGACAGCTGGTCTATGTTTCTCTCTTATTGATGTTTCTAACTCTTTTCTCTCTCCCTTCTTCTCTATAAAAAATCAATAAAAATATATTTTTTTAAAAAATCAGAAAGGGCTCTGAAATTCTCTTTGCCAAGCACATTCTAAAAATATATTTGTCATTGTGCATTTAAAATGATCAAGAATTTTCAGCACAGCAATCATTTTCTTACAATTTGGGAAACTATAACAATTGCTGAAAATGGGTGTTCTTTTTAGCTTTTCATTTCTCTGGCCTATCAGTTACTGTCATAAACGATCTAACAAGCCATCACCTCTGTATTTGAAAAGTAACTTTTATATTGCGTCCCAATGGTTAGGTAAGCAATGAGGAGATAAAAGTAACTGATCTAGTTTCAATATTAATACTTTGAGCATTCCACGGTGGTGCTTCCCGTTTTTGAAGATTTTTGCTTTTCTGTATTACTGTGATTGACATCATAAAAGCAGAGTATCGTTTGAAATTCAAATCACCTGACATTAGGTTTTATAAAAACGTTACCGATACTAAGCATACACTGTGTTTAATGCATATAGATAAATAAAAGACCCCAGGAACTTAAAACGCTCCTGTAAGAGAGAGTTGAAAAATCAAATAGTTGAATGTGTTCCGATAAAAAAAAGCTATCATTTTACAAAACTACTACTTAAATTCCTGTAGAATTTTAAAATGTCTACTTAAGTAAATATGTACCTTTTTGGTTACTTGAACATGCATTGTCATATCCTTATTTTTTATTTTTATTTTTTTTGCAATTTAGCAAAAATGATAATGGGGATCACAAGAACATTTCAAGGAACTTAAACTCACCCCAAACCCACAGTATTAGGCCACCTTGTCATACAGAAGACAAATCCCCACAAACTGCCTAAGCTAAGGAGTTACCCATGTGCTCACACATATCATTATTTGGATATCTTCATATGTTTTAGAAGGCCAAAAAAAAATCACTTGCAAGTATATGGAAAAAGTAATTAATTTTAATTATTAAAGCTCCTTTCTAAGCACAGGTGGTAATAGATTTATTTAATATTTCCCACTTGGATAAGAACTAGCCATAAAATTCCTTGCAGTTAATATATAGCTGTACTTCATGCTTTTTAAATCCCAACTTTTAAAATATTTATGCAAAAAATAATCAAATGGAATAAAGTAATGATATATAATAATTCTTAACTTAGCATCCTAAACTATTTAGCACGTTTACCAAATTAATATTGATTTCTAATTACTCCACTCTAGCAAGAAATATTCTAAGTAGAAGATTTAAGAAGTTTAATACTCAAGGAAAAAATATGTGTTCTGGGGGAAATTAGGGATGGGAAAAGCAGATGGATAGAATTAGAGAAATCTTTCTGCTGGGCGGCCATATGTGGTTTGTTCAGGAGCTGGTAACACGGGGATTTTGCTATGAAATATGTTTTCTGGTTTCTAATTCATTATGTGTTTTCAGAAACGGAGGAGGTTAAAACATGAAGGAACTCCCAGGAGATGTGATGAAATGGAGATGAAAGAGACTTGGCCAGAGCCACAAGCTGGGGGCCAATTTCTATTGTGGAGCTGTGAGTTGAGGAGTAGCTGAACAAGGGGAGTAGCTGAACAAGGGGAGTAGCTGAGGGGATAGGAAGGAAGAAGCCATCTGTGAGAAAAGTCCTGATGATGGGACCAGCAGACCTTGAGAAAGCAGACAGAGAAACAGTGTGACCAAAGCCTTAGGAAATAAGACAAGAAAAAAATAAAATAAAAGGCCAACCACGGGGAGGTTAGCGCGATGCAATCTATGCACAAATGTTGACTGATTTAGGGTACTACTCTGCAATGCAAGACGATCTACTACCTAAAGTAAGAAGCAGAGGGTGTGCTGTATTATATCCAGAGATAATAAAACCTCCTCGCCTCAAGTGGCGGCTGTGAAATTTCCTTTATAAAACATTAATTATAAGGACCTGTCACATTAAGCAATTCTTGGAAGGAATTCTTATGTTCCATGCAGAAAGCCGGATTGATTTTTCTCTACTCACGAGCAGTGCAGATTTAGTTAAAATATTGCTTCTCAAGGGTTTTTACTTTCACGTGAAAGGGATTATTTAATATCGGCTATCAATTCAGGTACGTAACAATTGTTTCCCGTGGCAATCTGTCCTCAAGATGTATGGAACCGATCAGAAAAATCCCCAAGGGCGGAATATTTAATTACCAACAGTCTAATTAACTTGATTCCTCTTAATATCTATAGCACATGTGTCAAACACAAGGCCCGCGGGCCAAATCCAGCCCGCCAGGCCTTGCAATGTGGCCCGCACCGCACTGTCATCACTGCACTCCGCTGTCAGTTTATGACATTGTCAGTTTATGACTGTTCAGTAAACCATTCGGCCCGCGATTTAGGCTGGATTTTAGATTTTGGCCCCTTCTCTGATTGAGTTCGACACCCCTAATCTATAGTCTGGAATTTTGCACAAGTCAGAAACATACATTTTTTTCCCATTCAGGGCACATGATTTATCCAAATTGCTCAGTGTGGGAAAACATTAGTGTTCCTAATGTTTCTGGAAATTTATACATTGGACAAAACTTAAATGATCTTGTTTTATATACTTTTCCCTAATACTTACTGTAAAACAGGATGGAAAAGTTTTTTTTTTCTTTTTTTGTTTTTTTTTCCATTTTTTTATTAAGGTATTATATGTGTACATATCTTACCATTGCCCCCCCCACTCCCATACATGCCCTCACCCCCCCAGAGTTTTGTGTCCATTGATTATGCTTATACCCATGCGTACAAGTCCTTTGGTTGATCTCTTATCTCCCCCACATCTCCCTAACCTTCCCACTGTAATTTGACAGTCAATGAAAGAAAAACACCACATGATCTCACTCATTTATGAATAATAAAGAACATTATAAATAGATGAACAAAAAAGATAGATACAGAGACACTAAAGCAACAAACAGACTGTCAAATTACAGTGGAAAAGTTTTTAATGCTTTCTGGAGAATGAAATCAAAGCACCAACTGCATCTCACAAAAAAGATTAATTCTGGGACCATATGGAAATTTGGATAATTTAAGCTGATGGCTATTCTCCCCAAACCAGTCACTATTCTCTTTCTCACATAAATACAGTGCTGGCTACTCACATTATATCCCTAATTTTACCTCCCAAGGCTATGCGAACTCAAACTATTACATGTCATCATTGTTGAAACTGCTGGGCTAAATGTAATGTATTTCTGCAGAGGTTGTTGAAAACATATTCTGAGTCTCTGGTGTTTTGTAGAATATGTTTTGGGTCCAGTGAAAACACAACATATAAAAAAAAAAACAAAACAGCAAACAAGCAAGTGAGAAGGGAAGGAAAGTAGAATGTGGTATTCAAGTAGAAAAAACAATGATTGGAAATTACTATTTTTGCCATGTATATATGACATATCTCCAAAAATAAAAGCTAAAAACCAAACCATGCCTTACATTTTGTTGAAATGCATAAATGTCCTATATAAGTTTGGGCTTGTTTAAAATGATAGCTGACAGATACGCACTTCTTATTTTTAAACTTCCGAATTACATAAATGTAAATCTACAAAAATGGAGAGGTATTTTTATATGCAATTATCATCAGTGATAGAGAAAGAATATGATTTCACTTGATGTCATTTAAATGTGGATATTGTTATGCTTTGAATCCATCATTTTTATGGTAATGGAGAGAAAAAGTAAAATTATTCAAATTTCCACAATTTGGGCACTCCAAATGTATGTTCCTCTTAGAACTGTTAATGATGTCTTAGGCAAAGTGTTCCATATGATTTAACAAAGACAGATAGGAAACGTGGTTAGAAAAATCATGTTGCGTGTAAACTTCAGAGCGTTTAAAGAGCATTTTGGAAAGATTGAAGGAATTTTTGTCCATCATTTGAAAATCAGAGGAATATGGCCAATTCCATTGGTTTCCATGCTCGATTTGATTAATCTCTGTAAATAAATCTTAACTAATCCTAATCCCATTTTTTCTGTCTGGACCATGGCCAATGGTTTTTAAAGATTCATTGTCTACCATATGTCAGAAACAAAAGTTTTCCAGCTAGACATTTGAATTTCTAGTTTGAAGTGCTCATCTGGACATATGTTGAAGCAGCTGTTCTTTCTTTAGGATAAACAACTCCAATCCTATCTTAGTGTTCTGTGTTCTTAGCACTCACCCTATACATTTTCAGGCAAATATGGGCAGTGATAACAATTGGCAATTTTAGGTAACAAATTTTCATTCGTAAAACTTTGATTTTACTTCTAATTTAAACATTATATTTCTCACTAATGATCTTCCCTTTTGTCCCAAATGAAAAGCCCCTAACTAAAAACAGGGCCTAAAAATCCCTACATAGAGGGATTTTCATATGACACACCCCTTATTTCTAGCAAATATTGTTGCTTTCTAATTCCCAGAATAAGTGAAGACATTAAAATAAAGTCTTCAAAGATTGTGGGAGATACAGCTCTGCCCCATATTCCACGCTGGAAGGAACTGAAATCTAAACATTGCTCCTAGGTATAGCTTTCTGATACTTTGGTGGTTTATCAGTCTCGATCCATGATAGATGTCAATAGAGGCTCCAATTACACAATGAATGATTATATTCTCTCTAGCTTTCTTTTACCTGTCTCCCCTGAAAAAAGATTCTTTTTAAAAGCAGAATGGAGAGAAAATAAAAATACGGAATAAGTTATAGTTCTGGTTTCTATTATACCATTTCATCAATACCAAAAGATCTTGCTAACTTTTAGAATTTTATTTTAAATGAATTCCAATGAATTCCACTTTATACTGTATCATCATATGCCTAAAATATTCATTTCTCAATTAGCAGAACATCCAGGAAAAAATCTATGCAAATTCTAAGCAAAAAAATCTAAAAACATTTATAAAGCAGCAAATTGAAAGTTTATCCAAATATTGCTCACTCCTGGTATAAAGGTATACCTATAAAACTTCTCTTCACTATTTAATAAAAATAAACCTACACATTAATTTTTCGAGTATTTCTTGCTCTGTGAAGCCATTAAAAGTTGCCCAAAAGATGTTATCTGTGTGTGAAAAGAAGTCTAGACAGCTGACACTGTTATATTCAAGGTTAGACTTTTTACATGTGAGATTATTGATTTTGCATTTATTTCTACTAAAGCTAGGATTTGTGACCAAACTGTTTTATTACCATCCTAAATTAAATACCCATAAAACTGTAGGTGCTTTGAAATTACGGGAATATGTGAATGACCAACTGCTGTTGGACATTCCTGATTTTATTTTCTTCTTTTTCTTTATTGATTAAGGTATTACAGAGGTGTCCATATCCACCCATTGCCCCCTTTCTTATGGGGGGTTATATACTAATTTCTGTTAGTAAAATTGGGTTGCAAACACGGAAAATTAATAGCTATGCTATCACAAAATGATCATCTCTGAATATTACTTAATTTTAGAATGCCTGTGTATATATGTTGTACAACACCTTACAGAACTCTGCTGTTCTTGTGTTGTGGTTCTCCAAAATACCAACCCTTCAGCTATTAGGAATTGTATCCCCAATGTATCAGAAACTGAATATTTTCTTTTTATTTAAATATATTTTATTGAGTTTTTATAGAGAGGAAGAGAGAGGGATAGAGTTAGAAACATTGATGAGAGAGAAACATCAATCAGCTGCCTCTTGCACACCGCCACTGGGGATGTGCCTGCAACCAAGGTACATGCACTTGACTGGGATGGAACCTGGGACCTTTCAGTCCGCAGGCTGATGCTCTATCCGCTGAGCCAAACCAGTTTCGGCAGAAACTGAATATTTTCAGGAGGAACATGCACTCTTGTTTGAAAAGCTGTTCTATAAGGCTGACTTTTCTGACTTTAGAGTGCTGGTTATTGATCCAAATGCCATAACAGCATAATTTAAGCTTGTTTCTCGTTTACTATATTCTATGGTTTCTATACACCGTAGGGGGGGAGAAAGAAAGGGCATATGGAAAGCTGGGTGGCTGCAAGAGCTATTAACACTAATTGTAGGCATAAACAACTGTACAGCTACAAATGGCTGATAGCTTATTTAGTTCAAAATCTTTAGGTGCCCTTCTGCTTTTTAAAATATCTCTTAAATGCAAGTATGGTATTTAATTACATCTATCTTCTGCTTTTTAAAAAATCTCTTAAATGCAAGTATGGTATTTAATTACACCTATCAGTTTTTAACAGGAGTCATGCAACATCTTAACTTTCACAATCCTATATAATAAAAGGCTAATATGCAAATTGACCCAACAGTGGAAGGACTGGTCGCTATTTCATGTACTGACCACCATTGTGCAGATGCTCAATACAGGAGCTGCCCCCGGTAGTCAATTCAGTCCTACAGGGGGAGCACTGATCAGCCAGAAGCTGGGCTCACAGCTGGCAAGTGCAGCAGCAGTGGCAGAAACCTCTCCTGCCTTCGCTGCAGTGCTAAGGATGTCTGACTGATGGCTTAGGCCCACTCCCTGTGGGCATAAGTTGGCAGTCAGAAATACCCGAGGGCTCCTGGACTTCAAGAGGGTGCAGGCTGGGCTAAGGGACCTCCCCCCTCCATCCCCCGCAAGTACACCAATTTCATGCACCAGGCCTCTAGTGTATTTATAAGAATACATATATGTAACTAGCAAGATCTTCTAAAAATTCAAGAGCATGTTATTTTACAGGATAAGTAAATATTACAAAAAGGCAGAAAAATACCATATTAGTCATCATTAAAGCTATATTACATTAACAATGCTCAAATAGCTCCAATATTGTATACTTTTTAATTATTTTAATTTTATTGTTTAAGTATTATAAATAGTAGTACACATGTCTCCTTTTTCCCCCAATGACCTTCCCTCAATCTCCCCTACCTCCCAGCAGATGCCACCGCCACATCCCCCAGGGACTTGCATCCATTGGTTATGCTTATATGCATGCATACAAGTCCTTTTAATGATTTGTTTTAGGAATGCACTTACTTAATGGATTATTTCTGTAATCAACAGCAAAAGCTCAAACCAAGAAATGCACTTTTGTTCTTTTTGAAGTTTCTAAACACAGGCTCTGTGTTTTAAAATATGTAAACCATTAAAAAGTGATACCCTTGATTCATACTTGCTAAGCATAGGAAATAATTGCATGTTGCTTATGATAACTATATCTTTGATGACAGAAAATTACCTAAATATTTGTTATGCTTTTCAAAATGCTATTGGAAAACTAACAGAGTGGGGATTTGCAAACAACAACAACAACAAAAATGATTGCAAGATCAAACAAAAGTGAGCCTAATGGATAAAGTATAACATAGGAGGTCAAAATGATTTAAATTGAGATCTGTAAGGTAGACTCAAGGCTTTCATACCTTTACAGTTTATCTAATCTGTTTCTTAACTTTCTCTTCTCATCTCAAGATGACAGAAATGTAAAATCAGTGTTCTCTTTGAAGGAAACAAATTCCTTGTCTTGATTTAGACATGTCATTGGCAAATGCTCTAATAGTTATTCACTTCAACATCATTTAACTGGAAAATAGTGATTTAAATTCTCTATGAATATATTGGAAGAATATTTCTTTCTCATGGAATGTACTGTCATAAAAAGAACATTAGAATGTTGTTTTTGAAATCAGACAAAAGCTGCATTGAGTTCCAGTAATCACAGTTTATAGATATATGATACTAGGATATAGAATTTCTTGAAACAGAATTCTAACTTAAATGGAGATCCTTTTACCAATATAGAAACACTGTAAATGTTCTATATAGATATTACATATCTACTAGGTCCCTCGGCCTGGCCTGCCAGATCTGGCCGAAACTGGCTCTCCAACATCCCCAGAGGGATTGTGAGAGAACACAGACCAGCCTGAGGGACCCCACTGGTACAGGATCTGGGCCAGGGAGGGACACAGGAGGTTGGCTAGCTGGGAGAGGGGCCACCGGAGTGCTCCAGGACATGTCCAGCCCGTCTCGCTCAGTCCCAATTGGTCAGACCCCAGCAGCACGCTAATCTATTAGTTGGAGCATCTGCCCCCTCGTGGTCAGTGCACATCATAGCGAGTGGTTGAGTGGCCTTAGCATTCATTAGCATTCAACCAATTAGCATTGGTTGAAAGGAGGACCTGACATTTAGCAAATTAGACTTTTATTATATAAGATATAAAATATATCACTAATATAAAATACAAGTCATGACTGACTGTTATTTCTACAAATTAAAATAGTAGAAAGGAGAAAGACAACTGAAATATGTGTATTAACTATGTATTATGCAACCTTAATAACTATATATTATGCTTGTCTGTGAATATATTAAGTTTTGTATGGTACACACAGTACACTTTGTGGACCCCATGATTTCTGTTGTAGCTATTCAGTTCTTGGCTGTGAGAGCAACCATGAATGATACATAAATCACTGCAGATACCTGTGATCCGAAAGGCTTTCAGTATAAAACAGACAGGACAGCAGGATTTGGTCCATGGGCTATAACTTTAAGAACAGGGACCTCCCCATTGAGCAGATTATTTCATTTTCTTTTATATTTTTACAACATGTCTTTTCACGTTACATATAATACTTAAAATAAAAATGCACCAAAACTATGAGAAGGTGATTTCTAAAACCAAATTAGGTCATGTCATAATAACTTATCATTAACTTGTCAAGTACCACTCAGTTGTATCTAAATGCCATAAACAGCAGGAATTGTAAGTTTTCCACAGATCTCAGCCAGTGGTATTATAATTACCTATTGATGAGGTCGTTGAGCTGGAAAGTTCCAATCCTTCCCAAGATTCACATATCACACCCATAAAAACACATTTATTGCCAAAACCCAGAGCGTGGGCCTGCGAACTGAAAGGTCCCAGGTTTAATTCTGGTCAAGGGCATGTACCTTGGTTGCAGGCACATCCCTAATAGGGGATATATAGAAGGCAGCTGATCAATGATTCTCTCTCATCGATGTTTCTAACTCTCTATCCCTCTCTCTTTCTCTCTGTAAAAACTCAATAAAATATATTTTTTAAAAAACACACATTTATTAAAGGATATGTGGTCTCCTTCGTCACCTACAAATGTGTTCAGGGCTGGCACAGATGAAAAAGGAAAAAGGAGCTTTGGGAGAATTTGAAGTGAATGGAAAACCATCTTGGAGTTCATCAGGTGACTGACCGGTCAGGCACCAGTGTAACCCCAGCAGATGGCATGGCCGTTGCTTAAACTACAAGCTCTCTTTAGTTGCCTATCATCTTAGGGTTAGTGTTGAAATTAAACTTCTCCATCCTGGTCATATTTTATTCCCTTTACACCAACGTGACTCTCCCTCCCCGACAGAGACCTGCCTCTCAAGGGCTCCTCACATCCCTTGTCACTTAGCAGAGTCCAGGACTGTGTTGGCTGAAAGTCATGTGTCATTTTAAGGAGCTCTCTATTCACCAACAGTATGCAACTTCAGAGACAAATCATACCTCATACCTGCTTTCAAAAAAATGAAAAACTAGAAAAGCTAATAGCTTTTACAACCATTGCAAAAGCAAATCATTTAGGAGGGAACAAGCTATCTGATTGTTTCGGCCAATTTAAATGTAATTAGAATGACTTTGTGTGGAGCTGGGGCTGAATATGCTGCGGAAGATGAAGGGCTCTGGCAATGAGGATGAGGTTCCTTTGAAGACACTCCAACTTGCCCTCAATTTTCTTCATCTGTTAAATCTTGATGTTCTTTTTTTTTTTTTTTTGCCTTGAAATCCATGATCCCATGACTCGTCATGCTACATGGTTTCCCTTCTTTATTTTATTAAAATAAGTTTTTACTGGGTATTACCAAGAATAAGACATATAACTATAAAACAACCAGTTTATTGCCTATTACTAGAGGTCTGGTGCACAAATTCATGCACCAGGAGGGCACAGGCGAAGGAACCCCATTAGTCAAACCCAGGACTTTTCAGTCTGCAGACATGCTCTATCCATTGAGCCAAAGCAGTTAGGGCTATTGCCCTTGCTCTTAACAATTGCATTTTATCTTAAAATTTAAAATTATGTCTATTTTATTCCTACTAAAAGAACAGTAGTACAGTCCTGTGTTAGAAGAAAGACACACATAAGCTCCTGCTTTTATTTCCTAGTGAAATTGATTTCTGTGCAGTGCAATGATCAGTTTGGTGAAACATCATTTCCCCTTGTAATTCATGTTTATGATCATGTCTGCTGTCAATATGGGGATTGCAAAATATCCTGATCTTGAAATACCCTTTACTAAGAAATAATATTGTTTTTTAGAGTTAAAAATTATTTTAAACCTGTTTACAGTAAAAATCTAGATGAATGGATTTATTCTTCAAACTATTCCTTTTATATAAATATGAACTATTCATTTCTAATTATATAAAAATGTGTTTAATTATTTATCAAGATTTGTTTATATACAAATTTTTAGATCATTTGCAATTGAGCATATTTTAAACCTGAACTATCCAAAGAATTATTAAGGAACCAAACAAGTACTGCCTTTTAGAATAAACCACAAAAAAAGTAGAATTTCGGTAGATCACATTATCTGCAGGTGACATTGAGATGAAATATTCATTTAAAAGTCATTTAATATTATCAAGTATCAGTAACTATTCGCTTTGAATAGGCTACAATAACCTGTAGAAAATTGATTTCAAAGCCATTGTTCAGATGTGGTTTTTTTTTTTTTTTTTCTTAATTGGCAAACTTCCATAGGACAAATTAGTAATAATTTGGAGAGCTGGTAAGAAGGAGGAAAAAAAGGTAGAAATGGATGATTCAGAGCAAGTTTGAGACCCTAAAGCATTCCAACATTGTAAAACTTTTAGAATTTTAGTAAGAAATAGGTGGTCTTCCGTAAGAATTAAGAAGAAAATGTTTCCATGTTATCTGTTTTTTCCTAAGCACATCTCATTGGCTGATTTTCCCCCCTCTCCTCAAGAATCACAGTAGTCCCCTAAGCCTTCTTTCAGGTAGCAATTTAGAAAAGGCTTTGGCTTCATCTTTTCCTCATGGCAGACCTTCCGGAAGTGTTGCTTGTTCTTATATTTTAAATCCATTTCTATTTTAAGTTACTTTTTTTTTTTGTCCTAGTCACATTTCAATGTCATGTTTTAGACCAACATCTTCTTTGGTTTAACCCGCTCTTAGCCTGCACATATAATGAGTATTCAAAATCAAACAGGTTTTGATGTATTAGGAAATCCAAAATAAGAGTTTTATTTATACCTGTTTTGTTTTGTTTTTTGAGTATATTTTTATTGATGTCAGAGACGAAGGGAGAGGGAGAGAGATAGAAACATCAATGAGGAATGTTGGGAGCAAATCATTGATTGGCTACCTCAAGCACGCCCCCTACTGGGGATCGAGCCCACAACTGGGGCATTTGCCCTGCAATGGAATTGAACTGTGACCTCCAGGTTCATTGGTCCAGGCTCCACCACTGAGTGACACTGGCTGGACTCTACCTGTTTTAATAAATATGAAAGTCCACATTGTCTCTGTTGTGTGGATATAGGGGAGAATTGTGTGTGTGTGTGTGTGTGTCCTATGAGCATGACTTCTAAAAAATTAATGCCCTTGCAGAAACCGGTTTGGCTCAGTGGATAGAGCGTCGGCCTGCAAACTGAAAGGTCCCAGGTTTGATTCCAGTAAAGGGCATGTACCTTGGTTGCGGGCACATCCTCAGTGGGGAGTGTGCAAGAGGCAGCTGATCAATAATTCTCTCTCTGTCCCTCTCTCTTCCTCTCTGTAAAAAATCAATAAAATATATATTTTTAAAAATAATGTCCTTAGTGAGGCACTCAGTCATAGATTCATTCATTTGCAAATGGTCACTGTGAGGTTTTATATTAGACACATGCTCCCAATCCCAAATAAGTGACATTTTTAAGTTTTAACTTTTTGCTGTTTTCCAGCCAAACAAGAAAAGTGTGTTCCTTTACTGTCCTGTCTCTAATAGGAAGCTGACACAGAATGATGATGGCTAAACATTGACCATCAGCATGGCCAACGTATGTGTCACCACTTTTATTCTTGGAAGGCATCATGGATACTTGGGCTCATTATCTAAACTGTGAGTTAAAAATAAAGCTTTTATCTCTCATAAAATGCCATAATAATATAGTCAGAGGAGAGAATAACTGAATGATTAAAAAAATCAACACTTTCTTAATGCACTTTTCTGTATTAGAAAGCTGATAAATGGTCTGTGCACCTGTTCCTAGTAATTCACAATCACCCATTGCTTCAAACTCTGCAATATGCTTCATAAACCGAAAAGCAAAGCTTGCTGTCAAAAGAGAACACGAAATAAAATGCAAGTTTTCACTTTTTTTTTTTTTTTTTTTTTTGAGCAGCCAGATGGCTTAGAATTATTTTTCTGCAATTCAATAGAAAAGAAATGGAAGGGAGTCAAATTCAACATTTCAAGTTGATATCACATTATTTTTAATGATTTTTTAAACAACAATGGGGAATGTATAAAATTATTAAACCCATCTAGCACAGAAGCTTGTGTAAGTGATATATATATATAGCATTTAAACTATATTAATAGCAAGACCTTATAATGTACTATTTGTTTGAATGCATATACTGAAGCTATAGAGAGACTGACAACATATTTTTGCAAACTGTCTGCATTTATGAAGAAGGCCAAATGTTCAGTCGCTCAAAAATAGGTGTTCTAATGTAAAAACTGAAAATGCATGACTAAGAGAATGGCACTTTTAGAGGCACGACTGTGTGGAGGCGATGACAAGTGTAATTGGGCAATTGGCACCTCCTTTTGTCTTATTCCGTTTTCTTTTTCTGTTGAGTGGTGGCAAGAACAGTGGCCACATCACAGGGTTTGCATGGGGATTGTAAGAGGCTGCACCACGTGTCATTCCCAGCAGCAATGGAGTTCCGGTGGCTCCACAGCCTCACCAGCATTTGGAGCTATCAGTGTTCAGATCTGGGTCATCCTGATAGGTGTGCAGTGCTATCACGTGATTGTTTTAATACCCATTTCCCTAATGACGTGGTGTGAAGCTTCATTTCATATCCTATTTGCCATCTGTGTTATTTTCTTAGTGAGGTAGGTGTCCATTAAGGTATTTGACCCATTTTATTTTATTTTTTTTTAGTTGGATTGTTTGCTCTCTTCTAATTGAGTTTGAGGAGTTCTTTGTCTATTCTGGATTATAGTCTTTTATAAGATAGGTGTTTTTTTTGTTTATGTTTTTTTTTTTTTTGCAATTATTTTCTGCCCATCTGATTGTCTAGCAAAGTGACTTGAAATAAATATATCTATATTCTCTCCTTCCAGTTTTTTACCTATAATACCTTTCCAAAGCCAATCGATTTTTCTAATTCCAGTTTTATAGTTAGATGCTCTGCTTTGAAATACTGTGGTTGATAAATTAATCACATAATTGAGAAATAACATTTTGTGAGAAACTTTAAAATGTTAGTTCAATCATAACATTCTCTTTCAGGTCTCATGTTTGATCACTCTGGTATTTTTCATAGACGCTGGGGTCTTAACTCAGAGAGAAGCGTTGTCATTGCATTTTTTTTGTGTGTGTCAAAGAAAGTGCCAGGTGTGAGAAGTTTCTCCTGACAAATTGTGCTCTCTGTTTCCGAGATTCCATGCATCATGCTATTTTTCTCACCCCCGCTGACATAATCTGTGATGGATATACTATTTTTTTATTGTGCCTTTTCCTCTTGTTCTTCTTCCTCAACACCTTTACGACAGTTTTCTGGGCCAATGACTCATGAAACTAAAGTGTCTACTTCTGACCTACCATATGATCCGCCTCTTGTCGTCTGGCCAATTTAGTATTCATCTCTTACAAAATCCTCACGAAGAAGCCATTTTGCACATTTAAATAATACGTGTTTCGCTTCTCTGTTGGCATACCTTCATCCTTACTGTCAGTGTGTAATGTAATTTGTTCATAAGCATATTTGTTTTCAATATATTGGCCCTCTTGCAATACAAGAGGTAATTCAAACTCCAAACCTAACCCCCACATCAAGAGATAAACAAATAACGTTCAGAATAAAATGACACATTTAGTACAGAGTTACTCCATGTTCCACACTGCTTCATTCTCCAGTCAGTCTGGCATTTTTTTTCTGACAATAGCAGTTGGCACAAGAGGATGTTATGTGCCCAATATAATATCAAGCTCAAAATAACAGGGCATATTCTAAACTGTCTTAAATTTTAAATAACTTGTTAGGTTTCAATCAGCCATTGAAAAATACCACTCATATGTGTAAACATATCTACTTGTCCACTCTAGTACATGTATTCACATAATTTTATATATTTTTTATTTTCAAAACATTTTTGTTTGTTTTTTAGCTTGGTAAGTACTTTTCTTTAAATTTAGTCTTTTACTGTAACATTATGAGTTAGTAACATATTATGGTATAAAAACAAGCATTTAATCACATTCAGGAAATCCATAGGTCACTTAGAAAGAATTGAATGGCTCTTAGCAAGAATCACTCAGTGGTTGAGCATCTACCTATGAACCCTCACCCTCCCACTCTGAAATAAATAAAAATAGATTTAAAAAAAATAATTGAATGGCTGAGGGCTGAGACCCTTAAGACTGGCGGATCCAGTCTATAAAGTTTATACTGAGTATAAACAGATCTTTCAAAAGAGAAATGGGGGGAAAAGAAGTATTTCAATGAAATGTCTGCCAACTGCGCTGAGAAGGCTGCAGAACTGCCTCAGTGGTACACCAGGCTGATGGGCCATGCTTATTATTGAAAAGAAACATATCTGTGTGTGATCTGTGTGTCTGAAATATCTGAAAGCCAGGTCTATAGGCCTATTTCTTTTCAGATGAGGAAAATGGTACCCGGAGATTTCACAAAACTTGTCTAAGACTATAGAACAAGCAAGGTCAACAGCCTCATTTCAGAGTCTGGTAGGATTCAGTTCCAAAGCCGATCGGAGAAAAAAACTGATTCAGGGAAGTGAAACAAATTGTCAGAAATCGCACAGAGAGCATCACAACCCAGGATTGCACTCACTTCATGACAGAGACACCCTGAGACAGAACAAAGCAAACACACCTGTAAGGCACCTTTAGAGTCATTCCCAGGATCTAGCCTTGCATGGACCACAAACATGCCTTAGTTCTGCATCATGTATGGATTGCTCCATGGCCCGAATATCCAGACTGATCATGTTATGCTTACTTCTACAAAGTACATTACAATCGTTTACAGCCATTAACTGCTAGAGAGGTAGCAGGTCCATTAGCAACTTCTCTGTTCTGGGCAGATGGTAAAATATGGATTGTCAATGGTTCAACATGACATCTGTATTTCTACTCTCAAAGGGCAACACTCCCTAGAGGGTCGCTTCCTGCTACATACATGCCATAGTCCTTACTTCTGCATGAATCTGCTGTCTCACATTCATCCTGGAATACCTATCTACAAATATTAATATTTGCCCAATCTGATTAACGCTCAATGTTGAGAAGACAAAGGTTTACAGGCTGCACCAAACGTTTGGTTTTCTGTTCAAATGAAAGCTTTAACTGGTTTTGGCAAACTTGACTGTAGATTTTGGTCCCTTGGTAGACATTTTAGATGATTTTCTCTGACTCAAACTTATATATATTACTAGCATACTTATTTCACAAATCAAATAATTACATTAATATACTGGAAATGGAATCAAATAATAATGTAGCATTGTCATTGAAGCTACATCAAAGAACAACTTTATCCATTTTTAAAATATTTGGCAGAACAAAGAAAGATATACATATCAATCAGCAGCGTATGGCTCCTTTATGGATAGAAATTGTAATTTAAGAAGCACTTCAAAGTGATCAATAGATTGCAAGTAATCTAAAATAATTCTAACTTTCTAAAATCTATTAGCCAAGAGAGATATCATTTAAGAGATAAGGGTGAGGATGAAATTGAATTTTGAAAATTGCCTTCCTTCGCATTTCCATTCATTACTCATTATAGAGTTAGCCCTATTCCCATCTCTCAAACCTGTGACTTCGCCTCACCAATGACATACAACCTGGGTGAGTGACATTTAAATAATATTTCAACATTGAACTCATTTTTCTTGACTCTTTCTTACCTCCAGAAAAGTAGGCTTTCTTATCTGGTACATTATGTAAGTGTTTAAAGATATTGTCCATTTGGGTTTTAGACTTACAGTTTAGCTCTCAATTATTATGTCTCATTGTTTTTACTTCTTGTGTTCCTTTCAGTTTGTCACAGTGGAAAGTCTGGGAAGTCATTCTTGCAAAATTAAAAGTCCTCTATATGAGGGTATGAAGGCCTGCCATTTTTAAATTAATTAACTGATCACTTAATTAATTGTTTGTTTAAGCCCTGTGAATCTGTTTTCCAAATACCTGTGGAACATGCCTAGAGGACTTTGAAAATGTTAACATTCAGGATGTACAATATTCTTCTACTATAAACAATATAATGTAGTCTCTACTGATAAGAAACTTAAAAATGAATGAGGATGGTATGCTATGAAGAAAAAAAAACTAAGTTTAACATTTTGTTCTACTCTATAAAGGTTATTCCTTCAAAGATTCTTATAGAATCTACATAATTGACACTGAATTCTTAAGAATTTAAAAATAATATTACAATTACATCTTAGACAAATTTAGATTTGAAAACATATAAATATATAAAAATTGTTTTACATCACATAATTCCAAATGATTAATATTTAGACTGTTTAAATATCAGATACATTAAAGAAACAATATGAAATAAGTCAGAAGAAGTTTGTTAAAAACTTCAAATGACTAGACATAATGCGAACAAACTGAGTCATAAATATTAAGAAGGAAATCTTAACCATTTGGGATCCACGGTTGCAATGTTTTAATCAGATTTTGGAGCATAGAGAAAAGATGTTCAGTAGATGATTGGAAGCAAGCACCATAAATATTTGTTCTGCAATTTAGTTCAATTTCTTCCTTAATACAGAAGAGTGCAGATGAATGAAGAGGACTGGGAAATAAGAAAGAAATTGGAACACAAAATACGAATAAAAGAATCATTTATTAGCACAGCTATCAGGAAAACTCATTGTAATATGGTTTGTTTGCTTCATAAGAGTCTCATTTCCTAAGCAACTTATAGTTAGAAAGAGCATCATATATTTTTAAACAACAAACTGTTTACTGTTGGAAATCAAATTGGAATATTTGTACTCTGCCTTAGGCAAATATTTTTGCTCTGCATTATACTGAAATAATAATAAAAATAAACATATATACACAAACACACATTCATATACAGATTATATATACAAACACACACACACACACACACACACACACACACACATATATATATATATATATACATTTACGTCCCTTTGTTGTCTCAAATAATTATGCTTATACCCCAGGCTTCAATTACAAAGTAAAATGTGAGCATTGTGAAAAACCTCTCTAATTCTTAAAAAATAAATCAAATTATATATATATGAAATATACATAAAATATATATAATTCATCCCCACTCTTATTTTTTGTTTTGGTATAAAATTGTGTTTTTTTCCCCAAACATGATATTCAAAGTTTTTTTAAACCTCACTGCTTACATTTCAATCATTGCAGGGCTTGCTTCTATATTTCCCAGAGAAATTAATGCTAATCAAGTTAATGTTCTTGCTGTAAAAGTGACTCATATCTGAAATTACCACTTGCAATACACTGGCCTCAAATCGCATAAAGACGAATGAAGAAATCACATGCTGAACAGCAATCAATACTACTTTTCATATTTCCACCTTTTTCTTTTAACTTGAAAAGACTGCATTTTCCCCTTTTACAAAGATCACAATAGAAACTGCATGCTCCTCTAGGTTCTGGGAAAGCCTCTACGCATAAGCAGCATTCTAACACCACGAGCAGAACCTCCAAACGTTGCCAATGCTTTTTTCTCTCATGCTCAGAACTGACAATAAACGTATTATTTACCTTGTTCAGGGAGGGACTGTAAGACCGCCTCTAAGTACCAACTGGGGAACAATTGACAACACATGTAAACGCCCGGGGACTGGTCAGATATGCCTTAGCCTCCCGCTGCACATGTCTGCTCCCACAATAGTAAGAAAGTCCAGAGCCTTCTGAGATCTAATAATCGTGTTTTGGCAACATCTCATCTAATGGGATTACATTCTGAGAAGCCCAGAAAAAGCAGTTGTTACCCACCTCCAGCTCTGCCCTCTGTCCTCTGCCCCCTGCCCCCTGCCCTTTGCCCTCTGGAAAGTAATTAACTCTGCTCAGTCCCCTGTAGAGAGCTTCAACGTCCGGCTCCTGGCACCCTACCCTGTCCATGGCCCTCACATGAATACTCAGTTCACTGCTTACTGTTTTAGACAGATCCCTCCACTGGGAGTTCCCAATGCATAGGGGGGCAGGCGGGAAGATGGCTAACTCTTAAGGTTGGTTTGTTCGCATAGATTCCTCCTAGTGTGGATAACAGTCTCTGTGAATGGAATAGATCCATTTCCATCTTCCAGTGTCTTAATTTTGTTTTCACCTCAGGAGGTGCCATGAATAATGTGCATTTTGGGCTCCCAGAGGCCACTTCATGATTTCGTGCACAGCCTAAACCAAACTCAGGGCTGTATTCAGCACGCTACAGGTATCGTCCAGGCTAAAGTGTTACCAGTGGGCTCTAGGTCATAGGATACAGGATAAGCCCGCCTTAAAACAACAGCAGAGACTGGATGGAGGACCTTCTGTCAATATGTATAACTAGAGGCCTGGTGCATGAAATTCATGCATGGGGGAGTGGGGGGGTTCACCTCTCCAATCCAGGACCCAAGGATCGGGCTTAAACCAGCAGTCAGACATCTCTTTCACAATCCTGGACCACTGGCTCATAACCGCTCACCTGCCTGCCTGTCTGATGGCCCCTAACTGCCCCACCCACCAGTCTAATCATTCTTAATCGCCTCTGCCTGACAGCCTAATAGCCCCACACTGCCCCCCCCCCCCTCTGCCAGTCTGGTTGCCCTCAATGTCCCTTTGCTGGCCTGGTCATCCCACACAGCCTGCTGCTCAGTCGTTTGGTTACCCCTCACTAATCCCCCTGCCACCCTGGTCACCTCACACAGCCTGTTTGGTCATTCGTTCAGTTGTGATGGTTCCTTGGGCTTTTATATAGATAGATAATTTCATCATTATCTCCATGCTTTGGGCTCAGAAGATTTGGAAGACCAAGGAAGCAGGGGTGAAACGCTTCAGCCAGGTGCCCAGTGGACTGGAAGTGAGGACTGCCTTCTAGCCATTTGGGGCATCTCCTGTGCTAAACCAAGGTCATGGCAAAAATGAACGGAGCCGTTGAAAGTGGGCGAAGAGAAGAATGAAATTGTGTTTTCGAACTGAGGACTGTTTCTCTTATCATACCACTTAAACTGTATGCAGTGATTGATTATCTAACATGCGGGGGGATTAAAACTCACGTTTGTGAAGTAACTCGTCCTGTCCACAGCATGATTGTACGGTCGCCAAAGTAGGAAACGTGCTGCCTGTGGAATTAGTACACCCTGGAAACAACCGGGACAAAGTAATTTCTCAATACACTTTTGCTGAATTAAAAAGGCGCTGTTGCCCTTTTTCCAAATTGTCAAGTTTTAGCAATCTTATTAATTCACGGTAACAAAGTGATAGAAGACACATTTTAATATAAGAAAAGAAACGACTATTTTCCATATGCTATTAATCCATTTTACCTGTATAGCCCTTCTCTCTCTTTCCAGACGGTGGCATGTGTGTGGGGTGGAAAATGCAATGACACGGGCCTTGTTATAATTTTTTTTAAAATGCTGCCACAGTCACACCCACCTGCTTCTGTGTCACAGGATGGACGGGGAGGTAGCGCATTGTGCCAGTCTCACATCTTTTGTTAACCAGCAGAGCACCGAGAGCTAAAAGACCCTTCCACCCCCTTCAGCGGCAAGTGTATAAATGAAGTTAAAAATAAAATAGAGCTCTTCTCAGGGACCTCATCACCTATTCCTTTCTAGCCCAGTACAAGGCTTTCTTTTATCGTGCAGGGCTTAATAACCCAATGCTGGAATGATTGCTTGGCGTAATTATCTGAGTAGCATGCCCTTCTATGAGCTGTTTGGCGGAGGCATAAAAACGAGGTCCGGGCTACCTCGTTATGAGAGGTCTCATGTCAGACATGTCAGTGTAGGAGAGCTGCTCTATCAGTCCAGGTGTCTGAAGTCAGTGTGACAATTGAAAAATCAGTTCCTCTTCATCCCAGGCACCCCTGCCTCCCTCCCCCAATGGAATGAATGGCATGCGATGTGCATTCCATCTCAAGGTCTCTGGCTTTCTAAACCCCACAAGAGTCTGTGGGGAACAGATAGCTAAAGTTATCTATTCAGCCTAAATTATGGGGGGAATATTAGAGCGAAAATATTTCACTTTCTCAAGAATTTCAGGCCAAGGGAGAAAGTTGAGAATAATTGCCTAGTATTAACAATTTGAGTCATGTTAGGCATCAAGAGAAGATTAATCTGTGGCTAATTTTGGTGACAGCAGGAAAAGGAGGTTAGAGCCTAAATGAATGGCAGTCTTTGGGAGCACTTAAAAATCTACTGGGTTAGCCAAAACTGGTTTGGCTCAGTGAATAGAGCATTGGCCTTCGGACTGTAAGGTCCCAGGTTCGATTCCAGTCAAGGGCATGTATCTTGGTTGCAAGCACATCCCCAGTAGGAGGTGTGAAAGAGGCAGCTGATTGATGATTCTCTCTCATCAATGTTTCCAACTCTCTATCCCTCTCTTCCTCTCTGTAAAAAATCAATAAAATATATATATTTTTTTAAATCTACTGGATTATAATGATGTTTCCTAGGGAAAAAAATGTTTGCAGGGAAAGCAATATCCCTGTTGAAAGTCTAGATTCCTTTAAGATTATATAAGCAAAAGGATTTGCATAATTATAAACAAACATAAGCACAAATAGTTCATAATTTAAATAATCTTTAAGTGGGAGAGTAACCCTGCCCAATGGAGTGCTAGTTCATTGCTAAAAATATCATAGGGTTCACAATGAAGGGAAAATGATTGGGTGATAAAGTTTTGAACATTTCTTTCAAATCATGATATATTCAACTTCTTTGATGGAATATGCCGGGATCACAATGCAAATGATTTTGTAATCTGCATCAGTGTGTTATAATTAAAAAACTCATCTGTTATTCACATTTGTTTTATTTACAAAGTGAGCATTGATAGTGTCTTACATTGTTAATTTAATTAATCCTATTTCAAATTCTTTAAAAACTAACACATGAATTGATCTAATTTCCACATTTAAATTCAAATTCTATAGACTATAATACTATTTTTTTTCAGATTCCATGTGTATCCAGATTACAAATCAAATTAATTATTTTGAGTGCTAGACTAATTGATTTTATCAGAAAATATCAAATTAGCTTGACTATGTATAACTAATTTTGATTTGATACATCTGTGTATATTGCACATCTGACTGACTAGATTTCTCATGAGAAAATTTTGGCATAAATGTGTGTGTGTGTGCATGTGTGTGTGTGTATGTGAGCACACACACTTTAATTGACTATTCATATTCAAAGCATTTTAAATAACATATATCAAATTCAAAGCTATCACACTTCAATTTAGTTATCTTGATTCTTGGTTGGTATTTGGTCTTAAATTTAATTGAATTTATTTCATATCTGATCACTGACTTAATGGTGATATACTCTATCATTTTCGGATAAAATTAACACTGTGAGAAATGTAAAGACCAAGAGCTTAAATGTCAGTTAGAATTATGCTAATGCAAATACAATTATAAAAATAACCATCCTGTGATGAGAGAGGCCATTTGAAGCTATGTGACATGTAGTTATTTTTAAATGAATCTCAAAAGTGTAAATGAGATAGAGCTACGAATGGCATAAGGTCTAGAACTTGCCTAAAAACTTTCTTAATTTTTTTCCCTAATCTTTTGGAATTTCTCTAAATATCAGTTGTATCATTAACATTTAAACAAATGCCTACTCTTTAAAAAACAAAGCATTATCTTTTTTTTTTTTTTTTTTGAGAAATGAATATGTAAGGAGATGTAGCCAGAAATTGGGGAACAACAGGTGTCTGCACTTGCTTCTATACAAGTTTAAAAAACCAGCTATCTCACTTGGTTTTCTCCTTCTGATCTACTCAGTATAACCACATTATTATTATTTTGTTCCTCACAACTGGTACCTTTACCCAACCCCTTCCTTCTGCCCTTGGCCACTTCCGGTGGGAAATCCTATTGGATGGTGCATTGATTCTTTCTATTTCACTCCAATACCTTAGCTTAATTAGCCCATGATGCATTTCATTCTCCTTTTAATCCAGAGTCTCATCGTTTCCTGAAGGATCATTGCTACAATTTTTAGCATCTCGTCTTTATGTTCCTCAAACCATTTACAAGTAAACGATGTAACTCCCTCTCAATGGAAATTCATACATTCTGATGTCTTTTTCCTCCTAGGCCTTCAATTACAAGACCCCAATTTTGTAACTGTCAGCAACTCTTTGTCACAAAACATTCTGCTATCACTGGTGTGTATGTCTGTGGAAAGGCTGCTCAGCTCAAATTGATTACTACCCGGAAACAAAAAGATAAAGATCAACTTAAACAGAAAAAAAGGAGGAAATTCAGACAAGTCAAAGTATATCTCCAATAGTTAAATGCACGTTGATTTTTACAAAGAGCAAGTTTCTATTATTGGCATGTCAGAATTCAAAAAACGTAGACAACATTTAATTAAAAAAAACTTTATATATATTATTGATTTTAGAGAGAGGAAGGGAGAGGGATAGAAACATCCATGATGAGAATCGTTGATCAGCTGCCTCTTGCACGCTCCCTACTGGGGATTGAGCTCAAAATCTTTAAAAATATGTTAAAAGCACCTGAGATTCACCTGGGCTGGTAGGACAGTGGTAGGACATCGGCCCTCAGACTAACGGGTCACAGGTTGGATTCTGGTCAAGAGCATGCACCTAGGTTGCAGGTTTGATCCCAGTCTGGGTGCATGTGGGGGGAGATCAATTGATGTGTTCCTATTTCATTGATGTTTCTCTCTTTGTGTTTCTCCCTCTTCCTTTTTCTCTATCTGAAAATCAATGGGGGCAAGGGAGAAGTTCTCTGGTGAGAATTAACATAAATGAATTAATGAATGAATAAATATATAAAGAAATATATAACAAAACTAAAAAAGGACTTGAGTTTCTAGGAGAAGCACTTCTAGCAAATTTCCACACTACCAGACTACCAACACCACGGTATGGCTGTGCAGACTAATGACTATTTAAAAGTATCATCGTGAGCAGTATTTCACTGGTAACATATTCCTCCCTCTGTTTGATATAAGAATACAGGCGATCACATAACATTTCCTATGGATTTATGACATTATGAAATATATCTGGCTCCAGGGAAAATGTCAATGGAGAAGTATATTAAGGATGAGAGTCTATTCATACTGGAAATACGATTAAAATGAATCTCCCCTCAATCTGAACTGTTTGTACATATATTACTACCGCACAATCCGCTGGAAGATAAACTGTTTACACAAACATTATAATACCTGGCACAAGTACCCATGTCTGTAAAACTTCCTTCTGAGTTGCTACTGGCAGAAGAGGCTCAGTTTAAATACAAGTTTAAACCCTTAAATACAAGGAATTAAGAGGAAATAATTTAAAAGAAAATCACCCTTTGACATGACCCAGGGATGTTACAGTAGCCTCATGCCTCTCCTCCGCAATAAGCATCACCCAGCCTTTGGATGGCCCTGGCTGGTGTTGCTCAGTGGATAGAGCATCGGCCTGGGGCACCATAGGGTCCTGGCTTTGATTCCAGTCAAGGGTACATGCCCAGGTTGCTGGCTTGGTCTCCAGTAGGGGGTGTGCAGGAGGCAGCCAATCAATGATTCTCTCTCATCATTGATGTTTCTATCTCTCCCTCTCTGAAATCAATAGAAAATACATTTTTAAAAGTTTAAAAATAAAGTCTTAAAAAAAAAGGAAGTCTTTGGGATGGAGTGCTAAAATGACCATCCTGTATAACATTTTCTGCATTGGTGGTCCGTCCCTTGTGATAGTTAACGCTACTTTGTGTTTGGCCAATGACAATCTATATGAAAATCTTATATGATCTGTGTAAAACTCTTAGACCTGGGCTAGACCATAGTGAACTCTTGGTAGCTATTACTTTTGCATAGGGGTTCTTTTAAAAAAAATATTTTATTGATTTTTTTTACAGAGAGGGAGGGAGAGGGATAGAGAGTTAGAAACATCCATGAGAGAGAAGCATCTATCAGCTGCCTCCTGCACACCCCGTACTGGGGATGTGCCTACAACCAAGGTACATGCCCTTGACCAGAATTGAACCTGGGGTCCTCCAGTCCCCAGGCCAACACTCTATCCAGTGAGCCAAACCAGCTAGGGCTACATGATTGGTTTTAATTGAACATAAACTATCTACTTCAATGTTTTCTAAACTGACATAGAAATTATATTTGTTTAAGAAATAATTTTTCTGCCGAAACTGGTTTGGCTCAGTGGATAGAGCGTCTGCCTACGGACTGAAAGGTCCCAGGTTCAATTCTGGTCAAGGGCATGTACCTTGAGGGCACATCCCTAGTAGGAGGTGTGCAGGAGGCAGCTGGTCGATGTTTCTCTCTCATTGATATTTCTTGCTCTCTATCCCTATCCCTTCCTCTCTGTAAAAAATCAATAAAATATATTTTAAAAAGAAATAATTATTGATATTATTGATAGGAAATGCATTCATATTATAATTAAATATGTGCCATATATCAGAGATCTGCAAACTGTTTTGGTGAAAAGCTGTAGTTAATGTTCTAGGCTGTACCGACCACTTATTCTCTCCCTGCTGCTGCTGCTGCTGCTTCTTCCTATTCTTTTAAAAACCATTTTAAAATGTCCTGTAATTTGGCCCTTGAGCTGTGTAATTAGCCAAGCCTTGCCAATATATTATTATTGCTTCTCTCGCTGCTTATTACATTTTTGGAAGTTGTTTCAAGAAAAGCACTTTTAAACATTATAATGTTCTCTCCTTAATTTATTTAAGAATAATAATTTTAAAGCTCTATTAACATGTATTCTGGTAAATTATCTTATGAGAGATAACCTCTTCCTTGCCCCCAATTCATCCATTTTTTGATGTTCTAGAATGTCTCCTGGGGCACTTAGGATCTCTCCATATTGACTATAAAGGTACTTTCCTGTCTTTTATACTACGTTTAACAGCAATACAATGTTTTAATTAACACCATGCAAGGTACTTATGTACGCATAATTGATTGTTAGAAGGGCTTTTTTGGATAACACAGTAAATTCTTTATCTATCAAATTGCTTCTCTTTGTCCTTAGGCTATTCTGTCATTAACTTTTCATTTCCAGTCATGGATTGTTCATACTTGTACCTTATTCTCATCAGGTTAAGGGGAAAGACAGTTTTTATGCACATTCTTCCAGAATTTTGTATCTCATATTACACATTTTGACTTTTAAGAATATATCCACTATGGGACATGTATGTATAGGAGCAATTATGAATCAACACATTTAAAGAGATTGTTGAATTGGAACAGGGAAGGAAGATGGACATAAATTGTACAAAAATCAAGGGATAGCAGAATAAAGCACAAAATATACTGGACCAATAAACAACTGTAATAAGCACCAGATTTTTAAAAAGGACATAAAGGGAAAATAAGAGAACAACATAAACTGATGAACAAAAACAGACCCAGAGACAGGGAAGCATTGATTTAACTGTTGGACCTCAGAGGGAAGGCAGGGGAGGGTGGGGGTAAAGGAAAGAGATCAACCAAAGGACTTGTATGCATGCATATGAGCCTAACCAGTGGTCACAGACAACAGAGGATGGAGGCATGTGTGGGGAGGGGTTTTGGATGGGAATGGGGGGATGAGGACAAATATGTGATACCTTAATCAATAAAGATATTTTAAAAAGAACATAAAACTATAAGATATGAGTGGCAGTATTAGTAACCTCATTATACTAGATTATCGAGATTTAACATGTATAACTTCATTTAATTATACATACAATACTATAAAGAAGGAATATTTATTTCCATTTTATAAAGACATCTTTACAGACCTTATCAATGACAACAGGAATTAAATGCCAACTCTACTTGAGTCCAAAGTTCAGAATGCTTATATTGCAATATTATTTCTCAATTCTGCAAAAAACTGAGGGATTACTTGAATAGTATGACATGCTTTTGAGTTAATATGGATTATTTCAATGAATTCAGTTCATAAGTTGTAAATAATTCTAAGTTAGGCCTATGTTATCAGACTGTAGTGAAGAGAATAAGATTGAGAAATGGTATGGCCAATCCTCAAGTTTTATGGTCAGCAATAAGTGACTAGCATGTTAAGTACAACTGATATTATGCAATGACTATCATACATGTGTTCACATAGCATGATCATGGTAAGTACTGTCTGCTAGTGACAGAGTAGGTATTTTGATTTGTTCATTTAAGTCTTTGTCCTGACAAAGCAATGATTCTATTTCCACTCAATTACTCTCATCCCTCTCCTTCCTCCACTATCTCTACACATACACTGATATTCAGCGGAAGGTCATTTTACCAGGACTTAAATTATATTAGGTCAATTATAACAGATAAATTATCATAACTTCAGGAGAGTATGTTGATAGATAATGATTTGATTAAACTCTAATGCACTGACATCTTCTCATGCTTTTCTCTTTGTTTTAGCACTTAGGAAATAAATCTGAAATATACATTTACATCACTGCATTCAATCTTATGAAATGACTAATATCTCCCCAAACATGTAACTGATTTAGAATAGGTGTTGGTAAGCATTTTATGCCTAAGATGTAGTAATCAGGATACTATGTAAATACTGATACTAACAGGTTTCTAAAAATTGTATTGCTGTAATTCTAAAATAATAATTATTATTTCTGTAATGCTGAGCCACTGGAAAATAATAAATTGTTTTGGGAGGATAATATTTTACTTGGTTCCACTTAAAAGTTAGTATTTGTTATAGTATTTCTGATAGTAGTTCCAAGTTAGTATTTCTTATCCTTAAGATTGATTGAAGTGCTATTAATTCTGATCTGTAAAGATATTTTTCACATTTTATCTTTGAAAATGCTTTTTGATACAGACTGATACTTCCAAGTATTGATAATCTGTCCACAAGCATCTGCTATTAATACATCATATTCATGCCATGACAGGCGGGCATAGAATTCCATGAGATGTTTCTCTGAAGAGTTGCTTTCTTCTTATTATTAATTATTTGTTTCTCCAATTGTCTCAGGGTTGCCCAGTGGGAATGCTCTCATTTTTTTTTTTTTTTTTTTTTTTTTTTTTTTTTTTTTTTTTTTTTTTTTTTTAGCATTTTGCTGCTTCTGGCAAAAGACATAGATACTATGAATAATTATTTCCATGCCTCAGCCCTCTCTCTGAGAAACCCTTATTTCCTTTTGCTGGAGAAAGGCATTCAGAAGACAAGAGAGCTAGCTGGCTATGCTCACGGCTACTGGTTCATGGCTACCAGACTCTTTTTGCAAACAGCCAAAGAATATTAATATGAATATGAAAAAATATACATATATATTTTATATCCACACACATACTTATTTATATGTGCTTATATAAATACACATTTGTATATAGTCATGTATATATAAATTAATTTATACATTTTGTTTATAAATATATATTTTACATGCATATAAAATATGCATGTTTACAGTGTAGGTATGTTACCATCTATTTCTTTATATTGATGACAAGCATTAATACTTCTATTTACTGTCCAAATCCACAGTGTCCATTTACTATATTATTGGTTTCAGAAAAGAAGGGAGAGGGAGATAGAGAGAAACATCAACGAGGAAAGAGAATCACGGATCGGCTGCCTCCTGCATGCTCCCTACTGGGGATCGAGCTTGCAGTCAGGCATGTGCCCTAACTGGGAATGGAAAGGTTGACCTCCTAGGTTCAAAGGTTGGTACTCAACCACTGAGCCATGCCAGTTAAGTCACAGTGTTCATTTTTGTTTACTTTTCCCATATTTGCAATCCGCTTTCCTGACAGTGAGGAGGAGTGTTGCTGCCATTGTTCTTACATTAATTTATTTTAATATGTTTAATTGTCACATATTTATTAGCACATTTACTCTTTCAATCCACCTCATCCATATACGACGAACCTTGCACCACGGCAGCCAGTTCCTCCTCCACGTGCTGCCTCCCTCTCCTCCCACCAGCTCATACCCCAGGTCTGCTGCTCTCTCCTGTGGGGGCCCCTCAGCCCCTGGCTCCTGCACCCCTGGCTATGCCCTCCCTCTGCTCCCGGAAGCCTCTGCACTGCATTGAGGATACGGCAGTGTCAGGCTGCCCTCATGTGGTGGGCCTCCACACAGGCACACACATGGGTTCTGACATCTTCTAGTGTGTTCTCACCTCTCCCCCATCTCACCTGTCCCTCCCACACCCTGCCCTGGAAGGATGTTCCCTCCAGCTCCCCTGAATTCTGAGCCCCATGTGCTGGGGAGTTGCACTCCCTGCTCCCAACCCCCATCCCACTGCTTGACCGTGCTCTGATACAACAAACACAGGTGCCAAGGATGGAGATACCTACTTGTCCTGCTGTACTGTAAGCTCCAGGGCACCCACCACTGCCTGGCATCAAATCGTGACCACCTGGCTCAGAGGTCTACACTCAACCATTGAGCCATGCCGTGTGGGCGTGTTGAGCAGTTTTCAATATGCTACATCAAGATCACAGCTTTTACATCTTACAAAATGTGTAGTACCTTTTTTGTAATGTTAATATGACAACTAACTTACTATAAAATGCCTTACACGCTTCAGACTCTGATGATTTAAAACTGTAGAAGAATCTTTTCTAACTTAATAATTTGGACAATTAAAATATTTTATTTATTTTTAGTAGAATTTATTGGGGTGATATGGGTTAATCAAACTGTATAGGTTTCATGTGTACAGTTCTATAATATATCATCTTATGGAGTGTTCACCATCCAAAGTCTAATCTTTCATCACCATTGCTCTCCCATTTACCCTCATCTACCTGCCCCTACCTGCCTTCCCATCTCATAATCACCAGGTTATTGTCTGTAGACAATTAAAAACTGTGTTTAAAGTTAATACTTAATTTGTTAGAATTTGTCAGTAACTTTGCCAATAATTTTCTGTTTGAAAAACAGCCCTTTGAAGGAAATGTAACATTTCTTATTATAATCAAACTGTAGATTAACTTTTTCCTTAATAGAAAAATTAGCTTAGATATATAATAGAATAATAGGTTATTTATGTTTTATTTATACTTAGATATATAATTATTACAGAGACACTATTAGAAAAATATAGAAATTCAGGGCATTTTATTAATTCATATAATGACTAAATATACTAATTTTAAAAGGCCTGATATGCCAGATACAAAGAGCAACACATTTATGTGAATATGTTAAGATTATAATTCTAGAATTTCAATTAGCTGTATATTTTCAGATCACTCTCTTACCACTTCTGGGGTTCTATTTTTACATATGAAAATTTAACATTTTTTAAAAATATATTTTATTGATTTTTTACACAGAGGAAGCGAGAGGGATAGAGAGTCAGAAACATAGATGAAAGAGAAACATTGACCAGCTGCCTCCTGCACACCCCCTACTGGGGATGTGCCCAAAACCAAAGTACATGCTCTTAGCCGGAATCTAACCGGGGACCTTTCAGTCTGCAGGCCAAAGCTCTGTCCACTGAGCCAAACCGGTTTGGCAACATTTTTTAGATAATCGGTTCTACATTTTTCTCTCCATCTGAATTAATTTGGGGATTCTTTAAAGATGAAATTATACTTTTTGCACAGTTTTTTTTTTTTTTGGTCTAGTCTAGTGGATGCAGATGATGTGTGGTCCTAAGAATGTGACTTTTAGCTGTGGATTTACCCAGTGTGCCTTGGAGAAAGGCAAAGGGCACAGGGAGCAGAGAGACCTTGAAGAAATTCTGTAAGTCCCCTGCCCCTTGGTTTCCTCCTCTTTAAATAACTTTGGATGTGGTGGAGTTAGGCATTCAAGACCCCTCCCTGAGGTTATAAGTAAAATGGAAAAAAGTATGGAGCTGCTAAGTCACCCCTTTTTTGTTGATGTAGAGACACCTTCATTAAATACAAGTGCAGCCCTAACTGGTGTGGCTCAGTGGATAGAGCTTTGGCCTGCGGACTGAAGGGTCCTGGGTTTGATTCCAGTCAAGGACATGTACCTTGGTTGAAGGCACATCCCCAGTAGGGAGTGTGCAGAAGGCAGCTGACCAATATTTCTCTCTCATCGATGTTTCTAGCTCTATATCCCTCTCCCTTCCGCTCTGTAAAAAAGCTATAAATAAATAAAAATAAATAAATAAAAAAGTGCAACATGAAAACAATGTCTCCCCCGAGGGACAGCTGGCATCCTGACTCTGAGGAAGTACCATTTTCAACAATGGACCTAATAAGCTGAGGTCCATAAAACACCAGAGGCAAGCCATGCGTATGAGCAGGCTGGCACTTTCGACATGGAAACTATGATGTTGACTTGCTTGCATCTTGTCCAAACACAGAAAATCACGAGGCTGCATCGTAAAACCTCCCCAATCCATAAAAAGCTACTATTTCACTCCTGCACACAGCCCTTTTACTGCTTTTTTTTTTTCCGTGTGTTTTATGGCCTGGAATTCTTTTATGGTGTCTATACATTTAGAGCTTGTTCCTGGAAAGATGTTTCTAGTCCTTTATCTTTTGAAAAGACTGCAGCTGGCAATAATGTATTGGGGTGTTTGTAAAGCAAAAAAAAATTCTCTATTAGATAATGTGGAATGTTTCAGAACAAAAGAAAATGCATTTCCTGTTCAACATAAGACATCACTGTAGTGTCTGGAATATAATAATAAGATTACTATTTGAATACCTAATCATTTTTATTCATTTATGGTTATATTTGTCTATTTTTCTTTCATGTGTTATTTTCCTCATTTACTCCCTCAGGGGGAAAAAAAAGAGAAACTTCTATTAAGTAAGTAAATGATCAGAAAAGTATTCAGAGGTGTTTTCTATTATTCATTCTATTTCTAATGCTATAGTTGCACTTTGCCTGAATATATGTTTCTTGCATATCTCCATTTCCATCCCATTTCCGTGCCATTCAGTCATGAAATTTCAATGGAAGAATTACATTCTTATCATGTTGAGAAGTTCCTTCCATATAATGTTATTGATGGCACTCTGTATATAAGTAAAATATAGTAAACTGTCATGAAAATATTGAAAAATCTGTTGTTTTATTATTAAAATGTTATCATCACTTATTTTTTAGGAATAAAAACTACAAGGTCTACATAAAACATATTCAATTTAAAATATTTGGAAGTTAATATATACATATGAATATAATCATAATTAAAAAATATAAGTTCATGAACTCTTATTTACTATTCAGATATTTATTAGGCAAGGCAACAGGGAGTTTCTAAAAACAGACACAATTAATTTTGTGCAACATCATTCTGATTTTTGAGTAATTGGATATAATTTGCTGTATTTCAGAGTTTCTATAAATAATGAGGTTACTTTTCTAAGTCAAAATAATTCAACTTAGTAACTAATTTTAATGTTAGAATAACACAATATAGACAGCCTTTTCATAAACACATGGGAGTTGATTTATTCATATCACAGCATTATCGGCTAGACAATATTATCCGATAAATTTGTTTCAGGGGCATCACTCATCAATATTCTATCAAATGCACTTTTAAGTGATGTTGAAAGAAAAGTGGGTGTGAGGAAACTAACACTCTGGTTGGAAATAATCTCTATGTAATCTCTAACTGCAGAGAACCTGTCTCTGTATCTCTTATTGTTTGGTGTCTTCTCTTGCTTGAACACCCTCTTCCAGCACCTAGCGCATTGCTCTCCACACAATGAAAAGTAAGCCCAACCTAAAATGCTTTACCAAATACATTTGCTCTTTTGTCACAAAACTGTTACCATCATATTAAGAGTGTTGAGAAGAAAATGAGCATAGTCTTCAATTAAGAAAACATTTTATGCCCAACCAGCATGGCTCAGTGGTTGAGCGATGGCCTATGACCCAGGAGGTCATGGTTCGATTCCAGGTCAGGGCATGTGCCCAGGTTGTGGGCTTGATCCCCAGTGGGGGGCGTGCAGGAGGCAGCCAATCCATGAGTATCTCTCATCATTGATGTTTCTCTCTCTCTCCCTTCTTCTCTGAAATCAATAAAAAATACATTTTTTAAAAAGAAAACATTTTATAATTACCTGATACACATGAACAAAATAGATTTCCGATTCCAGTGTTTCAGCTCTAATTTACATTTTAGTTCCTAACCGAATTTAGCACTTTATTTCAGTAAGAACTTTAGAGGTAACATTGCACCTCTCCACTTACTCTATCACATCCCAATCTTATCTGTGTAAGCGAGACCAGGTCTACTAGCATTAGAGCATATCAAAATCTGATAGAGGAGGATAATCTTTTCATTTTGCTCCCTGTCTGCGTGATGGGGCCAGTCGGTGGAGACCTGTTAATCCTACTCGTGCAATTCATCCCCTTGTAATAGGAAGTTCAAAGTGAAATCCAGGCAAGACTTAGATACAGCTGATCTGGCTGCTGTTGTTGAGACAATTCCATGATTAACATAGCGAGAATTTATAACTCGATGTCTCCTCCAAATAGTCACTTAATTCTTCCTTCCCTTTTATTGAAGAAAAATCTCCACTGGACTAAGGTCTGACCTCAGATTTGATACATTTATACTTGTGCTGCCTGAATAATAAATAGTGATACTTCAGAATATTGATTTCAGTTTTCCAAACGCGCTGCACATTTTTAAATGGGATTTGGTATTATACAACTGCTCGAATTTCTAATTGTGGCATTGCCAGTGGTGCATTGTACATTTGCCAGTTTCATTTTGGGAGATTCGGTCTACCCCGTTGTGGACAGTTTTGCTAAGATGAGTACTGGCATACAGGGCTATTTTTTTTTTCTTTCCAATATCCCCAATTCAGGTGAGTTGTACGTACACATGTGTTTGTTTGTTTTTCTAAATGAATTTTCAGTTGATTTTAGAGAGAGAGGAAAAGAGAGGGAGAGAGAAACATCCATGGACTGTCTCCTGCATGCCCCTTTCTGGGGATCCAGCCTGCAACCTGGGCAGGTGCCCTCACTGGGGATCCATCTATTGGCATGGGATGGCATTCAACCAACTGAGCCAGACTGACCAGGGCTGACCTGTGCCTTCTTCACCAAGCAGACCCTCTCTCCCAGGACTTTATAGCCTGGACCAGTAGCATAAGGACATGAGTGAGAAATGTAGGCCATGTGTTGCAGGTGAAGTGATGTCACCACATGGTATCATCACAAACTTCCCTGTACTGGTTTCTCTTCCTCACAAATCAGGAACTTGCTATCTAATCTGAAAATTGAAACTCCAAACCCTCAGCTAAGTTTAGTGCCTTGATATAGTATTCTTATAATAACCAGTTTTTCAGAGATAGTAATTATTGCATTTAAGCAAAAAACAGAATTGATCTAGAATGTAGTAGTGTTCAATATGTTTTATTACCACAAATTTCCTGTTTTTCTGCACTAGGAAGCAAACTGGAAATTGTCATATCCTGATAAATATAATAATATCTGCAAAAGGATACTTAAATTTTTCTGAATTTAAGAGACATAATTTTCAAATTCTATGATTAGGAGAAGATTTAATATGATTAATTAATTGAGGAGAATAATTTTATTATGACATGAATTAGTATAATTCTATGTGACACAAATGGCTTAAATTATATAAAATGTAATAAATTTTAAAAACCCAACTACTTGAAATATATTATATAGGATAGATGCTATAATTACAGATTAAAAATAAAGAGAAATATGCTTGTAAGGGTATAATAAAAACAGGCAGATATAAAATGCAAAATTCATGCTAATACAATATTTAAGAAAGCAAACTCAGCTTAATGAATGTCATCACCTCTTCTTAATATTTATAATGTTTGCCCCGTGACATAAATATACTCTATTTATTAATATATATTCCATATAAAATTCATTCATTGAAATAAGGTTTAGATTCTATTTTTAAAAAGTTATCTACAACATATTTGCATTTACCTATATTCATGAGATATGCTTTTAAAAATCTTAACTTGACAAAGTCTAGTTTTCTTCCTATCTACTCTGCTTATTCAAGACTTTTCTATACTATTTCACTGTATGGAGAAAATATTTAAATATGACCTGTTAAGAATTAAAATATAAATACCGTTAAACACATCACCTAGCAATTTTCTTTGCTATTGATATTTTTAACTTGCACCCACCTCAAATATTATTTTCCCATAGGTTGTTCTCAAAATGCTATGTTGCTCTCCACAAGAAGGAGAATTAAAAAGATTAATTCATTGATAACATAATTATGTCAAAGCATTCATTGAGATTAATCCTGCCAAAAGCAAAGGATGTTAGGCTGAGCTGGTTGGTATTGGCGTCTCTTGTACCAGGGAGAAATCTGTTAAGAAACAAGCTCTTGGTAGCATGATTTGCAAACCATTTGTATGGCACATCACCCTGTGTGATTAGTCAAGTCTGCAGAAGATGTGGTTTTGCTTCCATTTATCATTCAACGTGTGCAGTGATTATTTAGCTTAACATCTAGGATGTCTTTAAATATCACAACCATCTTTCCGCATGAGAAAATAAATGGAAACACTGGAATTTCCCAAGCCGTGGGAAATACATGTATTACAAATTGGATTGAGCTGCAGAACAGTGTTCGAACTGTGCCATTACATCCAAGCGAGCTTACTCAGCAGTGAGCCTCTCCTGCAGAAATCGATTGTGTGATACAAGCTGGTTATGAATGAGGCAAAAATGGAAAACAAGTGCTCCTTCATACCAGTAACTAATGGTGTATTCGAAAAAAACATTTCCAGGCAGTTTGAAGAATCATGGTGCATAAGAAAACCATAGGATTTCTGTCTTTGATATGCAACAGACTCCACAGCACCCACCGAAAATGGTTTTCTATTGCTCATTATGCCAAATAAAGCAACTTTGAATCATGTCTTTCCTACTTAAATATCTTCATAGAAAATTAATTATGTAAAGCACCATTCATATTAGTACTAAAAAAATCATTTTTCTTTCATTTTGTGCTCCTCACTATGTAAAAATACGTATTTAGGCTTTTACACTGAGTGGCCAGATTATTATGAGCACCTGATGTTTGTAGGTAACTTAAGCCGTACACTGAATCGTATGGGATATGGAAGCTGAAGGCCTGTTGAAACACCTTTGCTGTCTGCAGTTACCAAGATAAAACACCTCCAATTCACACAGGAACACAAGAATTGGACATTCGAGCATTGGGAAAAAGTCACGCGGTCTGATGAATGATGTTTCCAGTTGCATCATGCAGATGGCAGAGTGAGAATTTGGCAGAAACAGCATGAAAGCATGCACCCAATATGCATGAGCACAACCCTTCAAGCTGGTGGGGGCACTGTTATGGTTTTCCTGGCATGATTTGGGCCCTTTAATTCCTGTGGAACAACGTCTGAATAGCACAACATACCTAAGTATCATTGCTGATCAAGTTCATTCTATCATGTTGATGGTGTATCCCAATGGAAATGGTGTCTTCCAACAAGACAATGCGCCATGCCACAGTGCTTGTATTGTGCAGGAGTGGTTTCAAGAACATGAGGGAGACTTTACCTTGCTTAAGTGGCCCCCACAATCACCAGATCTCAATCCAATGGAGCACGTGTGGGAGGAAGTTAAAAGAGCAATCCGGCAGCTGGTTCCACAATCATCGAGTCTCACAGAATGTGACAGTGCCATTCATCAGGCATGGCATCATATTCCTCGCATCACCTTTCAACATCTCATGGAGTCAATGCCAAGAAGAATCGCTGCAGTCTTGAAGGCAAAAGGTGGCCCAACAAAGTACTGAGGGAGTGGTCACAGTAATCTGGCCACTCAGTGTATAGTTTAAGCATGTTTTATAGTTTCACTATCATGGTTTGTATGCAGTTAACCATTTCCGAAGACAACATCTATACCAGTGTTTCCCAACCTTCTCTCATGATGAGAATCACCTGGTGGAGTTGTTAAAACACAGATTCCTGAATCCCAACTAAGAAGTGCTAAACTAGAATTTTTGGGAACATATAGGTAAAATTGTATACTTAACTAGTGCTCTAAGACAGATTTTATATACAGAGCACTAAGTTAGGTATGCAATTTTACCTATATGTTCTCAAAAATTCTAGTTTAGCACTTCTTAGTTGGGATTCAGGAATCTGTGTTTTAACAACTCCACCAGGTGATTCTCATCATGAGAGAAGGTTGGGAAACACTGATCTATACAATTAAAAGGATAATATACTATTTAGACTGGATAGATCAGAAGTCTTCTGGACAAAGCCACAGTGGCTGCGAGGGCCGAGGACAGGTGGCTATAGTGGCGGGCAGTGGCGGCAGCAGCAGGGTGATGGGGGCAGTGCCTTCCCCTGAACAGCCTAGTTGGCCAGACTTGGGGGAAAAGGCCTAAGCTACCAGAAGGACACCCTCCGGACTGTAAGAGGGGGAAGGCCGGGCTGAGGGATCCCACCCAATGCACAAATTTTCATGCACCAGACCTCTAGTAATCATATAAAAGAATTCCTTCTATATTTTGAATAGTAACTCTTCATCATATATATGGTTTGGAAATATTTTCTTCCATTCTGTGGGTTGCACATTCATTCTGTTCATAGTTTCCTGTGCTGAGCAGAAACTCTAGTTTGATGTGGTCCCACTTGTTTAATTTTGCTCTTGTTGCCTGAGCTTTCAGTGTCATATCCAAATATCATTGCCAAGGTCAACACTAAGGGAGCTTTTTCCTAATGTGTTCCTCTAGCATAGGGGTGTCGAACTCAATCAGAGAAGGGGCCAAAATCTAAAATCCAGCCTAAATCGCGGGCCGAATGGTTTACTGAACAGTCATAAACTGACAATGTCATAAACTGACAGCAGAGTGCAGTGATGACAGCGCGGTGCGGGCCACATTGCAAGGCCTGGCGGGCTGGATTTGGCCCGCGGGCCTTGTGTTTGACACATGTGCTCTAGCAGTTTAAGGTTTCAGGTCTTGCATATAATTTGAGATGGTATTCTGTGCATAAAATACGGATGTAAGACACAGTTTTAATTTCATTCTTTTAGATGTGGATATCTAGTTTTCCCAACTCTATTGATTTCAGACACCAATCCATTCTGTATTCTTGGTACCTGTGCCAGAAATTAGTTGACTCTAGGTGAGCAAGTTTATCTGGGCGTTCTATTCTTGCTGTATTAGTAAATGTTTCAAACATTCCCACTGAGCAGGTGAAAGAAAAGTTGCTGACCTCAGCACCTTTGGAAAAGAGAGGAATCAATAGGACTAAAGGTGAAATCTTTACAGAAGCTCTGTACTCTCATTGATAGAGCTGTATCCTGGACCGGAGTGGATTGAACATTCTGATAAGACTATATTTGTATACTGACATTGGATAATTAAATCAATGGATGGCCAGCGCTTGGAACTAGCATTCTCACTCTGAGTGTGGGAAGTTACTGAGCAGCGAGAAGGAAAGGAAAGGCTAGAATGTTCCAGATGATACTTAATTATAGTTGGAGATATCAGTATGAACTCATGTTTATCCTAATGTAGGTACAGATTTACATGAAATATTTATAGATGTGCATTAGAAAGGGGTTATTATACTCATATCTATTCTTTTGCTCTTCTGAAAGATTCTAGAAACATTGACATTTTAAGCGAGCACATTTAGACCACATATGTTAGTTTCTAATACAATTTCCCTCCCAAAAAAAGGAGGCAAATCTCTATGGAGAAATAGTTGATTCTAGTACTGGAGCAGAAAAATACACAAACGTAGCCTGAAGCAACTTGTAGCATCAGAAAGTAATAAAGTACTGAGAACAGCGGCAATGGAAATTTGGCAATGATGTATGTCAAGGGGAAATAGAATCTCACTGTAAGAAGACCCAATCGCCAAAGCTGGAATGAGAGAACAACAAAATAAATAAAGTGGAATTGGTTCATGACCCAATTTTAACATTAACATCCATCAGTTCCTACCAGTGTACACAACATTTTAAAACATAAAATACTTGACTGAGCATGGACAAAGCCCCCATTCAGTAGAATTCTAAGTAAGTTTTATAGCATCTCTGCCTTCAAAGGCATGGAGCCTAACTCCCACTACGCAAGTGTGGGTTGCACAGTGGTTTACTTCTAAAGTCCATGGTGTGGAAAAGGGAAAACAGTAACTTTGAAATGAAAAAAACCTGACGAACACTAGCCCGGTGTTCCTAGTGAACATCAACAGTGATAAATCAGGTTGATAACAGCTACACTTGATGGGATGGGATGGGAATAAAACTTTCCTTCTAATCTTATCGGCCCCCCCCCCCCCCACACACACACCCAGGCAGATCCCAACTAGGGGATGTTACACAAATATCTGACCAGGTCATGAAAAACAAGGAAAGAATGTCAGAGGAAAGGTGGAAGGGGGTGAGTGGGTAGGAAGAGATAAATCAAAGAACTTGTATGAATACATGTATAACCCATGGACACAGACAATAAGGTGGGGGAGATCTAGGTTGGAGAACTGGAGCAGGTTATAAAGGATCAATGAAGGAGAAAGAGGGACACATGGAATACTTTTAACAGTAAAGATAAAAAAAAAAAAAAAAAAACCTGTCACAGAAAGAGGAGCCTAAGAAACATAATGTCAGGTCATGTGACATCCTAGATGAGATCCTAATAGAAAAAAAAATAGGTAAATATTAATGGGAAATTTTTAGTAATAACTTGCAAAATAACACCTGGAGTTCAAATATAAAGTCTCTGCTTCAGGAAATTAGTGAGAAGAAAAACACAATAAAAAGATAAATATAAGTACGAAAAAGAGAAGGTAAAAATCACTGTTTCCAGGTATCTGGAAAAACATTGTTTTCTGATGTCCTTAAGTGAGAATTGTCCACGTTATTAAGCTGTTTGCTTCTGCATGGTTGTTGGGCGGGCATCAGCTTTCACTCGCTAGCTGCCTCGGGAGGTTTTCTAATTAAGATACTTAATGGTTGTATCTTATTAATTCTTGTTGATTGAGGACGGCTGGTGTCATTTCACTTGCTAAGTGTACCTCCAAAGATAAATGTTGTTTAATTTAAGCGTTAATTAAGTAAGCCCCATGAGATATTTTACATGGAGGATCAAAAACCATCTATCTCCGATCAAGGATACAGCCCACTCGTGTAGGGAGTGGAGACTCAAGAGAGCAAGTGCCTATTAATGGTTAATAGGAATTATAGGAATGGATATGCCTCTTGGGCTTTGCACAATATTTAGAGAGATTAAAATGCAAAAGATTGAAATCAGTGATGAGTACATGTGGTTCACTGCATGAGCCCACTGATGGCTGGTGGGCAGAGGCAAGTGTTGACTCCATCAGGGGTAAGAACACAGGATTGTGACAGGAAGGGAAAACCTTGAAAACATGAGATTTTAAGGTTGTTTGGTAGCTCACCTTTTTTTATGCTTTACTATTCCATTTGTTCTTTCTTCTTTTCCATGTTATTGGGCATAATCAGTACAGTCAGTTTCCTGAGTAAGGGGCAATGTCTTATATCATTTACGCCCAACTTTCCTAATAAAATGTATTTCTATGCCATTGCATAAGCAAATCAGAATGGTCCAGGCATATTTTTATATTTTTAAGACACTGAAGGTGCTGTGTGGTTTTTTTTTTAAATAGGTAATTGTTTCAACTAAAACAGAAAATATACATGCATGGATTCCTTTTCCTAACCCAGAGTAGCAAACAGGAATATAAGGGAAGGAGACGGGGGGAGGTGGTTGATGCATAGAGGGGATAATAAAGGATGAGGGGGGAAAAATAATCTTGAAAATCCTCTTAAAAATGCATTTAGCCGAAACCTGTTTGGCTCAATGGATAGAGTGTCGGCCTGCGGACTGAAAGGTCCCGGGTTCAATTCCTGTCAAGGGCATGTACCTTGGTTGCAGGTATATCCCCAATGGGGGGTGTGCAAGAGGCAGCTGATCGATGATTCTCTCTCATCGATGCTTCTAACTCTCTATCCCTCTCTCTTCCTCTCTGTAAAAAAATCAATAAAATATATATATTTCAAAAAATTCATTTAGAGACATTCAACTCTTCTCTTAGGATGTAGGTTACATCCATGTGCACTTTTCTAGCGTGTTGTATTGTAGGTAAGTCATGAGTTGCCCTTTTAGCAGTGTTAGCCACTGTCCATTGGAGGTTGTCTGGTCCCCAAACAGCTGTGCCCAGTGATCTCCTCTTTGATCAGATAACTTGATTTTCCAAGGATTTTTTTTTCAGACTCAGGAGCCAGAGACGGGGCATCTGTGGTGAAATCTGTAGGTCTCCATGGAATTATGTTTGCGGTGGAAAAATACTTTGAGCCAGGCAGTTAGGCTCCAAAATAAAAAATAAAAAAAGCAAAAACCAAGGCTCCCTATTACACGTCCTGTCCCTGACTGTAAGTGTTGTTTTAATAGAATAATGTGTGCACGTGTGTGTAGGAGGCAGGATTCATTGCTTAGGCGTACGTTTATACTGAGAACTCAATATCCCTGTTCTTAATGTTCTTTCTCAACAAAGGGCATTCCCTGAACTTTCACAAAAGCCTCCGATTTTCAGATTTACACCCTCCCTCTCTGGCTGGTTTCATGTCTCCCTTTCTCTGCCACCGTGGATTTAACTCAGATTTCTTTTATCAGTTTGAGTTCAAGGTAACAAAACCTGAAAACCCTACAAATCCTGCCTAATATGCCTTGTATGAGTGTGTGTGTGTGTGTGTGTGTACATGTGCTTGTGTGTTTCTGCTGCTTAATTTCTGATCCACACATGCTTCCAGCTTTCCACATCTGCCCTGACCTACTCAGTAATACATTTTTTTTTAAATAATGGTGTTCTCTTATGAAGAGGTCTTTTGTACTGGCTGTAAAAGGCATAGTTCACCTCTTCCCACACATTTACCACATCTAATGATTTTTAGGGCTTTATTTAAATAAATTAAAAAAAACTCCTCATTAATTCAGTTCATATCATTAGGTAATTAACTAACTCTCTGATCTGGGGCAGGTTTCTCAACCTTGATGGGATTTTAATATCCTGGATTTGACCTATAAAGAGAATGTATTGAAATTAAGAAAACACAAGGCCTGTAACCTCTAAAAGTCTGTGTAATGTAATAATAGATTGAAGCATTTCTATGTGGTGAGCAAAAGTGAAGTTTTCTAATTTTATGCTAGTCAATAATCAACAATATCTAATTTTTAGCTTTCTTTTCCCTTACCTCATAGGTTAAATACAAGTTTCAAATTACTTTTAATAGAATTACTATTTACAGTGGGATGTATATTTTAGTGGTGTGATATTTAAAAGCATCATGCTATCTCATGGACAACTGTTTGTATCTGCTAACTTGGTGTAATAGTTTAAAAAAACACATACACACACAGACACACACACACACACACACACACACAATAAATAAATAAATAAATAAATAAATAAATAAATAAATAAAAATCCTCTTTAACTATCATTCAATCCCCACCCTACAATTACTCTTGTTCCTAATGGTACAAAGTTGATCATTTCTATAACCCTGAACGTCTGCATTTAAATATAAGACTTATTCTTCAGACATGTGAAAAATACTAAGACAAGTTGAATTAAGATTTTAAATTAGAAAGTCTTCCAGGTGTGCTCATCATGTGTGTGTGTGTATTAATGTGTAAAGGGTAAGATATTGCAAAACTTGAGTGGGTATGTCAGAAAGACTAAAAGAAGGTGCTCTCATTCACATACATTTTTCCCCCTTGAAGTTAAGAATAGAAATACTAAATACAAATAAGATAAGACCTGTTTCCCTGGCTTTAATGTCACTTTCACTTTACTGAATATGTGAGACCGGACTTTAGGGGGGACCATAAAAGAGAACTGAGGTGTTCAAAGAATGAGAAGTGAAGATCAAAAAGTGCTTTACCGCCGGCTCATATTTAATAAAATGAGAAAGAAAAAAGTGCATTAGAAAGGAATCGCAATAAAAGAGAAGATATTCTTGCAAGCTTATCCTCCATGATAGCTCCTATTTTAATTCAAGCTAATGCAATTCAACCTTAAGAAAGTGCCTTTGCTGTGCCCCAGGTGTGCCATTTTAAAGCATTACAGAGATAAAAGCGTGAAACACCTTTTGTAGAAGGATTTTTTTAAAAATATATTTTTATTGATTTTTTACAGAGAGGAAGAGAGAGGGATAGAGAGTTAGAAATATCGATGAGAGAGAATCATCGATCAGCTGTCTCTTGCACAGCCCCTACTGGGGATGTGCCCACAACCAAGGTACATGCCCTTGACCGGAATCGAACCTGGGACCTTTCAGTCTGCAGGCCAATGCTCTATCAGGGGTCTTCAAACTTTTTAAAGTGGGGGCCAGATCACGGTCCCTCAGAGAGCTGGAGGGTCGGACTATATGAACTACTAATTCCTACTGTAACACCTCGGCTGCGCTCACTGCCCAAAAAACCTGGCGGGCTGGATCAGACTCCTCTGCGGGCCGCATGTGGCCCGTGGGCCGTAGTTTGAAGACGCCTGCTCCACTGAGATAAACCAGTTACAGCTGTAGAAGGATTTTTTAAAGGAATCTGAGAGAGACTACCTGGCCGAGTTCCCTTGTCACCTGTGCCACCAGTTGCGGCTTTATTCAGCAACCAAGGTAGGCCATCCCCTAGTGGTCCATCCTCTAGAGTGGAAGACTGTCATGCCTCAGGGCTGACCACGCCAGAAGAAATGAAGAGGCCTAGGTTAACACCTCAGGTGAAGTACTAAGACAGCCCTCCTTGCAGAGGTTCAAACACTGTTTTGTGCTCTGATTATAGCAACCAGTCCAGGGCCTTTGCTTTTTTATGAGTCCTTTCATTGTACAAGAGATGCCCTGGCCTTATTCTTCTGTCTCCAGATTGCGTAGGCTTTCCCGACTATTTCTGCTTATTTATTAGTTTTGCCTTCCTTTTCTAGTATCCCAGACCCACAGGTCAGGCTAACCTGCATTGAGACCACCTTCATCAGCTAAGCCCAACCCCCAGTGACATCCCCCAGTGCTCCCACCATAGAGCTCTTGCTATCTCTCGCTTAAATAATTATAATAATCTCCTGTTGTGTCCTCATCTATCCCTTTGCAACGTATGAAGTTTACATTAAAATGCCCCACATCCTAGTTACCAGGCTTATACATAAGCATTGAGAATCAATGAGGCATATTCTACCTGTTGGCAACACATAGTCTCAGAAACTAGTGTAAGCAGAATTCCCCAGGTCAGTGACTTTTCCTAATACACTAAGAATAAAAATGTTAATTTTCTTATTCTAGTAAAATGAATACAAGACCACAAAAATGAAATGAAATAAATATCAGAGAAATTTTATTACCTCTGCATGAATCCAAGTTCTGAAGACTGTCTATTAAACTTCAAATCATAATCTCTAAAAGATTCTTTTGCTGACAGATGCATATACTTTTATTTTAGTCGAATGCCATGTGGGGAGTTTTGAAAATAGTGAATGAAGATAAGGAAAAGTAAACTTTTAAGAACGGGAATTTGAAGTTTGCTATTTTCTTTGAAAATTCTGGTTCATTATAGTTGACACATGGGGATAAAAGAGCAGTAAGAGAGTCCAGAGGGTAGAATTTTTCTGTAGCGTTAATATTTTCTTTTGGAAATTCAAGCTTTTTTTAGTAAGTCTGTAAAATCACTTTTGAGCATATAAAAAAGGCACAATACTCACTTCCTTTCAAACTGAATCAGGGGACTGCTAAGTGGTCATTCCCCAATTTGAGATTATAAGCTTTGTAAAATCTAGAGCCACATTAAGTATGGACACTTGGCAAAATTAAGTCTTTAATGGCATTATTTTGGTTCATTTGCATAACTTACAGTTCTACCATTGTAACATATAATTCATCACAACCCAGTTTTAGAGTGTTTCCTTCACTCCAAAATGGGTACCTGTGTCCCACTGTATTACAAGGGCCTCTAGCTTAAAAATAAGAAATGGGAACTCTCTGGTTAAATGCAGGGTGCTTCCCAAAACTGTGTGTGTATTTATTTACCCATCCTACCGGCAAAATTGGGTCATTTCTAGCTTGGAGGTGTTAGTTATAAAAGCAAAAGTATTATACATACTATTTTAGGGTCAAATGTTTTTATTTCTCTTAGATTAAATGCCAGGAGTGGAACTGCTAGGTCATAGGGTATGCATATGTTTGAATATATATATTTAACTAAATAAGAAACTGACAGTTTACCAAAGTGGTTTCCTATTGGGTAGTCTCAAAAATGTCCCCACCCCCAAAGATCCACATAATTTCCTTATTTGGAATAAGTGTCTTTGCAGATCTGACTAAGTAAAATATCTTGAGTTGGGGTGATTTTCCTGGATTATTGAAATGGGGCCTAAATGCTACCACCAGCATCCTTGTGAGAGAGGCAGAGGGAAATTGACATATATACCAGGAGACAGAGATGTGAACACTGAACAGAGAGATGTGAAGATGCTGGCCTTGGATACTGGAGTGATGATGTCTGGAGCCATGGATAAGCCAAAGTAAACTTCTTTCCATGAAAACAAAAACTAGTGTACATACTGTATTTAAATATATACTTTTCTTTATTTCTGACTCATATTTTTCTATAAATTGTTTTAGTGGTGTTATATTTTATAACTCTCACAAATATCTTATGGGGGAAAAAATATTGTCTATGACTTATACACTGGGAAATGGCCTTGAAAGAGACTAAAGCATTTTCCAAGGTTACTCTATCCCAAATATAGGTATAAAACCAATTATGATACCTTACAACAGGACCTAAGTTTGCACTACATTATACTCAGTTTTTAAAAATTCAGTCACATGAAATAGAGATATTGTGAATAAAATACCTGCTTCATGACAGTTTGTGAGAGAAACTATCATTTTGTCACCTACATAAATCTTTTTTTTTTTAAGTGGAAAAACAAAAATTAAATCCAACAGGACCCCTGATCTAATGTTGACTGCTTCTCTCAAATTTCCATTTTGAAAATAGCCATGTTTCTAAGACTATGCCTTCGGTCTTTTATTTTAGATTTGGGAAGTGATAAACTATTCACTTTCATCTGTTTACAGTAGACAATTTATTTTGAGACTCATTTCTGGGAAGATGATCATAATTCTAATTAAAGAGCTTGTCAGGAAAGCGTCTGCCTTCACAGATCTCTTGTCCGCATACTATCAGCCAGATGGAAACCTGACACGCTGATACATTCGCCCTGTGCTCACCCTCACCACATCTCTGACTTGCGAAACCTCCATCAAGTTCGTAATTTGAAGAGAGCACAAGACTCTCATGGAAATACCTTCTCTGGAAAAATAATCACAACATATTTGAATGATCAAAACCCTAGAAAAGCAAATAATGATATCTAAATATGAATTACAGACTAAGCCAAGGTATTACTGAAAAGATCAGACTTTCATAGATGGTAATCAGCAGTTTTGATGCTAATATTTTCTAATTAAAGGAATCTAATATATTTTATTAGCCTCATCATTGTTTTAAGGTAGCTTACAGAATGCTTGATTTTTACCTTCCCAAGAGGTTGATTTATTCTCTTAACATTCTTTTATAGTAAAATTTGAAGGAAACAATGAATATTATGCAGGTCCAATATAAATAATTCTAGCTCGATCCTAAACCACTTGTAGGTAACAAAAAACAAAGAAACAAACTCATATGTACAACAAAAACATCAGTTTTAATATTGATAAACTTGAACTGCCAAACATGGCTAATAGTGTACTCAGAGCTACACCCTCAGAATGCCACACTCAATGTCCAGTGTCCTAAAATTCTCCTTTACCTCCCCAAGTGGAGCCTGCCCCCATGCTGGAAAACAAATCAGTTTCACTAAAAAAGAGATGTTGACAGAAAGCCAGGAAGGCTGGTGAACAACCTTAATTGCTCTAACCTTTAATTGAGAGATTGTTAGCTGAAGCAGCCTCCACCTTGTTTGTCCCGTGGTGTAAGTTTCTGTTATTTCCTGCCTAAGGGTTAATGTAAACTTCTATTTATGTTGCTAAGATGTTTTCCCCAAAGCTTCAATAGAAGAGGATGGCAGGGCCAGAGCAGGAGTAGTTCTCCCACTAGAGTTGGACTACCGCCTGGCCCACCATATCGCAAGTTGAATTTCTTGCTAAGTTTCAAGTCCTTTCATTTGTGTGCGGCCCTTCTCCAGAACCTGCACCCTGAATTGGAACTCTTTCCACAGGGGCTGTGAAAGAGATTCCTACACCCACACAAAGGAGGAAAATGGAATGTGTATTTACTGCCAGCAAGCATGACTTTCCAATAAGAAAGAGGAAGGACCTGAAACTGAAAATATCCCAAATGATTGTTTGCCTATCCCACTCCCAAAGTACCTTGCTGAGGATTTACTCCTTTATTGTAAAATTCCTCTAGCACTACTCCCAACTTGCATCCAATGCAGTATTTGTGATGCTCAGTTCTAAAAGGTAGTGTCTTTCTCTTTTCTGTTCTGTCACTCTTTAGTAATTTCTGCTATTCAGGTTTTTTTGTCTGAGCTGCACAGACACCCTCTCTTTCCCCCCAGTCAATCAACAAGTCACAGCAAGACACGCCTCTGGATGTGTGACCTGCTCATACAAGGTTAGTGAGGTCCAGATGACAGACCCACCACTATCCCGGGACATCCGCTTACGTCCATTCCTTTGAGAGCGCCTATCTGGGGCGTGACTTAAGCAGCTAACTTCGTAGACAGCACAGTTTTGGTTTTCCAACTGCGTGCTCTTGTCTTAGGTCTGAGTCACATTATCGGTTCTCACTTTGGTTTGCCCACAGATTTGCCCTGATTTATCCTTAGCTATGATTAGATTTCCCCAACCGCAAGAAATTTCAATGGCTCCCCCAGATCGCATAGCAATCCAAGAGCGTTCTCAATTATCAAGTGTTTGATGTGCCAGAGTATTATTAGGGAATGCGTATGTGTTTGACCAATGATATTAAAAATATATAAAATTCATATTACAGTATCTTGGGCTGGGGAATTTCCAGGTATCTAATTGGCATTTTGCCAATGATGATATGTAATAAGTGAAACTTGAAGTTTAAAGTGTAGTACAATGTTCATAGTCATTTTCTGCCCTGGGCATCTCGGAAATGAAGGCCTAACTATGATGCCAGCGCTCAGCAGTTTGCAGAATGGCAGAGCACCTGCTACCTTTCTGCCTTCTATAATCACTAACAAGTCAATTCAGGAATAGGCTGGGCCAGATGACAAACAATAAAACACTACTAGCATTTTTAAAACATTAAGCCAATTGACTTGCTGTTGGTAATGTTGGCAATTTAACATCTCGAATCACTTAAAACATTGCCATTGACACTTTTTAAGACCTTTCTGCATCCCTGAAGATATTAGTTAATATATTGAATATGTTCTAATTTGTTCCACTACTGTCTTTGAGGGGAACTCTTTCTTTTCTTAATTGAAATTGAAATTGATTTCAAGAGATAATGGCTATAGTGAATGTAGAAATGATTTATGCTTAGTAATTGAGTGTACGGGTTACAGTTCTTCTGCCCTGGACAGTATATCATAATATTATTACATCCTTCTATATTAAAATAGTCAATCACCAACAAAAGTTTACACAATCTAAATCTGAAGGAGCTCTTCTAATAATTGATATTCTTTGAATCATCTTATTAACATTTTTAAATAAGACAGGAGAAATTACTAGAAATGCTAAGAATAACTTTTCACATGAGAGAATAAATTTCCAAACCATCCATCAAGCCACTGGAAACAACTTGAAAAAAAAAATTACTTCAAGGAACTATATGTTTAATGTGTAAGGGATGGGAATCTGGTGAAAGAATTTGGAAGTGATTGCTTTTGTCTGGCTGGATATGAACATACAGGATGAAGGAGCAAGACTGAGAGGTGGCAGCAAAACTTTTATGAAATAGGACTGTGAAAGCTTTATTGTGTAAGGGGTGGGAGTACAGAGGAGGATTGACCCCAAAGCTGAGGGAAGTTTATCACAAGTAAATGTCAGTTAGAAACTTCGCAGGACAATATTAGGCAAAAGTATGAATACCAATAATGAGAAATTAATTTGGTGGTACCTGATATACAGGATTGCAGGGAAAAAATTCATAATATTTCTAATGGCTTTGCTACAATATTAAGAAGAAAAATGTATAAAATGGAAAATAAAAAATAAAAAAATCTAATGGTCTATAGGGGTTATATAATGCTAGGAACCCAGCGTGTGATTCAAACTCTCACAGTGCCACCTACCCTTGAGTCGCCAGTCCTGCCCTGCCTGAGGGAAGTTTATCACAAGTAAATGTCAGTTAGAAACTTCGCAGGACAATATTAGGCAAAAGTATGAATACCAATAATGAGAAATTAATTTGGTGGTACCTGATATACAGGATTGCAGGGAAAAAATTCATAATATTTCTAATGGCTTTGCTACAATATTAAGAAGAAAAATGTATAAAATGGAAAATAAAAAATAAAAAAATCTAATGGTCTATAGGGGTTATATAATGCTAGGAACCCAGCGTGTGATTCAAACTCTCACAGTGCCACCTACCCTTGAGTCGCCAGTCCTGCCCTGCCTCACTCCCTGGGCCCTGCCAGCCCTGCCTCCCTCTCTGGCCCTTAAAGCAGCCACAGCCACTGCTGATCAGGCCCTCCCCAGGCACAGGCACCCAGAGGCCCCTGCTGCCCCACCTCAACCTCCTCCTGCCTGGTCAACCTGTTATGCATCCCAGTTAATTAGCATTTTTCTCTATTATTTATATATATTCATATATATATATTCATATATATATTCATATATGTATACATATACATTCACATATATATATGAGTGTATGAATGTAAATTGTTGTGTTTGTGGAATCTTCCCATCTGAAGTAAAGGTGTTTGTTCTAGCCTGGAAATAAATCTTTTTCAATAATAATTTCAATATTGGTACGTTGTTGAAATGACAAAGATAAATCTTTTTTGTACAAATAGAATAACTGGAAAACTGTTTTTGTGCACTGATGTGAGGACCCAACATAAACATACTATATTTTTATTTACCCTTCGTTACAGAATTATGACAACTATGTAATGTAATGATTTTCTATGACAATAAAAGTGCAATATGCTAATTAGATTGGGCAGCCAAAAGACCTTCGGACAACCTTCCAGATGAAGCCGGGGGGCTGTGAGGGCCAAGCCCCTTGCAGGAATTTCCTGCATCAGGCCTCTAGTTTGAAAATAAAATGGTGCCCCACTCAGTATGTTTAACTTGCTAGAATATAGTTTGCTAACTTGTGTTTAAGGATGAAATAGACCTAGAAGCTGAGTTTAAATCCTGGATTTTGGAGGTTATGTGAAGCACTGCAGTGTGAAGTAACCTTGTACACAAGGAAATGAGGTCTGGGGCTGCCATTTCTATACCTGCCCTTCAGCATGTTCATAGCTGATATTTTAAACAGACAGCAAGTGCAGAATGGAAATTTTTTACAGCACGACCAACAAATATGTGTGAACACTTAACTCCGTAGCTAACGTCCCATTACACAGCTGCCTAGACTTATTGAAAGAAAATGCCTTTTTTTTTTCTATCTGCAGCAATAAAATGCTACATTTACAATCACGCCATGCATCACTCACTGACATGGATTAAAACTGGAGCCTGTGTGGCATTTTTAGCAGACTGAACAAAAAGAAATGTCACCTTTTCTTTAGGGCGAAAGTGTTTTGGCTTTCTCTAGAATAAAATGTGCAGTTTAGCATTAGCTTTAACAGAAAAATGCTCTGTTGACCTGAAAGTTCACCAAAATGTTATGCTGCGAAACTACCACTAAATAACTAAACTGCAAACAGATTGCACAATGTCTAAGGGCATGTCTTTGGCCAAAAATAAAAAAAATAAATATATTGTTACAGGATATATGGCATCTGTCTTCTATCATGGGAGAGATATAGGGTATTTTAAGCAGTGAACCTAATACTTAGCCCATTATAATAAGCCTATGTTTTGTTTTTTTATGAGACCATATCAAGCACCATTGTTAGTTAACAGAAAACAATCTTGTAGGTTTTTATGAGACTGACGTGCTACCTACTGCGCTAACGAGGCACCTCAATCTTGTAGGTTTTTAAATAAACATCATAACATATGTAATTTTGGGCTTATTCAATAAATACCATTTGTTTGGACAAGAGGTGGAGGACCTACATCAGATCCCTGACATAAAAAAAAAATCATGCAAAGAGTGAAATGGCACATGTTTATATTTCTAGAGCTTATCCATATACTCTTTTATCTAACACTGAATAAAATGGACTTTTAAATGAAGGAGCTAAAGAGGGATATACACATAATGGCTATCTCTGAATGGCAAAATCATGGATTCATTTCTTATTTACATCATTTTGTTCCTCTACCACACCAAGGATGAGAAGAAACAGGAGAAAGTTAATTCAATATATTAGAAACCACCAATGTGTGATCATTTGAAGTCTATATTTATTATTATTATTATTATTATTATTATTATTATCATTATTATTATTAAAACATAACACTAGAGATCTCTTATTACTGGTTTAAAATTTTAAGATACATGCTCACACAACCACATGAAGTAAATTAAATTGCAGAGCTTAGATTATTATAATTTGATAAATTTGGAAAAGCTCGATATTTAATTCAAAAAATCATTTTTAGCCTAGAGTGATATGCACTAAATATATCCTACAACATAATAAAAGCCTAATATGCCAAGTGTCTGACCATTTATTCAAACGTTCGACCAGTCGCTATGATGTGCACTGACCACCAGGGGGCAGACACTCTGACTAGTAGGTTAGCTTGCTGCTGGGGTCCAGCCAATTGGGAATAGGTGAGACAGGCTGGACACACCCTGGAACCCTCCCAGTGTCCCTTCCTAGCCCCTATTGTGCACTGGTGGAGTCCCTCAGCCTGGACTGTGCCCTCTCACAATCTGAAACCCCTTCGGGGGATATTTGAGAGTTGTTTTCAGCCCGATCCCCACAGGCCAGGCCGAAGGACCCCACTGGTGCACTAATCCATGCAGTAGGCCTCTAGTATATATATATATATATATATATATATATATATATATATATATATATATATATATATATTTACTTAATAGAGCACAGAAAGAGTTTTTCATTCACTGGGAAAGTCTATGAATACAAACAAGTATTAAAACTAAGGCTGAGACAAGTGATTGGCAATAGTTCAGCAAGTTCAGCAACATTCTTTTGCTTTATATTCAAGAGGTACCGCTGGGAGAATACATTAGTTTCAAACCTTTGAGTTTTTGCCCTTGTCCTTTAAATGAGGAGTCATTGTAATATTTATGCTTTGTCTTGTCTGCGTTAGTGTGAGCTATGACAATGAAGGCACATGGTTGGACTAACTGCCTCAATTCCAGTTTCTGTTTATTAATTTGGGGATTTTTAAGTGAAGATGAAAGAGAATGTGAGAATCTGGTATTTGAAATAGGTAATTTTATACAGTCAATGAAAAATGAGTCATTGCACATTCATTAAAAATTATAATTATTTGCCCAGCCGGTGTTGCTCAGTGGTTGAGCATCAACCCAGGAATTGAGAGGTCACTGGTTTGATCTCCAGTCTGGGCACAGGCCCACGTTGCAGGCTCAGTCCCCAGTAGGGGGCGTGCAAGAGGCAGCCAATCAATGATTCTCTCTTGTCATTGATGTTTCTGTTTCTCCCTCTCCCTTCCTCTCTGAAATCATTAAAAATATGTTAAAAAGTAAGACATCACCACACTCCATAAATGAACGATAGTCATGCTTTTCTTTTACCCTATTTTATCTTTTCTTCACAGAATATTACTGACAATAATTCTACACATAAACGTAAACTCTCTGAAATTGGGTCCCTTGACTTATTCATAGGTATCACAGCACTATTCCTCTCTGCGAGAAAAATTATTTGCAGCAGAAACAATAATACATGAGATTATTGTTTCATTATTATGTTATCATTATTATTATAAATGTATATGGAACAACTAAACAATCTGAGGTAATAAAATATTGATAAGAAAGGGGTCATTCATATGTGGAATCTAATGAACAAAATGAACTAATAAGCAATATAGAGACTGAGTGACAGATAGACAGCAGGCTGACAGTTAGGAAGGCTGGGTGGAGAGGAATGGAGGAATTGAGCAAAGAATAAAATTTAAAAATAAGGAAAACCTCATGGGCACAGACAATGAAGTGGCGAGTGCAAGGGAAAGGTGGAGGAGAATATAGAGGAGATACATGGTGAGGGAAGGAAACTGGGCTGGGGATGGTGAACATACAATACAGTGTACAGATGATGTGTTGTAGAATTGTGCTTCCAAAAACTATAGAATTTTGTTAACCAGTGTCACCCTACTAAACTCAATAAAATGGAAAAAAGAAGTTAAGTTTAATGAATTGCTTAAGCCAAAACCAACCTTATCTTGCATGGCAATAACTGAAGCCCAATTTTCTTTACTCATTTTGTTTATAAAAAAGAAAAACAGAAAATGATAAAATCACTGTGCTAGAGTACATCCATTTCAGAAAAAAAATAAAAATTAAAAAAATGAACAGGTCTACCATTAGAGCAAAAGAAAATTGCTAAGAGAAAACATTTCTGATGCAATTTATCATGAAGACATAGATGAATACTGGAAAGGGTGTGGGGGCATGAGGTAAGAGTTTCCCTAATGGATGAAACACATTTACTTGATATTCTTGAATAAATTGTCAAGTTCACTTTATGCGACCAGTCAGCTCGTGATTACTGATGTTCGTGTAAGTAAAATGTAGTACACATGAGCACATACAAGCAGAGTTGAATGTGGTAGTAGCTATGGGTACAGCTGAGGCACCAGGCACAGAGGAATGTGGATGAGTCATGGATGAGTTGTCTTTTTTCAGAGACAACTGCCCACTCAAGTGGTGGAGTCTGCATTTGGAGACTATCCTCAGTCCTCAGTCCTTACCAATCAGACATGAAGAATCCGAAGTCATTGAGATATTCTAATGCCTACATTTTTTAAGTATGTTTTTAATTGATTTCAGAGAGAGGAAAGGAGAGGGAGAGACAGAAATATCAATGATTAGACAGAATCATCAATCAGCTCCCTCATGCATGCCCCCTACTGGGGATAAGGCCAAAACTAGGACATGTGCCCTGACTGAGAATAGAACTGTTACCTCCTGGTGAATGGATCAATGTTCAACCACTGAGTCATACTGGCCAAGCTCTGATGCCTACATTTTAATTTACACACAAATATTTAAATGCTATTTTGTGCAGGGCACAATCATGGGTAAGGAAAAGCTTTCATTGGCTTTGGAGTCTATTGAGTAAATAAATAAATAAATAAACAATTATAGGCAATGACTCAAATAATTGTTAGGGTCCTTTCAGGATGCTAACCCCCAATGCTGTACTAACATATTTCTGACTAAAATTGAGAAAGAGATGCATTCATTTCAACAAGCATGTTTAAGTTTGCTTCCTACACGCATTATTTAAATTTTGAGCAAACCCAAACCAACTTCAAGAGATCATTCTTGGTGAATTGATTATATTTGTTGGAGAATAAGATGAAAGGAACAAAAAATTAAAGTTATTTCATGAAAAGTTAGTGAATTAATTTTATAAAGAGAGAACAACGTGCATTAAATTATATGTGCTTTTCCCAACTTATTTATGGATGTGGTGATAGACATGTTATTTTTATTCTCTTTCTGTTAGATATTGATGTGGGAGTTTAGTGAAAGCTTTTCTTGGATTGCTTTTCATTTTTATTTTTAAGCACAGCCAGTCTCTTAAGAGAGATCTGAAGTCACCAACTCATAGCATGCATTTAGAAATTATTTTAAATTATTTAATACCTATTATATCATTAGAATACACAAACTTAATTCAAAATATATTTACTATGTATAATGGAATGGATATATTAAAAGGATTATGACTATAATACCAGACAATGTGGTATGGAGAGGTCAATTTTCTCTTAATCATATTGTGAGTCAGTTATATCTGTGTAAATTGATTGTCCCTATTTAGCTCAGGGGCACACCCTAGGGTCTTCCATCTTAAAAGTAAATAATCATCATTGATCCCATGTTCCCCTCTGGCATCAGCATCCACTTTAGAAAGGTCGTACAGCTGTCACAAAGTAATAATGGATAATGAACCTCATATTGACAATGCAAAAAACTTATATGGTTGACGCTGGAACTACATTGGCTAATCCATGGGATTAAAGCATAGTAACTATTCTTTGACATGTGACTAGAAATGAAAGTTTTACCAAGCTACACGATATTAATATAAGGTTATTTTTTAGGCCAATTAGTTCCTTACCAAATATCTCTCCAAAAATATATGGCCAAAAGAATTTAACATGTACACAAACATTTGCTATTTGGGAGACAGCAGGCAGCTTAATCCATTATTATTTAGCTTTTCATTATTATTTTCATTATTATTCATTTATAATTGAAATTTTCTTAACTTTGCAACAATATAAGTTTAATCTATTCTCTTTCTTACAAGTTAAGCTTATCTCTATGACTGTTGTTAATGATAACCAATGCATACTTGTGGGAGGAAGGAAAAAGAATAGGAGGGAGGAAGGGAAGAAGAAAGGGAGGGAGGGAGGGAGGGAGAAAGGAAGGGAGGGAGGGCAGCTGAGTATTTAAATAGTTTTCACATCTTGTCTTGAACTTTGTCTTGTTAAGCTTGCAGTTATTTTGAAAGATGTTTGTGGCACATGGATTTCTGCTTACTATTTGCATTGTTAATTTTCAAATGCTCTTTTGGACTAAAGTTCACCATTTTTGTGGGAGTATTTAATATGATCTCTGGCCTATGTAAAGCTCGGTGCTTTAAAGATAAATGGCGTGTTTTCTATTAATGAGCAAATTCCTCCTGGGGTTGCGTTAGGTAGCACGGATTGCAGTGAGGTGATTATTTTCTGCGACGTTGTTTATCCTACATTAATGCAAACAAGATTACGTCTGCTATTTTAACACCTGCTTTAAATGACTGACTCATTAAACTTCCCAACAACTGACAGGGCCATATCCCGATGCCATTTTTCAATGTTTTGTTGTTAATGAGATCTCTCACCTTTAACCAGGCAATCTTATTTTAAAACATATGTTTAAGGCTACACGGAATAAAACATGTGCAACAAGAAACAGATAGCATGTATAAATTTTAAAGATTATTTTACCCAGCATTATATATATATTTTTAAATATATTTTTATTGATTTTTTACAGAGAGGAAGGGAGAGAGATAGAGAGCTAGAAACGTCGATGAGAGAGAAACATCAACCAGCTGCCTCTTGCACACCCCCTACTGGGGAAATGCCTGCAACCAAGGTACATGCCCTTGACCGGAATCGAACCTGGGACCCTTCAGTCCGCAGGCTGATGCTCTATCCACTGAGCCAAACCGGTTTCAGCGCATTATATTTTTTAAACATTTAAACAAATTAACTATTAAATCAAATTATATAAACCCGATACCATTATAATGATATTATTTATCATTTTTAATTTGTGTTACAAAAAATAAATATCAATATGTATTAAAGACCTGACTCTAAAGCATCATTAAAAGTTTCAAAATTGGCAAAAACACAAGCCTTTGATATTCCATTAAATATTTACATCTGTTTTCAGCCATGTGCCAACATACCTGGGGGGTAATATTAATGGCTGAATAATTTATAATGGTTATAATAATAATTTATAAGCAGAAATCTTACCATACTGATAAAATTAGACTTCTCAATAATTTTAAAAGCATAATTTAAGTCCTTGCCAAATTAATGAACCTCATGATTATGAAAATATAATTTTAAATAGTTTTCATTTTCATCACGTTTTCTTTATATTTCCAAAGGCCAATGAGTTTTCTCCTTCATTAATAATTTGTTTAATATATTTTATTGATTTTTCACAGAGAGGAAGAGAGAGGGATAGAGAGTTAGAAACGTCGATGAGAGAGAAACATGGATCAGCTTCCTCCTGCACACCTCCTAATGGGGGTGTGCCCACAACCAAGGTACATGTCCCTGACCAGAATTGAACCTGGGACCTTTCAGTCCGCAGGCCAACGCTCTATCCACTGAGCCAAACCAGTTTCGGCCATTAATAATGTTTTTCATAATTGTCCATAAACTTCCCTAGATTTTAAAAAATTCTCTGATTATTTTTTTAATATATTTTTATTGATTTCAGAGAAGAAGGGAGAGGAAAAGAGACAAAGAAACATCAATGATAAGAGAGAATCATGGATCGGCTGCCTCCTGTATGCCCCTTTACTGGGGATGGAGCCCACAACCCGGGCATGTGCCCTTGACCGGAATTGAACCCAGGACCCTTCAGTCCCGAGGCCAACTCTATACACTGAGCCAAACCAGCTAGGGCTCTCTGATTATTTTTGAAAAATATATTTATTTATTGGTGCCTGGACAGCACCCCCAAAAAAGTAAAGCATGGTGAAATGAACAGACAAACACTGGGTAGGTACATACTGTCCTTTTCTGCCAGAGCCTGCCATGGAATAGACTGCCCGAGACTTGAGTTAGACATTTTGAAAAATTTAGGAAGATCCCGAGTAGCTGCGATTCAGATTTATGTAGAAATTCAGCAAAGAAGAAGACAACCTCTGAAGTGGTTTATACTCCCCTTAGGTGGGGAGGAAAGATCCTGACCCTAGAGGACCCGAAATCTGTCTAAACAGTGTGTGCCAGGCTCTGCACTCCATACTCCCTGTCACGTAACACTGACTCGTTTGCTGGATATATGACCCAACCAGGATCTAATAAACCTTGCAACACTGAGTTCTGACATTCCCCTGTCACCCTATGAAAATGTCCCTGTCCCTGTTTGCCTGGAAGGCTGGTGTGGAGAAGACATTTGGGTGGAGTGACCCAGGGGATCAATGCCAGGCACCACAAAGGCCGGCTGAAGGGCTGGACAGCCTGTTGGTCTCTGGGCTGAGACCACCCTCCCCTCCACCAGCATCAGACTGTCCAATAGTATCTGATGATACTGATGTTCGCAGTCGATGCCGTTCAATATCATACAAGATAGTTGCATGTGTCTATTGAACGCCTAAAATATGGCGAGTGACATTAAGGATATTAATTTCATTTCATTATCCAAGTAGTCCAGCCTTCTCCCTTGACATAGTAAGAGTACATATATTTGGACGATGGGACTATGGTAATATTCTTGTGTGTGTGTGTGTGTGTGTGTGTGTGTGTGTAAAATTGGGATTTAGTACTTACATGTATTAAGGACACATTAAGGCAAGGAATAATTAGTGTTTCTTTCATGCCATGAAAGATATGAGAATATTATGAAAGGAGTGTCAAGACTTGATGACTACATGGGCATATGGTTCTAACACATCATTTAAATTCTAATTCTAACATTTTAAAATTACATATAGTTTCAATGGTAGCAACCTGAAGTCCATAGGTGCAGAACAATAATCTTTATATGGATGCTTTGAATTTGAAATCCCTCAGCCAGGAGGAGAGATAAAGTGTTGATTATCATTCCAGATTGATCTATTACAGTAAATTCTGAAGGAGAGGAATTGCTAATATACATTGGCCACCAGTACTTCTGGACACTGGTCCAAAGGCAGGCAGATTTTTGCCTTTATTCTAAGGATGAGGAAACTGTCAAAGGTCATAAAGATGATGAGGTGAATGAGTGACAGAGCTAGGATTTAATTGCAAGAACTCTAGCCAACTTCAAGGGCTCACACACTTTTCTAAGATTTAGAGAGAGCGGAAGAGAGAGGGTGAGAGAAACAATGGATGTGAGAGGAAAACATTGATCACTTGCCTCCTGCAAACCACCTGTTGGGGACTGGGCCTGAAACCTAGGGATGTGCCCTGAATGGGAATTGAACCAACCGCCTTTTGGTACACAGGACAACACTCAACCAACTGAGCCACACCTGCCAGGGCAGGCCTCCACTTCTACACTATTAGAAGAGTAAGATGCAAATGGACCATACCTTCATGAAGATCACCAGCCAATAAGAGGTATGCAAATGAATCCAACAAAGATGGTGGGTTAATTTGCATACATAAGTTCTGAGCAGCTGGGGCAGAGTGGATGCTGGTCAGTGTAAGAAGGCGGAAAGGCGGCTCCAGGCCACAATGGAAAGGCGGCTTTGGCTGGAGCGAAGGTAGTGCCAGCAGCCAGGGTAAGGAAGACCCATTCTTGCACCAATCTTCATGCACCGGGCCTCTAGTCTAACCATTATTCTCTATAACCTCACTTAGGTAGGTTATATATGGTATATATCCATACACATGAAGGCTCTATGACTGTGAACAGAGAAAGAGCAATGTGACAAAGGTAGAGATATGTGTACAGAAAAAAAAAAAAGGAGACAGAGCAAGCTAAGGAGCATTTATGAGAACTTAGTGCTACAAATGTTTAATGAGAATAAGAAAGCCTGAAAATAGTAAGTGTTAAAATTACAAGGCCATACACTAAACTGATATGTCTGGGCATGTTTATAAACTCACGGAGAAAAAACTGTGTTATGTTTACAGGATTAACTAGGATTAGTGTCGCAGTTAAGAAAAATGAGATAGCATGCCCAAATGTTTGCATAACTAGATGAAATTAAATGCAAAAAGTAATCATTAAAAATTGCGTTTATGCATGGAAAGCACATTCAAGGACATGTGTTATGCTTCACCAAACAAAAACAAGGCATTTCCATAATGTAAGCACCAAAGAAGCATTTATTTAATTTATTAGTAAATACCTACTAACCAGAGATATCACTTACAGAGTTTTCTTTTAATTTGTTTTACTTAAATTAATTTTCTCATATGTGAACACACACACACACACACACACACACACACACACACACACACACACACACTGAGTGGCCAGATTATTATGATTTCTGAACACATAATAACCTAGCCATTCAGTGTATATGCAAATTGTCCCTTCAACCAGGAGTTCGACCAGCAGGCAGACCAGCCAACCATGCATGTCCCCTCCCCCTGGCCAGGCTGGCTGGACCACACCCATGCACCAGGCCTTAATACACACACACACACAAACACACATGCACACACATGCACACAGTGGCCAGATTATTATGCATTCAGAGGTCATAATAATCTGGTCACTCAGTGTATATTCCACATTTTGTGCAGTGCACTTGCATTGCTAAATTTTGTGGACTGAACTATCCTAGAAATCATACAAACTTAACTTTTTGTTTTTAGTTTTACAATGAAGAAAAAAGTAATTTATAATATTCAGTGTTTGAGGCAATTGAGGATTTCAATATGGTTTAGCTTTTAAGTGATTAAGTTTAGTAACTACAAGGACTAAATCTAAGACTTTCTCCTTGATATCTTATACAGCACACCAGTTTTCTAAAATCTACTGCAAAACTCAGACACTGCTTTAAAAATCCTTGACAAAAAAATGGCAACATGTGATTAATCACAATGTTGATGCCCGTTGACTGTCTTTTCTTATTCAAATTGTGATTTTCTTATTGCTTTTTATGGCAGATTAAAAGTTTCTTTTGTTTTAATTGTACCTTAGACATCTATTAGGTTAGAACATCCTTGCACATGTTATATTAGGAGATAATCACCCTTTTGAGATTCAACATGCTAGTCTTCACCTAATTAGGGGTCCTTGGTTACAACAGCAGTTTAATTTTCAGAACCTTTGCCTTGTTACTTTGGTCTCCTTGGCTTATTGAGTGCCACTGGGGGTCCCGACCAGAGGTTGCATACTTCCTTTCTTAGGCTGGATCGCATTTTATATACAGGCGATTCATTTTATATGAAATACAAAAAAGAAATAACTATATTCTATGTTGACAGGAGAGTAGTTAATTCTGGGTGGTGGGTAAATGCTATCAAGAACAATAATGGAACTTTTTTGTGCCCTGAACACATTTATGTTCTGTATTTGTATCTGGCAGTCTTTATCATGATTATACTTACCGGTATATTAACTTACTAAATAATCTGAAATCGTTTATGGTCATAATTAATAACCAAATTTTTTTATAAGTATCAGGTCTCCTCAACATAGGTAACTAATAAACATTGACCATTATAAGATCAATTATTAATGCAAAGTAGTGGGGGGGAAAATACATGCTTGAACTTCTCATCAGATGGTGTTACCAACCCATGGTTTTTAAATAGTTTGCCTCCCAAGTTATTGTTTTAGGTAAGTTTGTAATAATTATTAAAATGCAACTTGTTCATAGTTTATAGTTTCTGAGCTTTCAAACAAGGACATCCCAGAGATTCGAATTTAATTAAGTAAATACTATTGAGTGCTCAAGGGTCGTTAGCTGCTGAACACTCCATACACTTGGAGTTGCATGCACTTTGCTGCTCCTGCCTTCCCATCAGTCAAAAAATGTTTTTCAGACCCTCCTGCCCATTAATACATGAAATACTTCATGGTAATTAATTATTTCTTCCTTGACAGGCTAGCTCAATGATGCATTACCAATATATTAATTACTGTCATGATGAGGTTTGCAATGAAGGTTGAATGCAGTTATTCTTAAATGGACAACTGAAATTAACTTTGAAGTAATTAATTAATCCAGGCTATTACCCATTCCATGAGAATATATGTGCAAGATTACTAAACCTAAAAGTTTTGGCCTAATTGAACAATATCAAGATATCATTATCTAACCATATACTAGATATAAGCAATTTGTTATAAATGATGAAAGTATATTCCAACACATTTTTCTTATTTAAAATATATCTTTCTGGATTTCTGTGGTATAAAAAGCTACAAGTGTTTATATAACTTATATAAACACATATGTGTCTTGGGTTTTGGCTTTTCTCCTTAAATAAAAATGAGTTTCTTCAATACATTTATAGAATCATTTATTCTTGTTATAATTGTGTATCTTAATAAAATGTAAGTATTTTCTTTAAATACAATCTAATTGAGTTGTAAGAGATGAGGCTGGCTACAGATTTTCTCTTTAAAAAACACACGTTTCTATTGATTTCAGAGAGGAAAAGAGAGATAAAAACATCAATGATAACAGTGAATCACTGGTTGGCTGCCTCCCACACCCCACACTGGGGATTAAGCCCAAAACTGGCATATGCTGTGACTGGGAATCAAATCTTGACCTCCTGGTTCATGGATCGACGCTCAATCACTGAACCACGCCTGTCAGGCTAAAATGACCACTTTGTAAGTCACCAAATTAACCATGAAGCTTTACTCTACACTAGGGGTGTCGAACTCAATCAGAGAAGGGGCCAAAATCTAAAATCCAGCCTAAATCGCGGGCCGAATGGTTTACTGAACAGTCATAAACTGACAATGTCATAAACTGACAGCGGAGTGCAGTGATGACAGCGCGGTGCGGGCCACATTGCAAGGCCTGGCGGGCTGGATTTGGCCCGCGGGCCTTGTGTTTGACACATGTGCTCTACACAATATAGCTGACAAGATTTATAGACTATGTACTCTCTGAATCTAGCTCCTGCAATATGCTTAAACATTTGATGACATATAGCAACTCATACACTTTAAAATATGTGCATCTACACTAATAAAAGAGAAAGATGCAAATTGGCTGTACCTTCGTGATGCCCACCAGCCAATCAGGAATGAGTATGCTAATTAACCCAACATTGATGGTGGTTTCATTTGCATGTACAAGCCCTAAGAGGCCGGGGACAGGGCAGACCACTTGTGTCATTGCCATGGCAATGATGCAGCAGCTCTGGACCTCTGGGCAGCATGGGAAGGTGGAAAGGCAGCTTCAGGCTGGAGCAAAGGCAGAAAGACTACTCTGGCCGCAGCAAAGGCAGTGCAGGCAGCCAGAGGAAGGAAGGCCCATTTTTGCACGAATCTTTGTGCATGGGCCTCTAGGGGGTTTATAAGAAAGGAAGAGAGATCCAAGATCAAAGGTAGCATGGAAACAAATACAGAGAGAATGCAGTGAGCCATGCCAGCAGCTCCTAGGATGGGATTTGAAGAGCTCAAGGTACTCAGAGGTTTCCTCTTTTGTTTGTTTTCATTTCCCACAGGGGACAGAATATAAAGGCTTGAGCTTGTGATCCAGGGAATATCTGCTGTGCAGGGTGAACCCGGCATAAAAATGAATTCCCATGGATTTGTCCCTTCAGTGAAAGGATAAACCAGATTACAGCCCTCCCATGGGAGACACGGCATTCATAATTCCAAGAGGCTTTCACATAGGATTTGGGTTGAATTCCAGATCATGGTCCCAGTAATTCTAAGCTTAGAGAGGAATTGAAAACAGTGCTGGTGGCTTACAGCTCCTATGTGTCTCCCAGAAACCGAGCTCTCTGTCAATAATTCACAGGAAGACAGAATCTCACAGTATTCAACGTGTGAAAGAACAATGATGATGAATTCACCAGCCAAGTCCATGAAAAATCCAAAGGAGGAAAATAGGACAGAGACTGGAGATGCATCAGGTGACAGAATCAGGCTCATGGAGAATGCATCTATTGAAACTATCCGCCATAGAATATATTTATCATCATTAAAATTAGTAGTAAAGGAGGCATCAAAATCAGAAGGTAGACAATGAAAGAACATTAAATCTAGGCAAGGCTATTAAAAATACAAAATTGTAAAAATTAAAAAAAATTAAAAAATCATTATCAATGAAAGTAACAAAGATTAGAATCTCTGTGAGATCAATGTACCAGACACAAAATTAAGAGAGAATTAATGATTGAAAACAAAGCTAATATGAAATTCAGTTCAGAGACACAAAAAACAAAAATTGAGTCCATGTCTGCATTGCTGCAACCCCCCTCATGCCCATTTATCTCATGGACTCAGGTGGTCACCTCACATGGATGCACCCACAGGTCACCTTGGTGACTGCCATCACCTTTTGAACATGGAAGGTGGTCCTTCTGAGGGACATGACAGGTCCTACCATGATGTGGCCCTTGAGTTCCCATAGTGACTTCCACACAGCCACGCTCCCAGTGGGCACCCCTCTACTAGGCTGTCTCTCATGCTTCCTAGGTGGCCTTAGGGCCAGGCAATTGGCCATCACCCATGAGTGAATAAAAATGAAAACAGAGGCTTTGTCCTTGTTCACTTCCTTCATCGCTGCTAGGAAGTCAGCAGGCAATCTAGCTCACGAGGCTTATCTGCTTTCACTTTCTCTGATCAGTGGCAGCTTCCAATCAGAATATTGTTCATTCATGTGGGAGCTGCTACAAATCAAGCTCTTTTGTAGGTCAGTCAAGAGCTGTTTATAGCCAAAACCAGTTTGGATCAGGTTCTATTCCGGTCAAGGGCATTTACCTTGGTTGCAGGCACATCCCCAGTAGGGGGTGTGTGCAAGAGGCAGCTGATGGATGATTCTCTGTCATTGATGTTTCTAATTCTCTATCCTTCTCTCTTCCTCTCTATAAAAAACCAATAAAATATATTTAAAAAATTTTAAAAAGAGCTGTTTATAGCTATTTTCCAAGAGCAGATGGAACCCAGAAGCCCCTCACTCGGTTCCAACCTCAGTCCTAACAGCAAAAGAGGTTTCTCAGTGGTATCCACCCAGCACATATTCTGGTCAGTTTGACTAAAGATGCAATAGGCATGTTTTTTTCCAAAAAGTACAGGTTGTAAAATCACACACACAAAAATAACTTCCTTGATTTGCATTTAAGTGAAGCAAAACTAGATACATGTTTTTACTAAAGATGCAATATAAAAATTGCTTTCTTTCATGGGTACAGTGCGTGCTTAATAAATTGATTTTGGCTTTCTGAAGTTCAATTTTTGGAAATATTTGCACAGTATCAAAATCAAATATCCAAGGAAGCACATGGGGAAATAAATAGAAAAGTGTTAGTAATTTCAGGGATATTGATCTGGGGATCAATTTCCCAAACATCCTGTCAAAATTCATAAAAAATGCATAATTTGCAACTCCTTTGAATCAAAGAAAGGAGGTCCTGAAAAAAAAAACTAAGATCACTTGACAGAAAAGAAAATCACTTTTCAAAATGTCACTAGTCACAGATTAAAAAATAGAATTAATTCGTTAAACAGTATTATTAAAAAAATAAAATAGATGAAATTTGCTGGCAAATAAGAAACATACACTCATATACATGAATGCATACACATGTACACAAACACACAGAGAAATTGACACATTCAGAAAGCAAATGTGGATGAGAGAGTCACATATATTGGGGAAATAAAATAGACCCTCATATTCATTTCAGAGAGGAAGGGAGATGGAGAGAGACAGGAACATCAATGACGAGAGAGAATCATTGATCGGTTGCCTCCTGCATGCTCCTTGCTGGGGATTGAACCCACAACTCAGTCCCAGACCCTGACCAGGAATAGAATCCTGATCTCTGAATTCATAGGTCAATGCTCAAACATTGAGCCATGCCATCAGGGCTTTAAAGGTATTTTTAATAAATAGTTGACTTTTGTCTAATAAGTTGTGACAAGTTATTGAAAAAAAATAGGATCAATTCTGGTTTTTGTTAAGACATTTAAACAGTCAACTCTTTTTCCTGTACAATGTTTAATTTTCACTTTTATACCTCCTAGAAATTAAGCAAAATCTTCTAGAATGTGGCTGGAATCTTCACACTTCATTATTTTGGGGGCAGATTATTAAGCAGTGCAGCAGTCTCAACTCCACAGGGTATTGGTTCAGGTATCGGTTCTATTCACTATATCCGGGTACAGGCCTCAGACAGAATGCGTGGCAGTCTGGCACAGATACTAGCGGGATTCATGCCAGAATGGTGCTAGCTTTCACTGCTCCTTCCTGAGATTTCTTTTCCCTGTTACAAGTGTTCCTCAGCCATCATGTCCTCACTGCATCAAAGCTACTAGACAAGGAGACTTACCCCAATTTTACTGTGTAAAAAGCCTCCAGTTTTGCTTCACTGAAATGCAAATTAAGATAGTTTTTTTTTTCTTTTCCTTTCTTCATGTGGGATTTGAAATCCTGTGCTTTTTGCAAAGGAAGAAAATGGTCCATTTTCTTTTCACTCTTTGCTGTAACCAGTTTGATCAATTCTGTAACCCAAATCTCCAGGGAGCAAACTTTACAAAGTGCAAAAAAATTTAATGCAAATCTCTTTTACTGTCTTCCAAGTTTTACATACTAAACGCAGGAACCAATTTCTCACTGCTCCGGGGTTATTTCTGAATTGAATAACAATAAACCCGATTGGAACTAAACAAATAATTAGGTGATATCAATATAGATATGGTTATGAATATAGATATAGGATATGCAATTTTATATCACTATTTATTTACTTATTTTAGGGAATGCTTGTTTAACCTTTATTTATTCAGTTTCTGAATTTAAGAATTAAGAATTTAATACAAAATATAAAAAGCAAGCATGAAATTAAAGTATTTATCAAATTGTGCAAAGAGGAAACTTCCTAAAATCACAAATGGTTAAAGAAATATTCACCAATCATATGAACAAAGGATGTGTCACTAGTCTTTTAAACTTTATAGCCTATCTTCTCCTTTAACGAATAGAAATGCTGATAGATTTTTGCTGGATTTACTATAACTTGGGAATGATGGGCCACAGGGCCTCCGACAACTAAGTAGCTATCTGCTTTCTTGAAAAAGGTAACATTTTCCCTAGTCCTTCTAGAAGGCCAAATGTGATTTAATATCAAAATACTGTACTAATAGCATTCTTTCTCTATGAGCTCAAAAGGAATTGATACTATCTGATACCATACTGCAAACATTTTATTAAGTAGGGTTTAATTACTTAGTAGTATGTATACAATCATTATTTATAGATATTTATTATTTTAAATATTTATTATTTAATTTATCATTTATAAAATATATTGTTGGTTTGTATATCAATTACTACTTGGAGGTGAAACTATCCATCCCCCCAAATGACAATATATTCCTAGCAAAACTGTATAAAGTATTTCTTTTTAATGTGGTATTCTAAGATGACTAAGCAACTCATCGGCAGTAGGGGTCCAGCCAGTTCCAATATCAACTTCTAATAATAACAACGTATTTTGTTAATATTCATTCAAATCATTTTAGTTCAATGTTTTTTTCATGACTACTCCTACATTCATGAGTCAGTACTTATTTGCTTCTGAGAACTTGAAACATGACTATTTAAAATCAAGATGTTGTGTAAGTACAGAATGTAAATTAACTTGAAAACTTTGTGAAAAAAGAAACTTAAAATATTTTGACAGTGTTTTACAGATAGTTGAGTGACGATATTTGGATATAGCAAACTGAGTTAAATTTGTTATTAAAATTGTTTAGCCACTTCTTTTTAATTATTTCAAAATGACTCCTCCAAAAACATAAATGATATGTATTTATTACATTCAGTTGTTACCAACGTGCTGCTGTAAAAATCTGATTTTGCCTAAAAACAAATTTTACTCACAAAAGAGAGAAAATGTTGCCATTATATTTGCATTAAATCTCCATTCTTGCCACATATTTGTTTGAAAGAGAGAATAACTAAAGTGTCTTTCTCTCATAAATACTAAATATTCATCTGCATTAACATTTCTAAATTCTCTAAAAATAAATCTTACTTTTTTTTATCAAGTATATGAATATTGGCTCCTAATCTAGAATTATACAAAAAACAAAACACTGCAATTAGGGCAATAAAAGTAATAACTGTAATATCAAACTATATTCCTTAAGGAGACTCTAATTCTCATATCTTCAGCAAAACAAGACATAACACAGCCATTACATAAAAAGTAATTGCAAAGGGCATTTTAGGAAAAACACCAGAGCATAGTGAAAGCATCTGGTGATGGTTTCAGATCCACAAAGAAAGGAAAGGTGTGTGTGATTAAAAAATCCTGAGAGTTCACCAGTCAGTGTGGTTGAGTGTTGACCTATGAACTAGAAGGTCATGGTTTGATTCCCGGTCAGGGCCTATGCCTGGGTTGTGGGCTAGATCCCCAGAGGGGGACATGCAGGAGGCAGCCCATCAATGATTCTCTCTCATCATTGATGTTTCTAGCTCTCGCTCTCTCTTTCTCTCTGAAATCAATAAAAATATTTTAAAAAGAAAAAGACATTAAGGGGAAATTTCAACTTTAAGGAGTTATATGAGATGGAGAGTTCAAGATGCCAAGTATACTCATTATACCAATGACTACCACTTTAGTGAACACCTTGTAGATGATTAACAGTGTAAAACAAGCAGAACCATCATTTTAACCATCAGAACTGTAATTTTCTACTGTTAATGAATTGTAATGAAATATCTGTGTTTGCTGATGGTCTTAGGCTCTACAGCAGCGGTTCTCAACCTGTGGGTCGCTAGTAGGTTGAGAACTGCTATCGGAGTAGCCTAAGACCATCGAAAAACACAGATATTTACATTACCATTCATAATAGTAGCAAGATTACAATAAGAAGTAGCAACAAAAATAATTTATGGCTGGGGGTCACCACAACAGGAGGAACTGTATTAAAGGGTCTCGGCATTAGAAAGGTTGAGAACCACTGATTTTAACCGTCCATAAAATCTCTTTATTTTACACAATAAATCATCAGGTTACTAAATTAATCAAACCTCAGCAAACATCTATTGGCTTTTGATCATGGCCACCTCGTTGCAATGCATGGACTTTCCTCCCTTAACATGTCTAGAATCAAGATATTTCTAAAATATTGGATAAAAAATAATTGTGTTCCATGAGGTTTATTTTAGCTTGTGCATGTATTCAACACTGCTCTAAAATCTATTTTGGGGAAACCATACATAAAACCCATTTTATATATTTTCATATTCTTTAATATTTTCCCCCAGTGTTATCGCACACACAAAGCTGTGAACACACATAACAAGATGATCCTGCATTTTAGTTGTTGCAAATTGTACAGCAGGAGGCCAGAGAGTGGAAGAATGCATGTACAGTAGTCGTAGTTAGCTATATTTGAGATGCTGTGTTCTTTTCTAAAGCGATGCCAAGATCTTGCAAACGTCTCCAGAGACAGGCTCTTAACAAGCAACTCTTGTATTAACCTATAAAAACCCAGTGTCAGATATGTAATCTCTTAGACGGAACGTCAGAGAAACCGGATGGCTTGTCAGATGTGTCTGTGGTGCTGAGGATGAGTGGATATGAGCCTCCTGGGCCTCTTATTTTTGTCAGTTATTGTCAAGCTTTTCTTATCGGCATCTCATAGTGTTGTAGGGCTGTTCGTCTTGTTAAAGCTTTCCTGGGAACTAACTTGTTCAAACTAGCACTAAGCTTGGATAAGTAAAAGAGTTCTTTTAGTCACAATGCTTTCGCTTCAAAACACGATGTGCTTTGTCAACCTTTTGATAGCAATGGCTCCGTGGCCTTGGGTTTATGACTAATTCATCATCCTCACTGACAGGTTATTGTATTTTGGAGGTCAGAGGTGCCCACGGAATTCTGAGCTATTGTAATTGATTGAAACTTGTTAGAGGGAAAGAAAAATATTCTTTTAATAAGTAAAGCATTTTAAAGCAGAGCTACCCTGTGGACTGGCTGCAAAATCTACAACAGTGTTGACTCTTAATTGTCTGAAGAATAAACTATACTCAATTAAAAAATAAAAACATTTAAAATGTTTTTTCTACAAATATCTGGAAATATCAATGATAAAATATTTTAAAAGAGTTCTATTGTATTTTTCATAGAAAAATTACCAACTCTAATATAGCCTGTGACTAGACAAAAGTAGAAATGCCACTTCCTAAACTAAACTACTTTATATCATTAAGTTTTAAGAAAAATTTAAAAAATGCTATCCTGAAAAAATATTTTTCACAATATATTTCTCTAATAAAAATTTTATGGTGATCACATACAATTTTTGTCATATTAAAAATATTCTTTAAGAAATAATCAGCGGTGTCTATGCTTTCAAGAATACAGCATATAATTTATTTTAATTTTTTTCTTTATATATCCCAATTTTATCCTAAATTGTTATAACACTCTGAGAATTATATCTGCTTATCTAAATATTAAAATGGTTTAAGTCATTAGTAAATGTTTATTCTCAGAGTTCCAATCATTTTCTCATGATCTTAATGCAAAAATATGAATTCAATAATAATTATAAGAAAGTTATTCAGTTTTCTCATTTACTGGCAATTAACTTTCAAAATGGATTCTTTATTTCTTTTCCTGTTTGAATATGTAATGCTCAAGTTATATTTCAAAACTTTTGTTATATATACTTACACCTTTGAAAAATGTGTATCAATGAACAAATCGTATTAAAGAAAGCAGTGCAATATATAAATATACTGTCTTGAACAAATAAGAGGTAGCGATTTAATATTATCATATGTTAGTTTTATATCCACTTATTTACATGGCATCAAAAATTAACTATTCTCTAAAAACACAGTGGAAAATAAAGCAATTTCACTGGAGCCCAATTTTACCAGACTATTTTCCAGAAAGGTATTCATTATAATGTCTTATGTCAGATTTAGTCGAGTATTCATGAAAAACTTGTAATGCTGGTTTGTCAGGTAGATTCTTATTTTTCTAGAGCCAAGAATGTGAGTAACTGAATTCTTCCTTAGAAACTAAAGCAAAAACTATAAAACTGGGCTACATGAGAGAAAATTCTCCCACTGCTCTTGGTTCAACAACCCTGAGGGATGGAAATTATGTTCGCTATATTCTAGTTGAATTACGAATGAAATGGAGAATCATAATATTTACAGGAGCTTCCGCCAGATTCATTACTTTTTTGTTTACCCTACATGAGCGTTTGTGTAGACTGGGTATATTTAAAGCTGCATATATTTGTGCATATGACAGGACCCAAATTTATGTGTTCAGTTCCTCAGCTGCATTTCTGCATAATAATTGCAGATAAAGCTTATTATTGAGCGTATCTGCTTAATAAATGTAAAAACAAAGAATGTCTAAAACTGCATTATTGTACAGCAACTAGTTTTCTCAATGGAAACATTTGTTTTGAAAATTTCTTAATGAAAACATTAAAGAAATGTGTGCCCGGCTGGTGTGGCTTGCGTGGTTGAGCATTGACTTATGAACCAGGAGGTCAAGGTTTGATTCCCAGTCAGGGCACATCCCAGATTGCAAACTTGATTGATACCCAGTGAGGGGGATTGATTCTCTCTCATCACTGATGTTCCTAACTCTTTCTCCCTTTCCCTTCCTCTCTGAAAATCAATAAAAAGATAGATTTTAAAAAATTTGCAATATACTGAATTATTTGATACGTATGTCCTTATTTAGCAAATGTTTTATATTGGTAGCAGAAATATGTAAAAAATGATTCTACTGTCATATATGGGGCAGGTCCATCCAATCTGCTCATTTTACTTTGCATGCTATTTTATTATAGTGTGTGTATGTGTGTGTATGTATGTGTGTGCGTGTCAAAACAATTAAACCATTTTAATGCAGAAACCATCTGTACTCTGTATGACTTTATTTTTAAGAAAGAGAGCACAACCCGGCCAGTATGGCTCAGTGGTGGAGCATTGACCTGTAACCAGAAGGCCACAATTCAATTCCTGGTCAGGGCACATGCCTGGGTTTAATTCCTTGTAGGGGGTGTACAGAAGGCAACTCATCAATGATTCTCTCTCATTGATAATTCTATCTTTCCCTCTCCCTTCATCTCTGAAATAAATAAAATCATGCATGTGTTTTTCTTAAAAAAGAAAGCACAGTTCAGATTTCACTTCTCTAGCCAAATATTAAATCAGTCCAATATCCTGCTCTTTGTTCTACTCATCTTTTTCTGGAGATCCTCAATTCATTAAAGTACAGGTTTTGCTTTTTCTCTGTTGAAATTCCAAATTCCTCCTCTTGATTTCTTCAGTTTATGCCATTTGTGGTATTTTTTTAGCATCTCACGAGAAGCATGTGACCATGTGACAGTGAATCACTGAATCCCCAGTGGTTTGAATGGTTTGTGTATCACAGACTAAGCATAAGGCACACATTCCTCTTCAATCCTCTAAAACTTTATTAAGATATTAAACTGTTAATGAAACCACAAAAAAAGGAAAAAAATTACTCCCGGTTTATTATTTCCATTCCAGGTGGTATTTATGATATTCCCTGCAGGCTTACGAGGGGGGGAAAAAAAGAAAGAAAGAAACCCTGGATGATTTTAATGAAAGGTAAAATTGAAAACATAAACTAGTCATGTGCTAAATGACTGTTTTACTTGTTGACTTGGCCGATAAATCAGAGGCCTACGGCAGCCAACCCCAGAGTCGGATGCTTGCCATGCAGTGCTATTTCCTTTGGTACAAGAGGCAGTGTTGCCTTGTTAATAATGGAGAGAAGAGGCATCTTGCAAGCCGACCAGTCAAGCAGTGAAGAAAAATGACTCCATACATTTAAAAAAGCTGTGCCGTTTCTCTCCAATTATTTTGTAATGTGCCTTTTGACAAATTGTCAGGAGGGAAAGTTAGCAGACTTTGCTTTTATGACCATTATATTTTGCATCCTGTCAAGTGGGGAGCGGTGTGGCTGTGAATGGGATGAGCGCAGTGAAGAACAAGACTTGCCGGGGAGAATTTATGGTGACAGGGCGTGTATTTTTCTGACAGAAAGCGAATGTGGAAGGTGGTATGAATCCGAAGTGAAATGTCTTCCCAGTGCCTCTAAGTAGGATGAACTACAGTTGGATACAGGTTTTTGAATAAAGGACAAACACAATCAGTGTACTATTTAGAAACTTGAGTGTTTGAAAGCCTGTTGATTATCAGAGCTATTTCCATTTGTGTAGATAGATCTTTGTACTAAATCTTAAAAAAGATAGATGTTAGATAGATAGATAGATGGATAGATAGATAGATGATAGGTAGGTAGATAGATAGATAGATAGATAGATGACAGATAGATCTATACTCACCTACCTACCTACCTAGCACCTATATATCTCACATCAGAAACCAGTAAAGAGTCCTATTCGGCTTGGCTAGGTGGATAGAGCCTCAGCCTGCTGACTGAAGGGTCCCGGGTTCAATTCCGGCCAAGGGCACATGCCTGGGTTGTGGGCTCAATCCCCAGTGGGAGTTGTGCAGGAGAAAGCCGATCAACGATTTTCTCTCATCATTGATGTTTCTATCTCTCTCTCCTTCTCTCTTCCTCTCTGAAATCAATAAAAAGTATATCTATTAAAAAAAAAAGAAAGAAAGAAAGAAACCACAAGGTTTCAATGGCCAGTGGAAGTCTACTCCTTGTATTACCTTAGGAATGAAGGGGGCTTTTTTTTTGCCCTTCTTACTCAAATAAGATTCATATGCCAGTGAGATAGCATCTGAATGTCTCATTCCTGAGGGCAGTGGGAGAGAAATGGAGCAGGTTGCTGCTTCAATGGACAGTTTCATCAAGACTGGAATCAATGGAAGGTTAATTGCACAAAAGCAATGAAAGATACTCTTAAAGAAGAATCAAAAAGGTTTTATGGGCAGGAAAAAGAAGAATATGAGGTATGTCCAGTCAAGGTGGCTTAGTGGTTGGGTGTCAACCTATGAATCAGGAGGTCATGGTTTGATTCCAGGTTCGGGGCACATACCTGGGTTGTGGGCTTGATCCCCAGTAGGGGACGTGCAGGAGGCACCCAATCATTGTTTCTCTCTCATCATTGATGTTTCTCTCTCTCCCTCTCCCTATCTGAAATCCATATACATTTTTAAAAAGAATATGAGGTATGTTTTAAATTTAAATAATGCACTAATAAATTCTGCAGTCCTAATTTAGGGTAACCTGCTAAATCTGAAAGCTGGTCAAACTGGTGTTTCTGGAAAAGTAAGGGCGAACACAGACTCCACAGTGAATAACCAAGTGCTTCCTACAAGTTGAGTGTTTATCATTCCTCACTATTTTGAGAATCCCCTTTAACTTGCAAAATCTCAAATGCTAGATGGCCATTAAGGACCACTTATGATGGCTTATATTTTAAATTCAAAAATACATACTAAGCATACCACTAAATAATTTGGTGTGCGTTTTCTCATGTTCGTCTTCACAGAAATCCTGTGAAATAGGATCATTAAGTTTGATCATTTTGCAAATGGTAATCTTCAAGTGGAAACCGTTAATTTTCGTTTGATTATGAAGCTAGGAAGTGATGGATTCAGGTTGAAATCCTCTTCAATGTGAATCAAATGACTTGACCTGAGTTCTATTTTGCACAAATTAGAAAAAGAAGTTCTTTTTTTTAAGACAGTTCAGCAAAGTTCAACATAAAGATTCAACTATCCAGAAATTCAATTTCACAGGTTCACTGACCATTTTCTAGTATGATCATCTTCTGTGACCTCCAGAGTCCTTTGAAAGGACAAATTCAAAAATTCAAATATGTCTTCTAAAAATAAATGATATCCTGAGTTCAAATAAAAACATTAAAAGTAGACACAGAGTAGAGGATCATGAGAAGGCAACCTGTTTTCCTGACGATTCTGAGCCCATAATCCTACAAACTGGTACACAGTTGCAGAGTATATACTAGAGAAGCCAAGATCAGTAAGTTACTAAACCCTAAATATCCAAAATTTACTCAGAGAACTAAAGCTACTAGCTAAAGGCAGGAAACAAATATGGCTTCAAATGAATATTTTGTTTTAACATTAATAATGTTGCTTCTACTGTAACAATCAAATCTCAATCATTACTTCCTATGATGGTCTTTAAACACTCAAAGTTTTAAGAACTGAGCCCTCTGTACATATGATATTGAAAAAGAGAATTGGATGGGATCATAAATCAACATGGTATATGGGACAATGTGAGGGGCTTTGAAACTGGTAAGAGAGAAGTTTTTCTTACAATAACTCATAAACCCTGAGCTTTTGAAATATTTTTTAAATATATCTTATTGATTTTTTACAGAGAGGAAGGGAGAGTGAGAGAGAACTAGAAACATCGATGAGAGAGAGACATCGATCAGCTGCTTCCTGCACACACCCTACTGGGGATGTGCCCACAACCAAGGTACATGCCCTTGACCAGAATTGAACCTGGGACCCTTCAGTCTGCAGACTGATGCTCTATCCACTGAGCCAAACCGGTTAGGGCAACCCTGAGCTTTTGAAAAGTTATTTTGACTTTGTGGGTCTGGGTTTCCTCATCTCCAATTCTGCCATGAAGATGAATACTTCAACGTGTGTTAGTTCAGGTTTATGACAATTATGGAGGATAGCAGATAGTACATAAGGGTTCTCAATAAATATTAATCATTATTTTTATCATCATACTTATCATCATATAAACAGAAGAGAGTTGTTGAATAAATTCTAGGTACTTCTCTCAAATTTGGCCCCATAAAATGTTCTTCAAATAGTAAACTTACCCATTCCCTTAAGAAAGTGTAATTCTACTGCATTTTAATCCAAAACTTTCTATTTATTTGGTTTAGTATATATTATAGAAAGTTATACATGCTGAATAGAGGTTATATTTAAACATTTGTGTTGATGTTACTTTTATTTCTTTTCATGTATCTGATGTCTCCAGTTTAAACGGGAAAACAAATGTGCTTTCATGACCTAAGGGAACATCTGTGTAGCAGAAAAAATTAGCTATTGATATTTCAGACTAAGCAAGAAATTATTTATTTATGATACAAGTCTATTCTGGTCTCACTTACATGTGGGATCTAATGAACAAAATAAACTGAGGAACCAAATAGCTCCAGAGGCACAGATGCATGAAACTGACTGACAGATCTGGGGGTGGGGGGACAGGAACAGGCAGAGATTAACCAAAGACCTTATATGTGTATATGCATTACCCAAGGACACAGACAGTAGTGTGGTGAAGGCCTGGGGTGGGATGGAAGTTGTATGGGGGGAAAATTGAGGGTGGCTGTAAAATAAATAAATATTTGTGTGTGTGTGTGTGTGTGTGTGTGTGTGTGTGTATTTATATAGGAATGCTTTTGACATAAAAAGATGCAGAAACAATACACACACGACCTTAATAAATATGGAGATGCGATTTTAATGGCATTTTTATATTTGTGATATAGTTGACTCTTTAATAATATGTAAATCAATTTTATTCCTTCGAAGACAAGGCCAGAAGAAATTGGGATGCCCTCCATACCACACAGCTTTCGTGGCACTAATCCTCTAATATCATGCTAGATTAGTGTTGGGGATGAGGCAAAAATACACCATATTTAGTTTGTGTAGCCCTTAGCGTTAAGAATATGAAATTATGCCATTTTCAATGGGAACTGCATGGAATAGAAATTGATGCCGATGCTGGGAAACAGAAAGAGAATAGTAATGTGTGGCTGGATCACATAAATTATATGCTCAACCTCCGTAAAGTCAGACGGAATGAATACGCTGAAAAAGAAGGTAGGCTACTGCCAATTTTACTTCGAGCTGACACTGAGTAAGAGAGAGCTATATAAATCGTCTGCCACTGCACTTCATTCTGGGTTTCAGAGAGACAGGGAGATCTACAGTTGTAGGATAACAGTCACACCTCATGCTGAGATTAGCAACCCAACTCAGTGAATTTGCCAACCATTGCGCATGTGCAGTCATAGAAATCCAGAGCTGCTCATCAAAGGTTCCTGTAAACCTAATTGGAAACATGGCAAGTAAAATTAGCGCTAATTTTCAGAGTTCATTAGTTTTTCATTAAATCCTACAATATTTTGAAGCACTTTCAGATGAAAAGTACGGCAAATGGTATTTAAATGATTATGCAGACAATAGAGAAAGAATTCCAATTATTTTTAGTATTCTATTAGGAGGAATAGAAATAGATCAGCTGTTAAAAGGCAGTTACATAGGTTGCATTTCAAGTGTTAACATCTAGGATGCCATACAAATGTCACTTAGAGACATAAGTGTTAATAATCCATCATTACCAATTCTACAAAAGACAGAAATGTTAGTAATTCATCATTACCAATTCTGCAAATTTAACTGATATTTCTATGTAATTCTTTTAATCAACATACTGGCTCCTGTAGTTATGCATAAATACCTGCTTAGAGGATTAAAATGCAATGGGCATTTGCATTTTTATGTAACTTTCCTAAGAGTACAGTAAGCAATAATAAAATTAAAAAAAAATTTATCTAACAGTGTTAAAAATATTGGAAAGTATTGGTGATCTTATGTTAGCTTTCATTTTATTTCCTTAATCCTCACCTGAGGATACTTTTTATTGATATGAGAGAGAGAGAGAGAGAGAGAGAGAGAGAGAGAGAGAGAGAGAGAGAGGAACATCGATGTGAGAGAGAAACATTGATCAGTTATCTCTAGAAAGTGCTCTGACTAGAGATTGAACATTCAAACTTTCGGTACACAGAACGAAAGCCCCAACCGACTGAGCCACCGTATTTCAGCTTTATAAAGGGTTGGAGTGAAATATGTATGAATCAAAGCTAATACACAGAGAGGTGGTCTGTGTTATGAAAGGAGACTGGACTCTTCTATAAAAAAGGAGACGCTACCTCTTCACACTGTTTGCTTAGGACTCTTACCTTAGCTGAAGGTCACAGGGTCTGGATTTAAGTGTCTCGGTGTCTGTTTGCTCTGCAGAGAAAAGGAAGATCTCCCTACATGTTTCTGATGGATTATCATTGTGTGATAGTTCCCTGAAGGCGTCTACATTTTATTGCAAGCTATGAAATGAGAATATACCTAAGACAATCTCCTACAGAGTGGTTTCAGTGTTTGCAGTGTCAAATAATCTTCCTGTCTGGAGACATTATTAAAGGATAAAGTTAGGTTGAAAGAAAAAAAATGAACACCTAATTGGCCTTTGTCCATCATTCTAGTGTGGCAAGAGAAGCAAATTTTAAAGTAGAAAAGAAAAAGTCAAAATGGATCGAGAGTTGGCTGGATAGTTTCCATTTACTTTTCTTTAAGAAACTCAAGAGTTAAACATGCCCTCAAAGTAGAAAATATTATATGCAACTTTCCTTGTCCAAAAATGTATTTCTCCATTTTAAAACAGCTTCCAAATTTTCTTCATCAGTACACATAAAATCTTTCAAAATCACATTGATACCAAGGATGTTTTTAGAACTCAGAAGGATATGAGAGTCTATAAAATATTAAACAGGATGACTAATATAATTTTTTCCAAGAAAGCGTGCTTCTAGCAGAATGCATGCATAATTTAAAAATAGGATTGAAGAATGAATCAGGGACATTTTCCAGCTAAGATGAAATAAAGGCGCTGGATTCACTTGTCCCACTTGAAGCAGCTAAAGAAACTCTAAAAATGTTAAAAAACAAACAAAACAAAACAAAAAAACCCACAAACAAAGGAAACACAGAACAGGGGTCCCCAGAGAGAGGTTACAGAGGAAGCCAGACCTAGAAGCGCCCCAGCTGATCCCTTTAGTTTCCAGGCTGCAACACAGGGAAGGGAAGTCAAAAAGAAGCTAAGAAGATGGACATGGTCCCTGAATAGGTAGCTCAGTTGGTTGGAGCATCATCTCAATACAGCAAGGTTGCAGGTTCAATTCCAGGTCAGGGCATATACTAATACAAGAAGCAACCAATGAATATAAATAAATGGAGCAACAAATCAATTTCTCCCTTTCTCTCAATCAACACGTTAAAAAGGAGGAGGAGGTTGGGGGGAGGGAGGAGGAAAAGAAAAAGGAGGAATAGAAGGAGTAGGATAGGGGAGAAGGACGGGGAGGGGCAGGGGAGGAGATGGGAGTCTGATGAGGCCAAGGAGGCTAAAGTTTGCAAGAACACTGGAGAAGGGAGAAACGCATGAGGCAGGCAGGGCATTGTGCCTGAAGACCTGCAGGAGACCCCTTCCTTTCTTCATTGGAGTGCTCATGAGTGCAGACGAGGAAATTGTCCAAAGCTAGAGCAAGAACCACACAGAAAGCAAACAGGACAATCTCTGGAGCACACTTAGAAAAAGGAATAGATAAATCAAAGAACATATCTATCTATATAAAAGGCTAATATGCTAAGTGTCCCATCTGACCATGAGTCGCTATGACATGCACTGAGCACCAGGGGGCAGATGCTCAATGCAGGAGCTGCCATGAAGAGCATTGGCATTTACAGAGAAATGGCAGCACGGACCTGGAGCTGACAAAGCAACCCTCAGCTTCCTCCACCACCCCAGAACTACAGCCCACCAAATCACAGCTGATGTTGCCGAGACCTCATGGCACAAGATGTGGCCCACAACCCAGCTCAGTCCGAAAATGGTGGCTGTGGGCTCTGAGAAATGATAGTAGCAAAGCCTGGTTTCCTCTCCCTACTAATGAGCAACTAGCCTCCTTGCAATTTCTTCAGACTAGGAACACTACTTGTTTTTAGCCACATGGAAACACTTTAAACTGTAACTAAATGTCTGTGAAAGTTTTTCCATGCCTCGTCTCACTTGATCTTCACCAAAGTCTGAAACAGGTAGATAGAAGACTGGGGGAATCCTATTTTCTTTTCACTAGCTGGAAAATGGCAATTTAGAAACTTGACCCGACTGGAAAGAAGAAATGGTGGACCTTGAACATGACTTCAGCTTTTGTCACTACGCAGAACATAGTCAAACACTCCTGCAGTTAAATGGTTTACCCTTTGTTCCCCCTGCATAATCTACAAAAATAATCTGCTTCATGTTGCTATTTACTGCTGTGTTCCTGACAATCACCTCAAAGAGAAGTTGGGGTGCATCACTGGGCTGGAAAAAGTTTAGCCAAATCAGCAAGCAGGTCTAATTAAGCAAGTTTATCCTATATCTATAAAAGGATAAGTTGACTCACACATGCATGATACATATAAAGCTCTTAATGATGCTAATCGCATGAGTATGTTTCCATGGGTCATTGTCAATCATGAATTTGGTTGACACTTCTATTATAGAGAAAGGACAAATAGTGATATTAAAATATTTCTTCTTTTTTTAAAAATTATTTTATTGATTTTTGTACATAGAGGAAGGGAGAGAGATAGAGAGTTAGAAACATCGATGAGAGAGAGTCATCGATCAGCTGCCTCTTGCACACCCCCTACTGGGGATGTGCCCACAACCAAGGTACATGTCTTTGACCGGAATCGAACCCAGGACCTTTCAGTCCCCAAGCCGACACTCTATCCATTGAGCCAAACCAGTTTCGGCATAAAATATTTCTTCTAATTAAGTTCCTTTCTATGTGCATGAATTCATGCACCAAGCCACTAGTATACTTATATGCATAGCCCATGAACATCAGCAATAGGGTGGTGAAGACCTGGGAGGGGGGGGGGGTGGTTAGGGGCTTGGAGCAGGGAGTGAAGGGAGAAAATTTAAAGAAACAGGAACAGGTCATAACCTCTGAAGCCAAGTGAAACCTCAAGATTTACTGGGGCTGAAACCGGTTTGGCTCAGTGGATAGAGCGTCGGTCTGTGGACTGAGAGGTCCCAGGTTTCTATTCCAGTCAATGGCATGTACCTGGGTTGCGGGCACATCCCCAGTAGGGAGTGTGGAGGAAGCAGTTGGTCGATGTTTCTCTCCCATTGACGTTTCTAGCTCTCTATCCCCCTCCCTTCCTCTCTGTGGAAAATCAATAAAAAAAATAAAAATAAAAAAGATTTACTGGGCATTTAGTAGAGTAATTATAAGTTATTAGCTCAGAAGTGAAGTCAGATTAGCTTTAAACTAAAGGCTGCTACAGTGCCCATCCCCAAAGCTTCAAGCAAGTCTTGAGAGGATCAATGTGTTTCTGATTAATTTAACTGCAACACACAAAAAAAGCTTAAGAATATTTATGTATAAGGTTGTAAAGATAATCCGCACTAAAAAGGGAAAATTGACCATCTCAGGCATCCGGTAAAATTAGCAGGAAAACAATGAAAAGGAATCAACCTATTGAAATAGATTCAAAATGGAGAAGGTCATAGAATTAGTAGACAGGGAGGGTAACCTAGTTGCTAAGTCTGCATTGGACCTGTTCAACAAGATAGCGGGAAGATTGGATAGTAAGTGGAGTCATTAAAAGTATGATAAAGACCCAAATCAAGTGACTGGAGGTGAAAATTATGTCTGAAATGAAAATTCACTGCATAAGACTAATGTATTAGATCATACATTTCAGAAGATAAAATCAGCAACCTTAAATATGTAGCAATAAAAAACTGTTCAAAATAACAGAGAGAAAATTCTAAACAAAAACAATAGAGCATTTGTGTACAGTGGAACAATATTCAGTTGCCAAATATACATGTGTGCTTTATATCACCAAAAGAAAAGAAGGGATGGCACGGGAGGAAAAAATATTTTAACTATATAATTGCCAACTATTTTAGATTTGAATAAAAGTATCAATGAACAGATTGAATTATCTCATTGAAATTATTTTTCAAAAATCCAGTACAATAAATATCAGACTACACAAAGCACATCATATTCAAATTATTTAGATGGGTCTCAGCTATACTGAGTGAATTATTTTTAAATGAAAGGTTTATTTATTTTTGAAAAGACGTCACTATTTCTACAAAAATTTACACATATAAGCAAGTGACAAGTAACCTCCAGAATAAATAACAACTGTGTGGCACAGTGGGTAGAAGAGTCTTTAAAACGTTTTAATGTAAGTTGATATTCTAGGGATGGGGCAACTCCTTGGGGTTCATTAACATAATAACTGACATGTCAGTCATAACTACTGATTGAAGTTAATGGACATGGATGATATTGTTTGTTGAAATCATTTAAATCCTCTCATTAGCCTGTAATGAATTTAGAAAATGAAAGGCTTTTCATTGTGAGACGAAACACAGGGAACACTGAGCAGACTGTATCTCATGCTGTATCTCCTAATGTCCTTGTTGGATATAAAAAAAAATAATAATTTAACATTACATTAGGTTTTATGGTATTATAAAAATCGTGTGAGAGGCTTGCTACAGATTTAGGAAAATTAGCTTGTGGTGTGCGTTTCTGCAAAGGGCACCTAAGAAGCACACCTCAGGCTCCTGAGCACAAGACATGGCTCCCTTCCACCCACTCCGAGCTGTCAGCATTGGAACCTGGCTGAGTTGCTAATTAGAAAAATAAATAAAACATGAAGCACGAATAAGGAGAGCTAATGAAAACCACAGATTGGGGCTGATCTAAAAGACTCTTCGCAGGAACAGTGTTCACAAGGTTAAAAATAAGTATGGAAAAAAAAAAGGAGATTCTGTTATTGGAAGATAAGAGGAAAATTAATCTTATGCAAAGAACTTGCTAAATTATAATACAGAAAAAAAAATCCTGGATTAAATTATACTGTATATTCTCTCGCATGTAAAAGTATTATTTTTAGGAGTAGATAATAAAAAGGTCAGTGAATCATAGCTAGATTTCTAATTAAGAGTTAAACCATGTGCTATGAGATAGAATGTCACACGGCAATTTTAATATATTTTTTAATATATTTTTATTCATGTCGGAGAGGAAGGGAGAAGGAAAGAGAGCTAGATACATCAACGAAGAGAGAGAATCACTGGATGCTTCCTGCATGCCTCACACTGGGGGTGGAGCCTACAATCTGGGCATGTGCCCTGACTGGAATGGAAAGGTAACCACCTGGTTCATAGGTCTACGCTCAACCACTGAGCCATTTTGGCAATTTTAAATAATCAGCTATGCACCTTGAGGTCCTTCAATTATGAATAAAGCACTAGATTGAAATCTAGGATCCACAAGCATGAAAAATAGATAGTATTGTAGTTATGAGCAACAAAGATGAGTCCAACAGTGCTTTTTGTAAATTCAGAAATCTGAAAGTTAATGGGCAAATTATATTTTGGAAATCATTATTTGAGATAAAGGCCTAGTATATTCTGAAAGACCTCTAGTTGCTCATGAATATATCTTCTTTTCAGCTTACTACTCTTGTTTCTTTTTAATAATCACATATAACAATTTAGAGTAGGGTGAATCTTCAGGGGTTTTTTTGTTTTGTTTTGTTTTTGTTTGTTTTTTTGCAGGAAAATTGAAGGATTTCTTAAAGATCTATGCTAATATAAAAACTTAAAAAATTATGTGTTTAAAAAAAAAGAGACAAAAAGAAGAAAAGAAGAAAAAGGGAGAAATACACAGAAGGCAAAATGCCATGCCTACTTGAAGGATTGCTTTTGGTAGAATACCACTTTCATTCGTAATGTATGTGAAGTAAGATTTTTGTAATAACTAAGTTATTCAAAAATATATAAAAATAATCACCTAGTGCAGGAAATTTCCATTAATGAGAGAGATCTTATATAATAAAAGGCTAATATGCAAATTGTCCCTTCAACCAGGAGTTTGACCAGGGGGTGGGGCCAGCCAGCCAACCACCCCAGGCCCCTCCCCCCAGCCAGCCTGATCTGGGCAGGCGGGGCTGCACCCCACCTGTGCATGAATTTCTGCACCAGGCCTCTAGTATATTTATAAAGAATTCAGTACTTATATCCCCAAGTCATTCTACTTAGTAGATATTCTAGCTTACATATTCTCTTCCTAGTCATGACAATCTTAAAAAGCTAAGTTTGCATATTTAAAATTTTAAAAATTTAGCAGGGTTCTTTTTCTCTTCCACTTTATTTGTAATATTTTTCAGACTTTCTCTCTAAATTAATCAGATAATTTAGAATCTCAGTAGTCCTTCCCTTCTCCAAAGAAAGGTTATCACTTCTAAATAAAATCTCAAATGAATTCACTTTTAGCACATTTTTATATTCTTTGTAGATAAAAATATACAAAGTTAATTTATTATACACAGAATATACACAGTTATTCAATGGATGGTAATAACGACCAATATTAAAGTCACATGCTTGTGGCTGACAGTATTCAGAGAAGTTCTGATACCATAAACAGAGTGAGGTTTAAAGAATTCTGAAAAACACGACAGCCATTGCTCTTTACCAGTTAAGCCTTCCCACTGTGAGAAAATGGAGTCAATGCCCTTTCCAGTTCATTGGGCCTCCCATCTTTGAAATCAGGCAATATTTTATAATTCTTAGGCTCTTCCCTTTATTCCTAAGTTGCACATAAAATGTGCATTAGCCCTTGTTTTGACATGATTTAAATGTTGCAGAATTCCAGTCGGCATAAAGTGCATCTCCTTTGACATAGTCTGCCTACCACTGGCACGGAGGCCTCGATAAAACATCAGACAAACACAGAGAAGGTGAGAACTTTTAAAACACGACCAGCCTATAAAGCATTTTAATGAGAGAGCGTAAACAGAAATAAAAAGAGCTGCACACTTTGAACCACATTGTTCTGTTTCCTACAGAAAACCCCTCCTCCCTTAGCTAACATAACCCTTAATATAAGTATATCCTATAAATCAGAACTAAGAAAAAGACATGGGGTGGAAAAAGAAACACACAAGGGAAAGAAGCGAAGGTCACCATTGTTCGCAAAGTTCTCTCTGCTCTTACCCTGGACTATAATTCCTCATTTCCTTTTAGGTCTGTGCTGGGAAATCCTGTCATCCTTTTACCTTTCTGTATTTATTGCTCACAGTGGGACTTACCAAAATGTACCCCTCCACGGCCTGTTACGTAGGAAAAGAATCTCGCTTTTCGGTGGCATCTCATGGGAGAAGAGAGGGGTAATAGGTTCAATAAATATTAAGAATGTGAAATTGACAGAACGTGGTTCCTGATCTTTGGAAATGTGAAATGATAAATCACAAGGTGGTGATATGTACTAGATATATGGTTTTGAGGAGTAGGGTGGAGGTAGGTTCAGTGTGGGAAGAGCAGAAATGGGTGAGCAGTGATAAATCCAATTAATGTCACTTAGGTTGTAAGCACTGGGATCCCTCCAGGGGTGGATAACCATTTTTTGAAATTTGATTCATGGATGAGGCCTTAGAAATGAAGTCTGAGTTGGAGAATGAAATGGAGAAGATGTTGCATTGGCTGAGATATGACTAGTAGAATGGTTATGACAAAGGAAAAAAGACCCCAGTCCTAACCAGTTTGGCTCAGTGGATAGAGCATCAGCCTGTGGAATGAAAGGTCCCAGGTTCGATTCCAGTCAAAGACATATACCTTATTTGCAGGCACATCCCCAGTGGAAGGTGTGCAGGAGGCAACTGATCGATGTTTCTCTCTCATCAATGTTTCTAACTCTCTATCCCTCTCCCTTCTTCTCTGTAAAAAAATCAATAATAAATATATAAATATATTTTTTATCCTTGTATGTTTCTGAAAAGACTAGCCTCAAGTGAAGGCAGATACTAAAGATATATGTGTGTGTGTGTGTGTGTGTGTGTGTATGGGTGTGTGGGTATATATATATATATATATATATATATATAATATATATAATTTTTTTAAGACCCCAATCAGAGTGAGCTGAATTGGTAAAGGGAGATAAATTCTAAGTGGAAATGTAAAAAAAAAATGCATCTGGGTACTCTTTCACTTATTATATCAACTAGTTGCCTGTTCGAGGCACCTTGACCTAACCCAGTATCACTTTTGACTAGGGCGCAAATTATAAAGTAGCTTTATGCCACGTGAAGGAACATATCCTGACTAGAACTCCTTCTCTCTGGTATTTGTGAATGCCGAACGCTCCTAGCATGATACCGTTCTGTGGGGACGGCAGAGACATGTCCCAGGGCTCTGATTACAAATATGCAACTTACCAGCTCTTAAGAGACATCACCTCATCGCTCTAAGCCTCTGCTATCCTTCCATAAATGAGGAATAATAATCCTACTGTAAAGGGTTATTGCACAGTCTGGAGGTAAGGCATATAAAGAGCGCTGGGCATGCTGCCTGATCCACAGGTGGTGGGCAGTGGTTGGCTAAAGGCTATTTCATTGTGGCCCTTGTTATTATTTGCCTCCCACGGTGGCCTGTTGGTGCGCATGCCCACTCTTTCAGCAATGAGTGGTGTCTGAGTAGACCAATGGATGCTCCCGAGTGTGGAATGCCTATTTTCCATATTCTAGAGAAGAGCTGATCTCTTAGTATCTGCCTTCACTTGAGTCTAGTCTTTTCAGAAACATACCATACGATGATACATACAAAATGAAATGAGCTCCATGAATACTGATTTATATGATCAGAAGCTATTGGGAGTTTTATTTATTTTTTATTATATTTTATTGATTTTTTTACAGAGAGGAAGAGAGAGGGATATAGAGTTAGAAACATTGATGAGAGAGAATCATCGATCAGCTGCCTCTTGCACACCCCCAACCAGGGATGTGCCCGCAACCAAGGTACATGCCCTTGACTGGAATGGAACCCTGGACCTTTCAGTCCACAGGCTGAAGCTCTATCCACTGAGGCAAACCAGTTTCGGCGCTATTGGGAGTTTTAAAAATGACCAACATGTGCCTGGCTGGTATGGCTCAGTGGTTGAGTATCCACCTAGGAACCAGGAAGTCACAGGTGTTTTATAAGGAATTCTGCCTGAAGAAAGTACAGAATTGGAGGACTTAATGGGAACAAAAAACAAAATGGGGACATGAAAGGAGGTCTTTCCAATACCAATTATAAGTGGAAAAGTTACTTGCTAATAATTGCTATATTTCGATACAATTTAAGAGAAAAAAATGCTAGGTCTACTCTTGGCAGTAATTTGTTTTTATTTAAATACATTGCATATATCTTTAAAGATTACCAAAAAATGTATTATGTCTTCCAAGTGGCAAGTAGTTTTAGGATTAGTTATGTGGAAAAAGGGTATGTGTATAACATCAATTTTTCAAAGTATCTGAAACAGAAGCTCTTATAATATTTAAGTGAAAATGAACAGCATGCAAGAGTAATTGCAATTTTTAATAAAGGAAAAAACATGTTGACTCCGTAATTTTAGTATTGAGCTGTTTCTCAGGTGGTCTAACTTGTGTGTTAAAATTGTATTTGTTTCCAATTTATAACAAGGAATACGATTACCTTGAACATTAATTTGTAAAAGAAAAAGGGAAAATTCTTAAACTACTTTAATTGTACTTTTGAACAGATAATTACAGGGCTTAGTTATTTCATACTCATTACAAGGTTTAGCCCTGATATCATGGTGAGATACATAATTATTTTCATGTTGGAATTTATAAGAATAATGAGAAGGACACAAGGGAGAGAAAATATAAGAATTATAATTCTATTTTTGAACCTTCCTGTGGATATTTTTTCAGAGCTTTTATTAAAATGGTACATTTCAAGGTAGGTTAACATCACTTTCAAACATCTAAATTAATTTCCACATGCAATTAAGGGGAATTCTATGCACTGGGCATAGCTCATTATCCTGTGAAGTCCAGCTCTGATATGGACAAAAGGGAGGTGAAATATTAAGAGAAGAAACCCTGAGATGAACAAAGAGAGATTTTGCATTTAACAGAAAATATACTTTAAAACTTATTATTTTTTTTGCTTGGACAGCATTGCTCAGTGGTTGAGCATTGACCTCTGAACCAGGAGGTAATGGTTTAATTCCTGGTCAGGGCACATGCCTGAATTACAAGCTTGATCCCAGTAAGGGGTGTGCAGGAGGCAGCTGATCAATAATTATTATCATTGATGTTTCCATCTCTCCTTCTCACTTTTTCTCTGAAATCAATAAAAATATATTTAAAACAAAATCATTATTTTTCCTAGCCTGTATTTAGTTCTATGAGTTTTACATATGTAAATTATCCCTACATAATATAATAAGTATTTACTATTAATTGCCTCCACTTCTGTATTTCTGCCCTCACTGGTACACATGAGATCCAGTGTGCTAATCATGAAGTTTTCTACTAGTTAACAGCAACAAAGAAAAGTTCCGAGGTCTAACCTCGCTAATTCATGTACACTTTAATAGATGGCTCATTAAAAGTTATAAGGTAGAGGCTTTTTAATACAACATATTTAGAATACTGGTCTCCAACTACACAGAAAAAAACATTTAAAACTTTACTTAAGAAGAAATATCGCCGAAGCCAGTTTGGCTCAGTGGTAGAGCGTTGGTCTGAGGACTGAAAGGTCCCAGGTTTTGGTTGCGGGCACATCTCCAGTAGGGGGTGTGCAAGAGGCAGCTGGTCGATGTTTCTCTCTTATCGACATTTCTAGCTAGCTATCCCTCTCCCTTCCTCTCTGTAAAAAATCATTAAAATATATTTTTTTAAAAAAGAAATATCATTGTTAAAAAAAAGACAAATCCCCAAAGGACAATGTATGCTTTATGGTTTCAACTCTCTGACATTCTGAAAAGGGCAAATGATGGAGACAGTTAAAAGATCAGATCAGTGGCTGCCTGAGGTTGTGGGTCTGAGCAGACACAGAGTTGCATTAGGTCAATGAAGCTACTCTATATGATACTATAATTAATGATGGGTACGTATCATTCATTAAACTTTTGTCCAAAGTCATAAAATGTCCAACACCAAAAGTGAGCCCTCATGTAAACTATGAACTCTAGAGAATTTTATGTCAGTGTATGTTCATCAATGGTAAACAAACATACCACACTGATGGGCGTTGTTGATAATGCAGGGGGTATACATATGTGCTGGAGGGGGTATATGGTACTGTCTGTACCTTTCAGTCAATTTTATTAAACCTAAAACTGCTCTAAAAAGAAAAAGAGAGGTACCTGGTGGGTGGAGGGGAAGCATGTGAAACATATTGTGAACCTCAAAAAGTGTGCAAAAAAATGCAAACAATGCTACCTTTGGAAATATAAAATCGGGGCTTTGCCCCACTTTGTATGTCAGTCTGTTCCATGCCTCCCTGTTTCAGGTCTTATTTTGTTGCTCAATTCATTCCACACAGTAGATTCCACACATACGTGAGAATGTATGATACCTGTCTCTCAGATTGGCTTATTTCACTTAGCGTAGTGTCTTGGTTTATATCCTGTGTTTCAAAATATTAGCTGAATTGTCTTCACAAGATCACAACACAGGATGACAACAAAAATAGCAGCACTAGTATAATAAAAATAGTAATAATTAGTGAATCATTTTTGTGTAATAGGCCATTTTAAGCACCGTGTATAATTTTTTTTTTACATTAAAACCTCCCAGGAATTTCTGAGTTCAATTGTATTATTATGTCCAATGACACATGAGAAAACAGAAGCTAACAGATGTTACCCTTACCATGTTGTGACTGTTCATATGTTGTGGAGGTGGATTCTGAAGCTGGTGTTCAGCTTTAACACTCAGGTTTTTCCTTTTTAAAAAAAAAAAAAAAGAAATTATCGATTTCAGAGAGAAGAAGAGGGAGGGAGAGAGAGAAAAACATCAATGATGAGAAAGAATCATGGATCACCTGCCTCCTGCACACCCCATATTGGTGATGGAGCCTGCAACCCTGGCATGTGCCCTGGCCAGAAATCAAAGAGTGATCTCCTGGTTCATAGGTCAATGCTCAACCATTGAGCCACACTGGCTGGGCACCATTCATAATTTTAATCATCCCACTGAAATGTGTCCATTTCCTCTTTTCTAAAAAGGAGGTATCAATATCTACAGAAAGTGATGCTTGTGAGCCCTGCCTGAGGTGAGATCTATAAAAACATTTATCACATAGACTGTGCTTTAAAGTTTACATCTGATATTCAGGGGCGTTAGAAATGTGGATTGCTAAGCTTGGCGGTAGTATAATTTTATCATCATTCATGCCTGGTGTGCCTGGATTTTCTTAAAGTGGCCTGCAGGTCTGGCCATTTCCAGTGCATGGTTTGTGTCATTATTAAAAATCCTTGTAAAGCCTATGGTGTGTATATGTTTATGTATTAGATGATAAAATGTGTACAAAGAGTATTTCACCTCTGCATGAGGTTTCTAAACTGAGACTTCCGTGCTCAGTTAATATTTATATTAACAAAATTCCATCCACTGTAAATTTTGATTCCTGCTGGGAAAACTCTGGGCGAATAGAATGCATTCTATGAGTCAACCAGATGAAATTCTGAATGGAAATTTTGATGTACCTACTTTGGCTCCAAAGTTCACTTCTGCCATACTCCTGGATCTTGAAATATTGCCACTTGTAAATACTGTTAATTAAATGGAATTAGGAAAGCATAAAATCATGCTAAGTGTGCTGTAAGACAATGATGAATAAAAATCAAAATGGCTCTTGAATTCTCTCCGTTGGATTGATTCCAGGTTCTTATCATGCTGAGATGGTTTGTACACACACACACACAAAAAAAAGAAAACAGGAAATTATGGTGGCATCTGAGAGATCTGAAATGCTAATTTCAGATACTTTCATGTGTTACAGGGAGAGCTTTAATTTTGTGTGTTGATGTGATAGTTGCTGCTGTATTTTGTCAAGATATTTTATTAGTTGTCATAACTGGATACTTCCTTTCTATTAGAAAGCAAGGATTTTAATTTAGAAAACAAAATAACTTAGAGAAGTTTTTCTGAATTGATTTTTTTTTACTATTAATATTCTTCTTTTTCCTTCCCAAACTGTTGCTTTTCTAATAAAATCCTAGGAAAATCTTCACGGAGCCAATAAAGATATTCTCCTGTTGAGACATGATTTGGGTGCAATCCAAATCATTATGTTTATGATTTAAACCATGGACTAATTCGGAGGAGTACATCAAACCCTTTAAAACAAGGCAAATCAAGGTTTCAGTAAAGCAGGATTCCATTTTAAGGCCTAACATCAAGATGATGGATTTTAATTACTTTGGGAGAACATTATCAGTTACGTAAATGTACTGCTTCGAATGTATTGAGCTGAGGAGAAAGACATTTTTCTAAAGATGAAAAGACATTATAAAGCTCAGTCAAATCACTTATAAATCAATGAGAAATCAATTTCCCATTCGTTTTTTTTTCTTTCTTTTTTGCACTCACCAAACATCGGTCATATGCAAGCTCTATGATGCCTTTGCATTTGCAGGGGAAAAACTTAGACTATACCTACATGAGGAATGTCATTTCACTTTACTAACCTAATTAAATAATGACATCCTTTGCCTAATTTGCAGTACACACAGCTCCTCTTCACACAATATTACAATACTTGTGTAGCCCAAGGTGAGAAAAGTCCTTTCTTCTGAAGAATAGCTGCGCTCCCCTCATTAGATCTAGAGAAAGCTAGCCGAGACTCTGATTCACAAATATCTGGAGTCAGAGGAAATACAATTCTCCATTATGCTGACTTTGTTGGGGGACAATTCTCCAGGGGGGGGTCACTATTTCTTTTATGACAGCTTTTTTCCTCAAACTATCTTTTTTTTTTTTAAATGCCTGTAGAGCCAAGACCGGTTTGGCTCAATGGATAGAGCGTTGGCTTGGGGACTGAAAGGTCTCGGGTCCCGGGTTCAATTCCGGTCAAGGGCATGTACCTTGGTTGCGGGAATATCCCCAGTAGGGGGTGTGCAAGAGGCAGCTGATCAATGATTCTCTCTCATCGATGTTTCTAACTCTCTATCTCTCTCCCTTCCTCTCTGTACAAAATCAATAAAATATATTAAATAAATAAATAAATAAATAAATAAATAAATAAATAAATAAATAAAATGCCTGTAGAGCTTTGGAAAATGAGATACTACCACAAAGGGCAGATATTCCATCCCTGACCAGGATAATAAAAATAATGTATGTATCCAGACAAAGGTTGTGAGGGTTTGCCCAGCCTATGTGGCTCAGTGGTTGAGCATGGACCTATGAACCAGGAGGTCACAGTTTGATTCCTGGCAAGGCCGCATGCCAAGGTTGCGTGCTCAACCCCCAGTAGGGGGTGTGCTGGATGCAGGCAATCCATGAGTCTTATCCTTGATGTTTCTCTCTCCCCCTCTTCTTTCCCCTCTGAATATTTTTAAAATATTTTTAAAAATAAAGATAATAATTGCATTCTATTTCTTCAAATGCTGCCTTTTGCATTTTTGTTCTCTACATCCCTCATCATTTATAACATATTTGTCTTTACTGCATATTTAAGAAAACATTTGCAAGCCACCTAAAAAATTTAACAAGAAACACATCATGCAGAGAGAGGTTTAAAAAAGAAGAAAGAGGGCTGGAAGAAGAGAGAACAGATTAATCCACAAACTTCTTAAATGGATTAAAAGTGATAAATGCTGGAAAAATCTTTCAAAGCAGACTCATCACTTTCTGTCTTTTTCTAACTTCAGCATTTGCTTCCTAAGCTTCATCTTATTCTTCAAAGAGCAATTCGTGATCAAGACCCATTTTAACTCTGTCCAAAGAAGGGCTCTACGTCCTTGAATACCCTTCATGTTTCAAAAACACACACACACACACACACACACACACACGCAAACAAAACAACACACACACACACACACACAGAGAGAGAGAGAGAGAGAGAGAGAGAGAGAGAGAGAGAGAGAGAGAGAGATAAAGTCTCACAAAGCTGTGTCTTTGCTGCCTATTTAATGTTTCCTATGATGTGATGGACTTTCTCCATGTTTAATTAGTTGACCACACTCAATATTGTTAAAATGATTTCATTACATCGAGAATGCTATTTAGATGCAATATTGCTTTCCTTGGAACAATACAATTGACTGAGACTTATTTATGACAATTTAAAGTGGAAAACACACACACACACATAATTCTGTTTTTAGACATTGAAAGATCTTAAATTGTAATAGGACATGCAATCATCCAATTAGATGGCTGCCCGCTAAGAACAGGGTGAAATCTCCTGTGTAAATGGATTGTCCAAAGGCCACACTGCTGTTCAAGGCTGCGTTAGCCTAGACTACCATCCAGGGTGAGAAGCACGGGATTTTTCTTTATTATAAGCAATAAAAGCAATTTGCCTGAACGTATTACAGTATGTCTATGTTATTAGCCATCCCTCGGAATACAATATGCTTAATAATTCATACTTTTGAACTACTTCTACGTGCCTTTTCTTTCTTAAAGGGAACCATAACTGCCAGCACGCGGCCAAATTATTCTCATTAGAAAAATACTGAAGGTTCGGGGTTCATTTAACAAATCAATACTTAATTAACAATGTGGCGGACTGCGGGTACGTGTCTTTGTCTTCTGTGTTACTGAAATAAGATGTTTGCTTATCACCCACGTGGGTGAGAAATAGGCCCCAGAGATCCAAATAAAAAGGGGATGCAGTGCCCACAGGGGCTGGCAGGCAGCCACAGCCCCTCTTTTGCAGTGACCCCAATCATGGAAGCACAGCATCAATTTCCAAACAAAGCATCTCAGCTATTAGCATTTTTCTCACTGGCTTGGGATCCTGGCCAACAGAACCCTCCCAGGGGCAACACCCCAGAGTACACTCACTGACATCTTCTAATTCTGATATTGTTTTTCTTCAATATGCTCAGCTGTTTAAAATAAATATATTTTAAAATATATATTTTAATTGATTCCAGAAAGGAAGGGAGAGGAGGGGAGAGAGAGAGAAACATCAATGATGAGAGAGGATCATGGATCGGCTGCTTCCTGCACACCCCACACTGTGGATAGAGCTCGCATCTAGGCATGGGCCCTGACCCAGAATTGAACCGTGACTACCCAGTTCATAGAGGACACTCACCCTCTAAGCCACACCAGCTGGGCACCAGGCTCAGCTTTAAGAAGAATAGACTTTAGCTTTTGTATTCTTTATGTGTTTTAAAGCATCTATATGACCGCTACAGATAATGAAAACACCTTTTTTCTCTGATCCTTAAAAACTGGATCAATGTTAATGTCAGGTGAATTTGTCAGCATGAAGGAAATTGGATGTAAAAAGTAAGGAATTAAAAGAAAACAAGAAAAGTGTTCTTAATTTGTGAACTATACAGAAATATACAAATACTATTTTTATGGTATATTTTTGTATTAAACACATATCTTTAGAAGCACAATAAGCTAATGTGTGTATCCTAAATATATTTATATTTAATTAGACATAACTATACTAGTATCAAGTAGCAATGAATGAATGTATTGAAAACTAGGATGGCATTGGTTTATATGAAATACTATATTCTCTAACTTGGATTATGTTCAAATGATAGAATACTGTACAGAAGTTTTGTTGTTGTTTTTTTAAGTAAAAAATGAGTACACTAGATAGGAACAAAATGTAATTGAGATAGGGAATTGAGATGCAGGGATCTGAATTTGAGCTATTTTTTTGAGATATGGATAATCAAAGTCACTGATGATAGGAATATTAATCTGAATGAGAGTGATTTAAAGTACCTTAATGTTTGAGAGATGAGATAAAAATGAGGTGAACAGATGTACATATGGAGGGGAACCTATTTATGATAGCAGTAGAGTTGGATTTGGATACACAAATGGCATTCTGTGACAAGGGAGAAGGCAAATTCAGACATTTGGTGTGAGAAGAGATTACTGGCTTGAGAAGTGGCAACTGTATAATGTGCAACATTTAAATAACAAAAAGGAATTAGAAACCTTGGTGTTGAGGAATGTGAGAACTTGGTGTCCACAGAACAGAAATAAACATTTTAATTGGAAAAGGTCTAACCTTTAAAAACCACAAGGTGTCTTTAAAATTATGAATAGGCCTAATACTGGCTATAGCCCTTCATTTAATAAGAATGTGTAATTAACAAAAATTCTTATTGGCAGAGTGTCCCACGGTAAAATTGCACAACATGTTATGAACCTAAAGTAGTCATAGTGTAGCACAAATAATTTAAAATGTAAAAGCTACCAAGACTACATTATAAAATTTCCAAAAGTCTCCTATTATTTAAAGTAAAAAAGGGTGTGACAGTGGAAGAATATCATGTAAGGAAAAATACCCTGAGAATAATTTACATCCAAAAAATTTGTACTTTAGAAAATTAACTTTCATGCAAAACACTAACAGCAAGATACCCATGAAAATACACACATGGTGACAAAACTAGCCAGGGGAAAATTATTTGGGGGGGGGGGGGCGCGGGTGGAGGGGAGAATGAAAAAGAATCCCAAATTAAATTTAAGGAAAATATCCCTTTATTAACTTTTGGTCGAGAATATGTTTGTATATTTTCAGAAAACAACTCCAAGACCATCAGGAATCCTGTAACAGAGAGGAATAGACAGAAGCGCTCCAGCCATGAAGACAGACACAATCCAGAGATGGAAGATGCTGAAGACGCCTCGCCATACCAGCAGACAGCAGCTGCGTGTTGCTGAAGGATGCCCAGGACCAAACCAGAGATGGTCGGACCTGCATCACCACCATTTGTCCACCAACCAGATCTGAAATAGCATGGCTGACATGTACACATAAGGAACTATTTGACATTGAAATTGGGACTCAAAAGAACTGTTGGCCCAGAAAAGAACTCACTACAGACTGATTCATTTGCCTCTCAGCATAACCATTATGGCTTGTTGCAGTTTAGGTTCTTACAAGGGTATTTCTTGGATCACATGATCTCACACATCTAGAGGAAATAATGAACAACATAAAGTGATGAACAAAACAGACCCAAAGACAGAGAAGCAGCGATCAGACTCTCAAACCTCAGAGGGAAAGTAGGGGAGGGTGGGGGTAAGGGGAAAAGATCAACCAAAGGACTTGTGTGCATGCATATGGGCCTAGCCAGTGGCCATGGACAATAGGGGGGTGGGGACATATGTAGGGAGGGGTTTGAGATGGGAATGGGGGAACAAGGACAATTATGTGAGACCATAATCAATAAAATAAAATAAAAAAGAATGTGTACATTTATCTCCTGTTTAATTAATTCGGCCCCATATTCCTCAATACACTTAAAACTCACTTAAACGCCTATTTTTATAAGTATTGCTTATTTTAAGAGAGGAGCATTAAAGTCCACAGAGTCAAAGAACAAGGACAGGGAAATAAAAATATCTTTTCACAGAGTCCATTTCGTATGCCATCATGCTGAGAGTTCTGGGTTAATTTAAAGGAGCTACGATCACAAAAAGTAATTTGTAATGCTCCTCATTTGAATAAACTGGAGAAAACAATTGGAACCCAGAACCCTAAACTCAATAAATAGAGATTATAAATTTGAGTCAATTTTTTTTTCTCTATAAGTATCATTTTATTATAGACCACGTAATGAGAAAAGTGAAAATGCAACTATACTTAAGATGTCTATTTTCAATAACGTGTTGGCAGATTTTAAATGCCCCCCTGTTCCACTGCAAACCCTGAGAGCTGTCCATAATCATTTCATTCTTAGATATAAATTTATAGGTTTATATAACAATAGAGTTGACCTATGCAATTATTAATCCAAATTAGAAATGATCATTTTATACAGTCTAATGCTGCAATTTCCAGCGACTCTAGAAATGCCCCATTTATTTATTCTACAAGACAGATGATTAAATAGAATGCATGAGAATCTAAGACTCAAAGACACAGAAAAGGAAACTTTAAAAATGTGAGAGTCAAGAATAAAATGAGAACAATTTCTGTGAATAATGTTTGAAACAGGGTAAAGGAACAAATTGAACTTTTTATTTTCAACAGCTTTTCACATATTTTTGGATCGAATTTCTATAAAAATTTAAGGCACTTAATTCTTGCGTTTCAAACAGCCAGTGGTCCTTGAGAACTAACTTTATGGAATACAGCTTGACATTTATGCCATGATCCTGGCACGTTAGAGCTCTCTAACTCTGAGCTACCACATCCAATAAAACCCGGGGCCATCAATCTCTCCCTCTGCAGGGTGTTAAAAAGAAAGGATGAGATAATTTATGAAGAGTTCCTCCTGGTTTCTGGAATATACAACATGGTAAAAAAGATGAGCACTATGAATGGTTTCTATCACATGTTAATTTTATATACCGCTACAATATTTTTAAAATTTATAATCAGGAATGAGTGATGAACATAGATTTTAAGTACAAAAAAATGTAGGAAGACAGTTATAGGATACCAAGTGCCCGTTTTCCTCGGTTGTTTACCATTTTGCCAGCAAATGAGAAAAAGAATGAGCCTTTGCTATCACCTAGTTGTATTCCTGATTTCCTCCCTGCTGCCACTTACAGACACTCTGCGCATCAGGGAAAGACAGATACTCTTTTTATGAAGGAAAAAAACAACAACCGTAAACTCCATAAACCACAATGAGCGCGGAAGAGAGCTGAGTTCTTTTTCTCTTCAAAACAATGCAACTTGCTGGCTGCTCATTTGTCTTTGGAAGGCAGATTTGCAAAACATGCCTGGCAGTTTCCAGAATCTATTCTGCAGGCCAGTGGAATACCAGTGCATGACTTCTGTTTATGGTTGAGTTTCTTACACATAAGGATAGAGAATTGTAGCGTGAAACTGAGCCATTATATTTAAACTGAGCCAACATGTATGATAATGCGCAGATAATAATCCATAACATTCTATTTAAAATATTTTATTTCCAAATGTAAAGCTTATCCATATGGTGTATGCATGGGCCAATACATCCCACTTATTTTTTAAGAGATGCTGTTAGAAACTTGCTTTATTTACTAAGAAATTCATATTGCTTTTTTAAAATAAAATAAAAAGAATTCTTGAAATTAACACACCATCCCTTGGCTTGTGTAATTGGACAGGAATTCTGACATATGAAATCCATTTTAAAACGCATCTCTGCCTCCCGGAACAGCCTCAGCACCAGCCCTATCCGTATTTACTGTCAGCTCCAGTAAAAGACATTACTTTTGAAATTTCATGATCAGAGATTTCTGGTTCAATCTGACAGCTGGCTTTGCAGGCCCCCAGGGAGCCTCCCACACTGCTCATTAAATGCTGATGGAGATGCGATGAAATATTTTTAAAGCCCTTAGCAACCTTCTATAGTAACTTTGACAGATAACCCAGTGTGGGTAGCTTGTAGGAATTGACACTCAGACTACACAGTTGGAGTCGGAGGGGGGAAAAATGGACAGGTACAGAGTAGAATCCAACTCCAACGCTTCGCTGAGCTGAGCTGAGCAACGAGAAGAGGCTTTTATGGTTCTGACCACCACTTGATCAATGAACTTCAAGACCTGGAAGTCTGAGAAGCGAGACGCCCACTATGATACTGTTCTGGAGCTGTTCTCTGACTCTGAGATCTCAAATCCCTGCTAATGACCAGGAGAGCATAAGAGAACACAGGTGATGGCAAGGTGCATTGTGAGGAGGGTGTGCCTCCTACAGGGACATTGCCATAAGTGAGGGCAAAGGAAAACATAAGCTGGGAGCAGAGCCTGCAGACAAGCGTAATCCTTGGTGGATACAACCCTGGCTCTGTACTCTGGCTCCGCACCAGGAAACCTGGAAACAATGTTCAGAAAAAACACTTAATCAGAGGAGAGCAGGGCCAGGAGAAGCAGAACTGCCAGGAACTGAAATTGGACCGGGAGCTGTGCACATCCCCCTTCCCTTCTGCTGTGGATTTGAAAATAGAATCTGCAAGTGGTGCCAGGAAACAGGAAGAGGAATTCAAGGTCAAGTGCCTCACCCTACCTGTTAAGTGTTAGGTAGTTTGTCCCCCGTTGGGGATGAATGTGGATAAAACAACGTGGTACTATGAGAAAAGTACCATCAAGCAAGGGAAGACTAGGAATGGCACAGGAACAAATAAGAAATTGAGTCCCGGCTCCAGATAAAAATACTGGAAAATGTAATAGACATAAACATAATCAAAAGGCACAAGCATACTTGCTAATAATATATTCAATAGCATATACGGTATAGACATAATTTAAGCAAATTAAAGAAACAGAAGAGTAAATTTTAACAAACGTGGTGATGAACTTACTGACATCAAAAAGAATAAAAACCATAGTCATAAGAAATCGGTTTTCCTACTCTTTTAAGGGCAAAAAGTTTTTAAAAGATAATATCCAATGTTGATGAAAATATGGAAAATCAGATGTTTCCATGTGTTTGTTAGTGTGACTGTCCAGTTGCACAGTCATTTTGATTTGGCTGCATACAATCTTAAACATAAAGTCTTTGCTCTCAAAACCTTTCTAAAAATCAGACTCGGAGGAATAAACAGTCCTGGTGAAGAGAGCTTTCAGATTTCCTCTTTGGTCAAGAAGGTTGTAAAGTCCTAACCGGTTTGGCTCAGTGGATAGAGCATTGGCCTGAGGACTGAAGGGTCCCGGGTTCCATTCCGTTCAAGGGCATGTACCTTGGTTGCCTGCACATCCCCAGTAGGTGATGTGCAGGAGGCAGCTGATCAGTGTTTCTCTCTCATCCATGTTTCTAACTCTCTATCACTCTCTCTTCCTCTCTGTAAAAAAATCAATAAAAATATTTTTTAAAAAGAGGATTGTAAAATAACTTGCCTAACTTTAACAGGGACAGGAACTTATTGGAAACACAGTGGGAAGCTCACCAGCTCAACGGGAAGGCTGAAGTTGAAGACTCAGCAAAGGAGTACGAACCCAGGTGATATATCACAACCTGATAGGTGGAGAGAAGCTTTATTAGGGCAAAGTCACCAATCTTGCTGCCTCTGAAAACGTAGTCATGGTTGATCACACTCCCTGCTTTATTATGGATGGCTTTACAGCACTATTTGGTATCTGAGATGTTATTATTTATTCATTTATTATAATATAAATTGTCTGTCTTGTCTTACAATGATATGAATCACTCGAGGGCAAGAGCTATTTTCCATGATTAAAGATGCCTTAACGCCGTGAATTTCTGATGGATTCACTTTGTGTGCTGATCTACCTTTTGTGTACGGTTAATTGATTTCCTCTCATTACCTCAGGGATTTTATATGTACCCTGAATGCCTCAGTAACTGTAGACACTGAGTGGAAAAGAAAAGGATTAAGGGATATTGTTCTTGAAAGTCATTAATGAATTTCACTGATATTTAAATGTCTAGGGACTCAAGGATTCCAGGAACTCTATCAGAAGTTCATCCCCATCATTTATTTTTAATGTGATTTTATGGATTCCAAAGAGAGGAAGGGAGAGGGAGAGAGAGGAAGAAAACATCAATGATGAGAGAGAATCATTGATCATCTCCTCCTGCACACCCCTTACTAGGAATGGAGCCCACAACCCAGGCATGTGCCCTTGACTGGGAATCAAACTGTGACCTCCTGGTTCATAGGTTGATGCTCAACCACTGAGCCATGGCTGGACTACATTTAGTTCTTAAGTTGTAGCTTTAGAGCATATCACTTTTCATTTCTTTCTTTTTAAAAAAAAATATATTTTATTGATTTTTTACAGAGAGGAAGGGAGAGAGATAGAGCTAGAAACGTCAATGAGAGAGAAACATCGACCAGCTGCCTCTTGCACACCCCCTACCGGGGATGTGCCCGCAACCAACGTACATGCCCTTGACCGGAATCGAACCTGGGACCTTTCAATCCGCAGGCTGATGCTCTACCGCTGAGCCAAACCGGTTTCAGCCATTTCTTTCACATTTTCTGCTCTTTTTTTGAAATTGTCAATACTAATCCTGCCCTCACCTGCCAAGGTAACAGTACCTTGGGCATAAGTCTTGGGGAAACACTTGTCACACGTTTGAAACAAAGCTATTTCAGTGACACACACTGCAATCTCAGATTCAATGCCAAGGTCTCAGTTCAACAGGAGGCCTTGGGGACTGTCAGGCAGCCCTCTTCGGCCATGGGGACTTTGGAAGATGTTTAGTGGGGACCTGGGAATAAAACTCTTCTCTTTCCTCACTGTAGTTTCCTGAGTGAAATAGCCTTTTCCCACCGGACCTGGGCCAGAAAGTTTGAGCCCACAGAAGTGTCTCGCAGCTAACCGCTGAAAGCATTTTGAAAGGCAGACAGGAAAGCTGGAGAGAAGTGACTGCTTTGATAATATTTTCAGCCAGATCAGTTCTTACCTGACTTAATTTTTGGTTCTCTGTTTGTGTAAGTCAATCTGTTTTCATTATACCTTGAGCAGGTTGAGCTTTTTGAAACTTTATTTGCAAGATTTTAGTAATGCAAGTAAAATAATTCTGAAGGGTGCACGCCTTCCTTTTCTTTGATCTGTACATATATATCTTCCTTTGAACAGCAGATGCAGGACTTTGATTTCGTTAGCAAGTAAAGCAGTGGGTTAAGAATAAATGGAACAGCCTGGCTGGTGTGGCTCAGTGGTTTAGCATTGACCTAAGAACCAGGAAGTCATGGTTTGATTCCTGGTCAGGGTACATACCTGGGTTGTAAACTCAATCCCCAGTAGGGGACAGGCGAGAGGCAGCCATCAATAATTTTTCTCTCATCATTAAGATTTCTATATCTTTCTCCCTCTTCCTTCCTCCCTGAAATCAATAAAAATATAAGCTTAATCAATGGACACAGACACTGGGGGAGGGGGTGAGGGCATGAGTGGGAGGTTTGGGGGGCAATGGGACAATAAGGATACATATGTAATACCTTAATCCAGTGGTCAGCAAACTCATTAGTCCACAGAGCCAAATATCAACAGGACAACAATTGAAATTTCTTTTGAGAGCCAAATTTTTTAAACTTCTTCTAACACCACTTCTTCAAAATAGACTCGTCCAGGCCATGGTATTTTGTGGAAGAGCCACACTCAAGGGGCCAAAGAGCCGCATGTGGCTCTCCAGCTGTGGTTTGCCGACTACCAATCTATAAAAAATGAATAAAACCACAAATACTAAAAAATAAATAAAAATAATAATGCGGGAAGGCAGAAGGGAGAACTGGCCATAAAAAGGGGTCATTTTATTTATTTATTTATTTATTTATTTATTTATTTATTTATTTATTTATATTTTATTGATTTTTTACAGAGAGGAAGAGAGAGGGAAAGAGTTAGAAACATCTATGAGAAAGAATCATCGATCAGCTGCCCCCTGCACACCCCCTACTGGGGATGTGCCCGCAACCAAGGTACATGCCCTTGACCAGAATCAAACCCGGGATCTTTCAGTCCACAGGCCGAGGCCCTATCCATTGAGCCAAACCGGTTTTGGCAAGAAGGGGTTATTTTAATTAGTTTGGTCAAGAAGGCCACACTAGTTCAGTGCTGTTTCAGTAAAACACAGTGTCATGCATGAGCCATATGCCTACATTCTCCTTTTTTTTTTTTTTTTGAAGAATTTCCATTGTTTTGCTAAGAAGGACAGTACATGTAACACTATCAGCTCTATTTACCTGAACATTACAAAATGGGATGGGTATTGACAAGAAATAAATTATGTAGGTATCACTCCAAAGAACATGGATAATTGATGAATTTCTATTAAACACATTTTACTCTATTTTATTAAACTTGAAAGCTATGACCTATCTAGAGATTCCAGTTAAATTAAGCTAATTAAAGCATGGAAATAGCAAGGGTGCAAATGGCATACATATAAATTGCTTAATGCAAATTTAAATTAATGAGGGAAGCAAATTTAGAAATGCCCTGTTTTTATTCAATTAATACAGTTAGATCTTTGCCAGTATAGTCAAGTCACTATGATCATATTTAGAAAAAGTGAATGTTTATTTAAACCTGACTTATATGCATTTTTATATTAAGAGATTTCAGAATAATTATAATAGAAATAATTCCTTTTTAATTTTCCGGATGTACTGCTGATTTATTTTAGAGTTATAATTACAGAGTTTACTTTGTTAAATAACTGTTTTATTTTCAGTAAAATCACTTTGTAGTACTGTTTTGTTCTTTTATCTCTATCACACACACACATGCACACATATATGCTTAAGATATTAGTTTTATTGTATGAACACATAATTAGTAATATGAAGACATGCAGAAATGAAAGGGTTAGCCCTAACTAGTTTGGCTTAGTGGATAGAGCATCTGCCTGCAGACTGAAGGGTCCCAGGTTCAATACTGGTCAAGGGCATGTACCTTGGTTGTGGGCACTTCCCCAGTAGGGGGTGTGCAGGAGGCAGCTGACCGATGTTTCTCTCTCTTCAATATTTCTAACTCTCTATCCCTCTCCCTACTTCTCTGTAAAAAATCAATAAAATATATTATGTTTTAAAAAAGAAATGAGGGTTAGAGTAAAATATATATATTGAAGCTGATCAAAAAGTATATAAAGGAAAATGAGAAGAAAGAGCAAGTTAAGAATTAAATATATATTGAGAATTTGCCTTATATTTGTGTGTGGGTATATACACACATGCACACACACACAAGAACACACACACATATGCATATAACTTAAATACATTTTCATAGCCTGTCTTTCCATTGGTAGAATTTATATAGTTTATATAGTTTAAAGTATATTATTTTTATTTTCTTCCTGAGACTATATTATAGAATATATCATCTGATTTCCCAATACTTCTAAAACATATTTTATAGTCAAATATTGAAATGTATACATATTTATGGCGCCAATATTTGTAATTTAAAAATTAAATTTAAATTATCCTAATCATAGTGCCCATGGAAATAGATAGAATTTACATATAAACACATAAATACATTTCTTTCTAGTAACTATATTTTTAAATAATATAAATAACTGGGGTATATCCCATTTATTTCGAAGTTTTTAAAAAAATATATATTTTTTTCTTATTTTAAACATGTTCTAAACTATTTTTGTTACTACATAGTAATAATATCTATCCTTATCTTATATTTGCCTCTGAAATATCTAATCATATCTTTGATTTTGTGGGATATTGAGTTATCTTTCCGATTTTGGTACAATAAATTCTATGCTGAACAATAGTTATATGCCATTTTTGTAAATCACAAAGATGGAGGAGATCAATACAAACCCAAACATTTTTCCTGATTCCAAAATCATTAGAGAAGATAATCTTATCAACAATTGGATAATATATTTGAATAGTCATGGATCTATATAAAAGAAAGTATGATCAATAGGCAAGCAAAAAATCTCAAATAACTGTCAGGTGAGTGCTGAAACTTCACACTTTCCCAGGTGATTACAATTTCACTTGGCAAGTTTCTAAGGCACCTGGTCCAAGAAGCTAAAAATGGAAACCAGACACACTTCCCCGTTTCTATGTCAATTTGGAAAAGTGCATTTGAGTGAGATGTAGAAATGAAGACATCTCGCGAGGCTGCCTGGCAGGCAGAGGATGAGTACAAATAAAGGGCAGAACCTCGGAGATGCGATGCATTTCAAATTAAATGCAGACTCTTCGTGTGTGGAAATGGACAGCCTTGGCCCGGTGTTCCTCAAAGCTCACCTTGAGGAGACAGAGAAAAGCCAGGGAGTTGGGACTATTGGGGGTGGTGGTGGGGGGAGAGGAAGCAAAACTGGGGAGCCCAGCTGGGTGGAATTGCTAAGACAATCCAAGGGGCATGGGAAAAAGGGCATGCCCTAGAGCAGCGTTTTTCAACCGCTGTTCTACGGCACACTAGAGATGTTGCCTGGTGTGCCGTAGGTGCAGACAAGACAAGAATTTTATAATTTTTCACTATTTTGTTTACTTAATATTTCATAATAAAGTAATTATAAAATACTTTCTTTGTGTTTATTTGATTCCTATTCAAGAGAATTACTTTATATATAGTCAATATAGGCACAGAGTTAAATTTTTTAACATTTTCTAATGGTGGTGTGCCTCGTGATTTTTTTCATGAAACAAGTGTGCCTTTGCCCAAAAAAGGTTGAAAAACACTGCCCTAGAGACCAATGTATGGATTGCTGCTAAGACAAGCAACTTGCAGATAACCAATCACAAGGTAACAAAGGGTATAGCCAACCCCAAGAATGTGATTAAGACAAAATTCTTTGAAAAGACCAATCAGGAGCTAGCAAGGTTCTATCCACCCCCTTGATTAAAAATCACAAGCTTCCTCTCTCTGCAGCCCACTAGGTTCTTGGGTTGATGGCAGGAGACCCGCTCCCTGTGCCCATGTGACTTGTGGCCATACAGGGCTCTACACATGGACTCCTAGACTTTATCACCCACACACGGAAGGGAGCTCCAGACTCTGGCCTGCTCCTGGAACCCCGTGCACCTTCTCCACGCATGGCTGCTCCCAATAAACTTGGGTTCTGCTAACCATTTCTGTTCAGAACTTCATTTTTGACTTTGCGAGACAACGGACTCAGACACAAAGACCTCACATTTTGGCTTCAACCTTACGCCTGATACAAATTCAGAAATTCCATCATAAGGAAAAAGAACTTCCTTTGCACATAGTATTTCATTCCCAAATCCACCGTCTTGGTTCCTCCCTTAAACACATTTGCAAACTTGTTTACTAAACTAGTAGCATATGCAATATTTATAAGTAAATATTTTATTTAATTAAAAAAAGACATAGACATTTTCTTACTTGTGTCCACCAGCTCCTTTTTGTAGAAGTTAAGAATAGTGTCAGTTGTCTAAATGTACCATGTGATTGCTATTTTTTTTTTACCTAATATAAATCATACATGTATAAAATATATATTTACTTTTGCATGCATTTTGGTATTGTGGCTTCATATTTTAGTTATGATACTGCACGGTTTTTAGCAAAAGACAATTATATTTTATCTCACATGATTTCTCACAATAAGCAGTTATTGTATCCTCTGGGCAGAGTTAAAATAATTGTCACCAAAAAAATGTTTTATGCAACCTGACCAAAGAAATGCAATTTGGAAGCAGTGGGACAGAGGCATAAAGGTGGCTTTTTGGGTCAAGAAAAAACTTAAAATTTTCATCCTAGAAAAAGAAAGCCATCATAGATATGTCTGACTTTAACTCTCATTTCATAGCCTTAGCAAATCCTATACGAGTGCCTCTCAGGCTAAAAACACAGAGGGTACAGCTTTAGTTAAATATTTCAAAATATACGTATCTATATAAAAACTGAACACGAAAGAAAATGAGATAATTACCTTTCTAACCAGACATCTACATCTATGACATATTGATTCCTGGCAATAGACTTCATGTCAACATTCATTTATAGATCTTATTTAAATATCCTGGCTATCACTCAGAATTCTCAAGAGCTCGCATGCAAAATTTAAAAAAGTGCCCGAGCAATAACATGGCATAATTAATATTTGTCAGCGAATGCACACACAGTAATTGGTAGGGCCACGGAAGGAAGAGCTATGGACACATTCAGGAGGTAAGCGCCTTTATAAGTAGGACAAGGTGAACTTCCCAAGAGGAGGGAGGGAATTCACCCGCATCAGCAGGTAAGTGAGGCTGCCCAGGGCCTGGCTGTAAGGGGCTGGGGGCCTCAGCATGTCTGTGTCTGTGGAGGGAAACCTATTGTCGAATTAAAGCTGGCTAAACAGATAAAGCTTGAACTTTTCAACTGCAGAGCAGGGCTAGGGATGGCTCTGTTTTACTGAGACAAGCAGTAAAATTTTACTACACCTCACCAATTGGGCTTTTCAGCATTAATAGCCGAAAGTCTATTGTGCAGCTGTCTGCAATATAAATTAGGCCGGCATGAAGCACCTATTTTTATTTGAAGGGGTTGCTGACTTTTTTTTTTAACGTTCACATGATAAAAGCACTCTAAGCTGCCTGGCCTGCATGGCTCAGTGGTTGAATGTCTGCCTATGAACCAGGAGGTCAGGGTTCCCTTCCCAGTCAGGGCACATGCCCAGAGCTGTGGGCTTGATCCCCAGTAGGGGGCGTGCGGGAGGCAGCCGATCTATGATTCTCTCTCATCCTTGATGTTTCTTCTCTCTCTCTTCCTCTCTGAAAACAAGAAAAAAAAAAAAAAAAAAAAAAGCACTCCCCAAATTAAAGGAGTGGAAAAGATGGGGTGAATGGAAATCAGAAAAGTAAAAAAATTGGAGTTCAGAAGGCCTGACCAGATGTGTAAAATCATTAGTTTGAGCCTCCTGATGGAATTTTATGGAAAACCATAAAAGCCGCATAAAAGAATTCAGCATTCTTTGACTCTCTATTAGCATTAGTTTAGATGTGTCTGAGAGTAGCTATGCACTAGGGAGAGGGAAGTTAGAGGCATTTTTTTCCCTTTACCCATTAAGTTAATGGAGCTGATAAATGGAATTGTAACATTGACACTAAGTGACAGTCTTGCTCCTTCAGAATCTGCTGTTTCATCCTAGTTCCTTCAACCTTGAATTTCTAATGTGTGCAGCTATTACATTTAATAGTTGTGTTCGGTGATTTTATGTGGTTCCAAAGAATAATAAAAGAAATGCCACTTCTGTCTGAGTTAAGGAAAGTTAAAACACATTAGCGAAATTCCAGCGCCAGAAGACATAGAACTGTTAAAATTACTTAAGAAAAAAAATCCATATTTTTACACTAAAGAACAGATAGAAAAATTAAAAAACAAAAAACAGTGTCATGTTGCCTTCTTTCTATATTCAAAGAACAGGTGTTCACATAAGATTTTTTTCTGAGATGATAATTGGAAGAGGCTCATAAATTATCTAAGAGAATAAGCCAGTTGAAGATGGCAGGGAAGTTTCAGGCAGATAAAATAGTGGGAACAAAAGCCCTTAGATAAAAAGAACTCGGGAGCAATTTCAAGGATGTGGGCAGCACCATTTCAACAGTTGGAGTTTGGCCCAAAGACTGTTCTGTTCTTTCACGCTGTATTCTTTTCTGATGTGCCCAAACCCACAGCGGCTCAGGTAAAGCTACGGTACAAATCCCTGTCAATTAGCTCACCATTTAACAGCATCTGCCAAAGCACTAGACTTTATTGATGGCTTTTGAACCTTGGCTGCCAAAAAAAAGATTTACTTCTTTAAGGATTTCCTAGCAAAACTTGATGTATTACTCCCAGGAATTCAGCTTCACAGCTCAGAATCAACCGAAGGAAGTCACATGTGGCTCAGAAGGCCTATCATTTATCTCAGTTCCATAGGGAGCATCCCAAGGGAAAGGTTCCTAGAACTTTCCGGAAGCTCGCAAATAACGGGAGTGTCAACACTATCATAAAAGTTTTGAGTGAAGAATTCTAGTTTTGTCTTTTGCCATTCCAGCAGTGGTTTGTCTTGTCTCTGTGCCTTCCTCATCAAATAGAACTATGTCTCAAGGAGGTCTATCAGTTTTAAAATAAAGTCTTCACATTAGGCATTACTGAGTTCATGGTGCCACCATTCAAATGGTTATGAGGAAAACACCCAACAATTACACACTCATTTTCTGTTACCTTATTAATCCCACACCCTGAGAGGAAATGCATTTTCTTCAACAACTATTTTACTTTCTTCTATGTGGCAGTCACCATCCCATGTGCTTTGGTGTTTCCTTAGCTCATGTGATTACGGTTTCCATGGGGTCCCCTTTACTTCTGCCCTTACTTTATCCATGCACCCCAACCACTGAAATTCTCTTGGCAAACTACGGCTGTCATTGGAAAATAACCCGATATGCAGCTGCTGACCACCAGAAGGGATCTTCTGCAGAGAAATTATTACTTTTCCTAGTTGAAATAAAGGTCAAATTAATGTACTTGTGAAATTATCATTACCATCTTTGCCTTTTGGAAAAAATATTTCTATTGATTTCCAAGAGGAAGGGAGAGGGAGAGAGAGAAACATCAATGAAGAGAGAGAATTATGGATCAGCTGCCTCCTGCACATCCCCTAATGGGGACCGAGCCCACAACCCAGGCATGTGCCCTGATCAGGAATTGAAGCGTGCCCTCCTTGTTCATTGGTTGATGCTCAACCACTCAGTCATGCCAAATGGGTACCATCTTTGCCTTTTAATTGGAGTGTTTTGATCATTTATATTTTTGTGCAATTTTGATATGTTCTGGGTTTAAATCTATAATTTTGAAATCTGCATTCTATTTGTTTCTGATCTTCTTTATTCTCTTTTTTTTTCTTTTTCTCTACCTTCTTTTAAATAAGATCACTATTCATTGTGATTTTACTTTATCTCCTTTGCTGTCTCTTGTCTATAACCCTGTGTTATTTTAGGGATTGTATCTGGGTTACAGTATAGCACTTTACTTTGTCAGAATCTACCTTGGAGTGATAGACTATGTCACATAAATTATAAGAATTTTCCAAAAATATGCTGTCATCTGTCCTTTCCTGGTGTTGGTGCTTATATTATAAGAGAACGTATTTCTCTATGCATTAAATTCCCCACAATGTATTGCTTTTACTTTTGCTTTAACAGTCTATTATATTTTACAGAACTAGGTAACTCAGAAAGTTACTCTTTAGGCATTTTTCATCCCAGTTGGTATCATTTTCCCTCTGCTTGAGGGTTTTCATTTCATTTTTTTTTCTATTACAGATCAGTTGGTTGTTAGGTCTTTCAGCTTTTGGATGTCTGAAACAAAGAATTTTTTCCCTTTAGTTTTGAAAAGTATTACTACCCATAGACATAGAACCATGGAACAGACCTAAGAACTTCAGATGGAAGGTGGGGGCATGGGGTGGGGGAGACAGAGTAACAGGGGAATTTCTGTGCACATATGCACAGCCCCTGGACAACACAGACTATAGTGTAATGAGGTCTTGGGAGGGTTGGGTGTGGGGTAGAGGGGGTTAATGGGGGAAAAACAATTAAAAAAACAAAACAAAAACAAATCAAAGGGGGCATATGTAATACTTTCAACAATAAAGCTGTATTTAATAAAAAGGAAAAAAAGCCCAAATTGGTTTGGCTCAGTAGATAGTGTTTCGGCCTATGAACTCAAGGGTCCCAGATTCAATTCTGGTCAAGGTCGTGTACCTTGGTTGCGGGCACATCCCCGGTAGGGAGTGTGCAGGAGGCAGCTGATCGATGTCTCTCTCTCATCGATGTTTCTAACTATCTATCCTTCTCCCTTCCTCTCTGTCAAAAAAAAAAATCAATTTTATATATATATATATATATATATATATATATATATATATATATATTAATAAAAGAAAAAGAAAAAAGATATTCCTACTAGATGTAGAACTCTGGTTGGCAGGTTTTGTGTTTTACCTTTAGTACTTTGAGGTCACTCACGACTAACATCGTTTTCAATGCAGAGAAGCAGCCTTCTGATCGTTGTGCCTCTACGTGGTGGTGTGCTTCAGTGCAGCCTCGGTCCAGGGTGGCTATTCTCTGGGCTGCCCTGAGGCTCAGTGTCTCCAACATCCTCTCCCTGCCCCTCCATCTGGACCTTGCACTGTGTTGGAACAGGCTACACACTAGATTATGCCAACTATGTAGTTCTGGAAAAGGCAAATTGTGAAGATGGTAAGAGGATCAATGGTTGTCGGGGGTTGTGATGGGGGAGGGATGAATGGGAGAAGCACCAAGAATTTTTTATGGCAGTGAAACTACTCTGCATGATAGCATAATGATAAACATATGCCTTTACACATTTGTCCAAATTCATAAAAGGTAAACATCAGCCCAAACCGGTGTGGCTCAGTGGATAGAGCGATGGTCTGTGGACTAAAAGGTCCCAGGTTTGATTCCGGTCAAGGGCATGTACATTGTTTGCGGGCACATCCCTGGTAGGGGGTGTGCAGGAGGCAGCTGGTCTATGTTTTTCTATTTTTGACTTTTCTAGCTCTCTGTCCCTCTCCCTTCCTCTCTGTGGAAAATCAATAATATATATATATATATATATATATATATATATATATATATATATAATATATTTTATTGATTTTGTACAGAGAGGAAGGGAGAGAGATAGAGAGTTAGAAACATTGATGAGAGAGAGTCATCGATCAGCTGCCTCTTGCACACTCCCCACTGGGGATATGCCCTCAACCAAGGTACATGCCCTTGACCGGAATCGAACCCGGGACCCTTCAGTTCCCAAGCCGAAGCTCTATCCACTGAGCTAAACCGGTCCCGGCAATAAAATATATTTTTAAAAATGTAAAGATTAACAATGAACCCCAATGGAAACTATGGTCTTTGGGTGATTTTGACATGTCCATCTAGGTTGGTTGATCGTAGCAAATGTGCCATCTGGAGGAGATGTTGACATGCATATGGGTTGGCCAAGGTGCATGGGAAATCTCAGACTTCCCCTCAATATTGTTGTGAACCTAAATCTGTTCTTAAAAAAACAAAACAAAACAAAAAAAACAACAACAAATAAACAAAAAAAAACAGTCTTGGGTGGAGGGACAAGATCAACCAAAGACCTTGTATGCATACATGCATAAGCCACGGGCACAGACAATAGGGTGGTGAAGGCCTGGGGTGGGAGGTGGGGTGGACTAGAAGAAGTCAATGGAGGAGAGAGGGGGACATATGTAATACTTTCAACGTTAAAGATGTTTCCAACATAGTCCTAAAAATAAATTTTAAAAAATGCTAACCGACATTGCCTTCATCTTTCCCCAAGACTGACTAAACTTCTGTCTTCTTCCTCCAAAGCCAAGGGCCTCCCTCCTACCCTGGCCCTTACAGAACCCACAGGGTGTGCTCTAACCCCATAGTCTTTCTCCCCGCACACCCCCCTTTCTTTGAGCCTTTACTTTAGTAAACTTGGAATTACTAATTCTTTTTTTTAAATATATTTTATTGATTTTTTACAGAGAGGAAGGGAGAGATATAGAGAGCTAGAAACGTCGATTAGAGAGAAACATCGACCAGCTGCCTCTTGCACACCTCCTACTGGGGATGTGCCCGCAACTCAGGTACATGCCCTTGACCAGAATCGAACCTGGGACCTTTCAGTCCACAGACTGACTCTCTACCACTGAGCCAAACCAGATTTGGCTGGAATTACTAATTCTTTCTCTGCTTCTGTGAGGTGTAAATCCACTTGCTTCTGTCTAGAAAGTCTCCTAACGGTTTTATAACTCAGGACTGTGTTTCACTAGCCCCAGGAGTTATCCCTTGGAGGTCCCTGCCTCCTAGTCACTGTGGGAGAACAGGAGCCTAATTGTATTGTGCATGGTGCTCAGAGCATAAAGCTACCTCCTGGCATGAGGATAAAAGAGAAGTTAACTCTTCCTCTGGGTAAGGCCAATTAGCAAACAGAAACGCCTAAGATCCCAATCAAAACATCTTCTCATCCCCAATGTGTTTAAGAAATTGGGTTCAGACTGAGTTATTGTTCTCTCTTTTCTATTTCAAGAGCCTCCAATGATATTTTGGTTGCCTGTTTAACTCTGGTTTAATCTATGCTTTCATACTATTTTTATTTTATTTTATTTTTTACAGAGAGGGAGGGAGAAGGATAGAGAGAAACATGGATGAGAGAGAAACATTGATCAGCTGCCTCCTGCACACCTCCCACTGGGGATGTACCCGCAACCAAGGTATATGCCCTTGACCAGAATCGAACCTGGGACCCTTCAGTCCATAGGCCAATACCGTATTCACTGAGCCAAACCAGCCAGGGCTGCTTTCACACTATTAAGTGTCATTTTAGTTTTGTGAGATGGCCGTTTTAAGAAAGAAAAGTAGGGTGGAAATACAGATGAATAATAACAATTATAAATAAACAGCATTATAACAGTCATCTCTTTTGTTTTCTTCCAACTGTTCTTAAGCACGAACCCACACCATTCTAAAACTAGATGGAACAGCTTGAAAAGGTTAGCCCACCAAGTTCCTCTCCACCTCAATGCATTGGATCATAACAATGGTATTCATCTCAATACTCTGATTTAGCGCGTCATCGTTGGAATTTGCCCTATGCACAAAGAAAATATTTCAAGTAAAAAAAAAAAAAAAGTGGGAATGGTTTTGAAAATCCTTTTTCTATTGACAACATTCTGCTTCCAGAATAAAACCTAGCCCACAATTTGAAACTTTACAGTAACATGAAAACAGTTCACAATTACTGTAATTTAGAATTTAAGTCACATTCAGATTGAAATGGGTGGGAAAATGCATCCCTGTGTGAAGCTGCTCTCGCCGTGTGTGTTCAGAAGCCTTGTTTAAAATGTAAAAAATCAACATTGCTATTCCGGTCCCAGCAAAGTGCTCCCCCAAATGGCGCCGTAAACTCGTCACTGAGAGAATGACAAGGCTTTCGGATGCGATTGTTCTTTCAGCAAAAAGAAAGGCAAGAATTGCCAGTGTGGTTCAACTTCAAGTAAGACGTGATTGCAGTTAGGAGAATTAGTGCTGATGAATATGTATCGCAAGTGCTTATGTATAAAAATAGCCATCTTTATCTCCATTGCAACCTGTACTTAGCAGGCTGCATTTTCACTTTGAACATCCTCATATTAATTTTCCTTCCTATCAAAGGGACGGCAGAGCTATATTTTAAAGGAAAGGTTGACACAATATTTGGTACAATTTTTAAATGTTTGGGTCGCCTTTTTCTACTCTCTGCTATTGACTTGTGTTATATTTATATATACTTCAGTCTGGTTCATAGTTGGTTGGCTTGCTCTTGTTTTTTAAATTTTATTTTTCTTGATTTCAGAGAGCACGGGAGAAGAATGAAAACATCAATGATGAGAGGGAATCATTGATCGGCTGCCTCCTGCATGGTCCCTCCTGGGGACTGAGCACACACTCTGGCCATGTGCCCTTGACCAAGAATCCAAACAAGACTTTGTGTTTCATAGGTCCAAGCTCAACCACTGAGCCACACCAGCCGGCTGGTGGCTTGCTCTAAGAATACAAATTATGCCTTTTATATCTTTTTTTACATCATAAATATTTACTTAATTTAAAAAATCTTAACATTTGTGTTATCATTGAACATAATTCATATCCTGTCAGTGGTCAAATTATAAATTTACCAAGTTATTTTTGCTAATAAATTGGATAAAAGGATTCTAATTTATATTATATTACACCTGTATTATATAAATTCATAATATAGCCCATCATCAAGAATATCAAATAATGACCTCTCTAATAAAAAAAAAAAAAACTTTCTTCGTGTATGATCACAAAATGAATACAAACTGATAAAATTCTTTGAGCCCTATAAAAAATTAAACATCCTAAAAATGAGGGGGAAATATCCAATTAACTTTAGAAGTGAATTTCTTTAAAAAAAAAAAAATATATATATATATATATATAATATATATATGTATGTGTGTATATATATATATATATATATATATATATATTGATTTTTTTACAGAGAGGAAAGAAGGAGCGGGATAGAGAGTTAGAAACATCGACGAGAGAGTAACATCAATCAGCTGCTTCTTGCACATTCCCTACCAGGGATGTGTCCCCAACCAAGGTACATGCCCTTGACCGGAATCGAACCCGGGACCTTCCAGTCCACAGGCTGACACTCTATCCACTGAGCCAAACCGGTTTTGGCTGAAATGAATTTATTTATTTATTCTCTCTCCTCTCTCTGAGTGGTGAGCTTTCAAAAACCTTTATCCTTTGTTATGGTCTTATAAAAATAATGTTTCTTCCTATTTCTAAGTTTCCACCAGTAATTATCTTAAGACATTATTATTATTATTATTATTATTATTATTATTTTTATGGAAGGAGACTTGACTTGGGGTAGTAGGCACACAATACAGTATACAAATGAGGTATTATAGACCTGTAAACCTAAACCTTTAAAAATTGTAAAAGATGTTGTTATGATTTTAACACATTATAGTTAGTCTTTTAGCTTTCACAATGCTCTAAATGTATTTAACATCATTATAGTTGAGAGGCATTTTCATAATGTTAATATGTTCATATTTTGTGATCACCCTTTTGACATAAACTGTGAAATGTCTTTTAAACGTGAGTATGATGTATTATTTATAATAGCAAGCATAGATTACAGATTATACTAGCTTAAGTGTTAAATCTTCAATAAGTAGACAAATAAGCTAAGAATTGAAAGGCAACTTTCCATTAACATTTTACAGTACTGTTAAACTAAACAAGAAAACAATTTTATATTCAAAACTGGGATATTTGTGTTTCAAACATTATTTTAAAATAATCATTTTAAATAATCATTGTAATTCCATAAGAATTTCCCCCCAGTGATATATAATGATATGATTATTTAAATTTTGGAACTACTTTGTATTTTCTCAGCCAGAAATTAAAACTACCTGTGCTTGAAATTTTTGTGAGATAACTAGTGATAAGTTATAAAATTAACATTAAGAATGATAATGGACATAACATTAACATGTTAACCTGAGTACAAGGTAAAATTGATGATGAACTTTGCAAGTGTCTTATACATTAAATTAGAATTTTTTTTCAAATTTCCTGTGGGAAGAATTACATTAAAAAATAATAAAAGTTTTGCCTCCCCATATTTAGAACGTAATTAAGCAGGTGGTTAATGGAAGCATTGCGAAAATTTGAAATAATTAACACTACTAATAATTTTACAAAAACAAGGATTTGTACTTTCCAGCATGAGCTTGATAATTTAAAAAAAAATAAGAATTTGTTCTTCCCAGTATTGGTTTAAGAACCGGAATAAGTTATGTAAGTTTGATATAACTCCTATAAGCTTGTTAGTCTCAGAAGGATATAGATTGATGGCATTTGGTGCTATGTTCTGAGCTCAGCATTTAAGACATTTCTTAAATCTTTTTTACACTTTCTGTTGAGTCTATTGCCAAAAAAAATCTGTCCTTAGAGGAATTGAAATTTGCTCTGGATTGTCATTGAATGATACACAGCAATACACTTTAATTATAGTAACAGACATTTTTTTAAATTTTTTTTACTGACTATCACATTGAACCAAGAAAATAAAATGATTTGTCAACTGTGGACAAGCAGATAATTGGCATAGTTTGTTCAACTAAAATGATGTCTATTTTTTAGATCTTTTGCAAGGTTAAAAATATGAAGGCCATAAGTCATATTTCAATGGAAATTTAATAGCCTTACAAAGCCCTCTAAAGTCAAGTTAAATATTTGCTTTGCGTTACTGGCTATATACTGTCCATAAAAGCTAACATTCACAGATTCTAGCAGTATCGCTAGAATAACATGTAACTTGTTGGCCAATGGCTAGGAAATCATTGGATAAAAACATTGTGGGTTCAATTATTTTGGTTTCAAACATTTAGATAGTCACCTACAAATATAATTTAAATAAAACCTACCATATCACCTAAATGCTCATGCTCTACAAAGTTTCAAATGGCCCTGGCTGGTGTTGCTCAGTGGATAGAGCATTGACCTGCAGACCAAAGGGTCTCAGGTTCAACTCCAGTCAAGGGCACATGCCTGGGTTGTGAACTCCATCCCCAGTAGGGGGAGTGCAGGAGGCAGCCGATCAATGATTCTCATCATTGACATTTCTATCTCTCTTTCCCTCTCTATTCCTCTCTGAAATCAATAAAAATATTTTTGCAAGTGGACACATGCTTCTTTTTTTTTTTTTAAGAACTTTGGTAGAGGAGACGTGTCTCCTCTAGCAACAAAGTGAGTATAATGTTGCTAACATTGTGTGAAATATAATTGCAGTAATATACTATTCACATGTGGATCCGCTAAGCCATTGCAAAGCTCTATATCTCAACTGGGTAGGCCAAAGGAATGACAGACCTATGTAGCAAGGGAAAATGTGGACACTAGATATGGCTAGTTGTTGCAAATTCTGGCAACCAATTTATATTTCAACAAATGTACTTTTGTTCCTTATATTGCTTATGATATACATGTATATGTGTATATGTACAGACACATATGCACTGAGTGGCCAGATTAGTATGCTCTTTGAATGCATAATAATCTTGCCACTCTATATATATATAATTTTAGAGGCCTGGTGCATGAATTCGTGCATGGGTTGGGTCTGGCCAACCTGGCCAGGGGGAGGAGAAATGGGTCACTGGCCAGCCTGCCTGCTGGTTGAACTTCTGGTCAAGGGGAAAATTTGCATATTAACCTTTTATTATATAGGATTATATGGGACATACCCTGAGTGGCCAGATTATTATGCATTCAGAGATCATAATAATCTGACCACTCAGTGTATATCTATATAGATATAAAACATATTATGTGCACATAAACAGCTGCATATAGTCATCTTTTATGTTGGACCAAAATATACGCAAGAATGTCAAAGTCTTTACTTAGTACTTTTTTGTGTATCATAATCAAAACTTGACCTTTCCAAATGATGTGCAGAAAATATCAGCTTGCATACATTAAAGGATTTGGATGTTTAAAGAAAATACATTTTATACCAACACACTTTTCTTCAGTCCCAAGAATTGCAAGTACCTTGTTTTGAAAAAGTACTTAGAGTTGAGAAAATTAAAAACAGAAAGGAATGAAAAATATTGATGATTATTATTAACAAGGGATCTCATGTTAATTTAGTATATTTGTAGCATTAAGATAATTGGAAATGGATATCCAGTACAGACTGCCAGTTTGCATTTCCAAGATGGCATATAAAACATAAATCAGCCGAGACCGGTTTGGCTCAGTGGATAGAGAGTTAGCTTGCGGACTGAAAGGTCCCAGGTTCGATTACAGTCAAGGGCATGTACCTTGGTTGCGGGCACATCCCCGTGGGGGTGGTGCAAGAGGCAGCTGATCGATGTCTCTCTCACAGATGTTTCTGACTCTATCCCTCTCTCTTCCTCTCTGTAAAAAATCAACAAAATATTTAAAAAAACAAAACATAAATCAACGTATCTATGTCCGTGCAAATTCACATGATGTAGTCATATTTATAAGTAGTAACATAAACAAAAATAACTTGGATGCATTTAGAAAATATTGTATGACAAAACTGATGAAAACCAGCACAGAATAAGTGGCTTACTGAAAATAAGATTCTTAATCTAAATTCTGATGGATTGTTGAATTCAAATAAGTTACTTGATTAAAAAGTTTAGTAAAGTTACCATTTAATTGGTTATTTTTAATTAAATTCATAGAACTGTTATTTCATTATATAGCCCTATATTTGTGTTTGCTGTTCAGATATCCTATATTATTGGGAAAAAATTGTTTTCATTGTGATTAAATAGTAACAATTTTTAATTGATAAATTAGAATTTTTTTCCAACTGCAGGTTTTTGAGACAGGCTACATAAATGCTACTCCAAGGACCAAAAAAAAAATCTTAACTTATCGGAGGTGTTTTATTTTTAAAATCCCAAGTCATTATGAAAAATCAATTAGCATATCAAAAGAGATCTAATTCATTTATAAGAATTTATCACGCTGAGATTTAAAAAGATGTTAATCAGAATGTTGGTGTGAACTCACTCTTCATAAACTATGACTATTTTGTAAAATATAGCATTCCCTTATTCAAAATTCTAGATTTTGCCATGTATCTGAAATCTGCTTTATTTTTTTCCATTCAGTTGTAAAAACTATGTTTAGGGTGTTGTGTGTCAGAAATGTCTACTATTGCATCAAATTAAACTTACCTATGAGAATGTATAAACAAAACAAAAAATTGCCTGGCTACAAAATTATAAGTAAAGAATAATCTTACTTTTGTTATTGTTGTTAAAACATTAAAAGCCCATTAATTGCTAGTCACTTATGTATAGAGAAATAACAACTGGTACGTAGATATGTAGGTCGTTATAATGGTAAATATTAGAAACACTGAGAATTATAGTGTCATTTCTCCCAGTTTAAAAAAAAAAAAAAAAAACTTATCAAGTTTGAACAATGTTCTCTTTTTCTCGCTGTATGATTTATGACATACAGTGAGCATCCCTCTGTGCCTGGATGAATTATAACTCCTAAGTTTGGATGAGCTTCCAATATTTTATCCTCTGCGGTTTTAATGTCGTGACATATCTCTCGGTTCCTTTAATGGGAAGTTTTTGCCAGTGTCACTTTCCTGGGAACATCTCCATCTTTACTGTCACACCCACTCTTCTCATTGAGGTTGCCAAAATTGCTTAGACTGAGTTTCTGTGGCTGGTTAATTTTTGTGTGTCCATTTTGCTATTCGGCAGACATTGCATAATTCAGAGTATTCCCCGTAATGTGGGTGGTTATTGTCTAATCAGGTGGAGGAACTAAGAGAAAAAGACCGAGGTTATTGAGAAAAGGGGGACTCAGTGTCCAGGCTGTTCAAACTGCAATGCCAGCTCTTTCCTAGGTCTTCATTCTGCCAGTTTTCACCACAGACTTCAGACCACCAGTGCCCACACCTGTGTGAGCCAATTCCTTAAAATCTATCTATCTATCTATCTATCTATCTATCTATCTATCTATCTATCTACCTATCTATCATCTATCAATCATCTATCTATCTATCTATCTATCTATCTATCTATCTATCTATCTTTCATCTATCTATCTATCCATACTTTAGATATATTTGTAGATATAGATATGTGTACATATCCTATTTGTTCTGTTTTCTGAAGAAAAATGGAGTCATGTTAAAATAAAGATACTATTGCCCTAGCTCGTTTGGCTCAGTGGATAGAGTGTCAGACCATCGACCGAAAGGACCTGGGTTCAACTGTGGTCAAGAGAACATGCCTAGATTGTGGACTCGATCTGCAGTAGGGAGCATGCAGGAGACAGCTGATCAAAGATTCTCTTTCATCACTGACGTTTCTATCTATACTCTGCTTCTCCCTTCCTCTCTGAAATCAGTAAAATTAAATAAACAAACAAACAAACAAATAAATAAATAAATAAAAAATACATATATATTAAAAAATAAAATACAATAAAATAAAGAACTTCTAATTTGTTGGGGTGTGGCACCTACAATCACAAGGATCTTTAGAAGTGAAGAATGAGTCTGAGTACAGAAGACAAAGGCAGTGATACAATGGGAGGAAGATCTGACCCACTCCTGCTGGCTTTGACGATGGGGAAGGAGACCAAAAGTTAAGGAGTAGAAGCCGTGTCCAGAAGCTGGAAATCAATTTGATTTTTTTTTTAATTGCAAGGTACATGAGGGGTCGTCTCCCATCCTCAGGACAAAAAGAAAACTCTGCTGACACCTTGCTTTTTGCCCAGTGAGACTCATGTTGGACTCTAACATAGAAAATTGCAAGATAATACACTTTGTTGTTTTTAGCTACTAAGGTCCCAGTAATAAATTCATTCTTCCTAGTGTGCCGAGCCAGAGATATGTAACCATATCAGGAATGTGCTCCCTTAGATATAACCTTCCAAGAGTTCTGAGACTTTCAGCTGCGTGTCCTGAAAGTACTTCAATAGCATCATTTATTTTGCCGGAAATAAGATATCTCTCTGTACAGTACCGTCCCTCAAGGGGGAGGGATCCTATGGAAAGATAATGGCAGAACATTCTGTTGCTGAAACCAAAGAAAGCAGCCAGATAATTGTGAAGCAATGATAGGCAGAATTTATTTGTGAAATCTTGTATTTCTTTGAATTTCACTGAAAGTGCCCTCTTATAGTTCCCCTCTTGCTGGTAGCTGCCAAATGTACAGCTAAGGAGTGGCCTGCAAGTTAAAAATGCTGTTGAATGTGAAATTTTACATTGTACACATTTTTTTATGTGAAGGGGGATTAGAATGAGAAATGAGTTGCTTTTTATCACTTTGCCCCTATATCTTCACTGCTCACAATCTGCCTATGCGAGGTGGGAGGGAAAATGATTTAAAGGTACAACCTGCCAAGAGACAGAAATGTCTTATCACATTTTGTATTGTAATAGGTGTCAGTAATTAGATTAACAGCTATTTATCCCTGTCCCTGAGTGATATCAAATTGCTGATCTGCTCTGTTTACACTGTGCTCAGGTAATTACAAATCCCTTAGTCAGTGACAATGGCGAGGGAGGGAAAGGCATAAATAAGCCATTATCTATTTTTAAGTATCCATAGAAACCATCCTGGCATATTCACTTCAAGGACTACTTAATGTGCAGAGGTCCCTCATCCCTTAAAGGTGGTGTGGTCAGAAGAAGAAGTTGACTAACTGTCAAAGATGTAAAGCTACCTGGTAATTTCTGTACCGCAAATAATACAGAGCATATTACATCGTAGCACTTGCAGATGTTTAAGCGGATTTATTTTTGTTATGTATTTACAGAAAGCGTCTTTAGTCTTTTCTGGTGTGAGCTTACTCTAAAAAAATAAAAACTAAAGTTACAAAATCCAGGAAATAAAATGTTCTTATGGAGTTATTACAATCTACACAATCTTTATCAAATAGCAGTTATAATTTTTATAATCAATATTAATAATATTATTAATTAACTTTTGAACAATAAGCATTAATGATTATGAATTAGCCCAGCTGGTGTGGCCTTTGTAGCTGAGCAGTGACCAATGAACCAGGAGGTAAGGGTTCGATTCCTGGTCAGGGCACAGGCCCGTGTTACAGCTCCATCCCCAGTGTGGGGCATGAAGGAGTCAGCTGATCAATGATTCTCTCTCATCACTGATGTTTCTCTCTCTTTCCCCCTCCTCCTTCCTCTCTGAAATTAATAAAAGTATACTATAAAAAAAGAAATATGAAATAGACCTAATTCTTGCCCTCTAAACAAAAAAACGTTTTATCCTTTTAGGTTTTGGAAATAGGGGCCTGCATAAATTGAACTAACAAAGGCACAGATTTAAAGAAGAAAGTCTACAATGCTATAAGTATTTTTAAAAATATATTTTATTGATTTTTTTACAGAGAGGAAGGGAGACGGAGAGAAAGTTAGAAACATCAATGAGAGAGAAACATCTACCAGCTGCTTCCTGCACACTCCCTCCTGGGGATGTGCCCGCAAACAAGGTACATGTCCTTGACTGAAATCAAACCTGTGACCTTTGAGCTCCCAGGCCAATGCTCTATCCACTGAGCATAATCAGCTAGGGCTGTTACAAGTATTTTATGTGCACAAAAGTTCACAGGAAAGAAGTGAAACTCAATGGAGCAGTAGACTGAGGGCTTATGTACCATTTCATCAAAGGAAGAGGGTTTAGGCGCCAAAGGGCAATAAATCATGGGAAAGGAACCAGGAACTACATGGGAAACTAAGGGAAGGCCAAGGTTACCTAATCTCTAGTAAGATCTGTTCATGCCCAATTCTTCTCTGAGTTGGTTCTCACTCTCCAGGGATAAGAATATCCTTCTCACCCACATACTGAGAAGACACTACTTGCAGTTCAATTAAGTCCTTCGCTTGTAGGCAGATAAGGGGATGACAGTCAACACTGCTTGCACATGTTGGTTCTAAATTGCCTAAAGCAGCCGAAACCGGTTTGGCTCAGTGGTAGAGCATCGGTCTGCGGACTGAAAGGTCCCAGGTTCGATTTTGGTCAAGGGCATGTACATTGGTTGCGGGCACATCCCTGGTAGGGGGTGTGCAAGAGGCAGCTGGTCGATGTTTTTCTCTCATCGACGTTTCTAGCTCTCTATCCCTTTCTCCTCCTCTCTGTAAAAAATCAATAAAAAGTATATTAAATAAATAAATAAATAAATAAATAAATAAATAAATAAATTGCCTAAAGCCCCAAAGGGGCATATTTTGGGGTGGCATAGTCTGTACCCCTTCACAAGACACTGAAGACCTTGACATAATTTATGACATGCTATTGTCTGCAACCCTACAAAATGAGTACCACTTTACCCTTATTTTAAAGACTTGGAAACATGGGAACTTTTCCGACTCGTCTTGCTGGACAAATGACAGAATTACTGTTTGAACCCAAACTCATCTGGCGTGAAAGGCTGTCCTCTTTGGCCATATACTTCCTGAAGTAGAAATCAGACTAGAGAAAAGAGTTAGAAAGTGTATCCGAGAAAGAGAAAGAGCTGCTCAAAAGCCTCCAATGGAAGAGAGAGCATGGGGGAAGGTTCCTCTGGACACTAGATTATAAATCAGAGAAATGACAAGACATGACGCTGGAGAAATGATCAGGGTCGACCAATGAACGGTCTTAATGAACCTGGACTCTTATTGAAGGAACTGAAGCTCGGAGATGGATGCATGGCTCATGGAAAACCAGAGGAGGAAAACCAGAGGAGATAGAACGTCGATCTGTTAATAGTTTAGGAAAAGCCAGGATAGGTCAAGAAAAATAAGGATGTCAACGGAATTGATGAAATGCATCATGATACTGAAACGAATGTCAATCTTTTGAATTTAGTAATAGCAAAGTGTGTGCAACCCAGGCCAGTGGTGGAGAGGTTTGGGGAGAAAGAAGTGTGTAGAAAGCTAAAAATTAATGTAAGGCTAGAATGCATTTTGTCTTTACTGTGGTTGGTTTCTGCACCCTATCATAAGGAGGTAAGCGCTGTGAAGCAAGGGGGTTCTTTCGTGTAGCTCTATCACCAGCAATAATAAACATTTATATTATGATCTATATTAGCAATGTTATCTATATTACTCGATAAATGAGCTAACTGGTTACTTTCTCCTAAAAAAAAAAAGCTTCATGCAGAAAGTGTATGAATTTAAACTCCAAGCATTTCATTAGAGGTTCATAAACAAAGTAAGTAAAAGTAATCATCTGAAGGCTTGCAGGTATTTCCAAAAGGCTACATAATATTTAATCAATTTATATAACATTTCTAGGTCACACCTTGTAGGGTAACGTTAGCTGAATTCTTACGGGATACATCAGTGATTTGGTGAAAAGATATCTTCATCTATATATTCAATGCTGCCACATACTTAAAATTTTATGGAGACTATTTTTGTGACTTGTTTGCCAGAAGAATTCAGGGGAAGCAAACAAAACATGGAAGGTTTGGATATAAAAGTTTTAACATGTTTCCTAGTCAGGGCCTGCAAAAGTTTCAGTTACATTTTAATTTTCTCTAAAAACTGACATATCACTGAGAGGCTACTGATATTGACAGACGGGGTTATACATATATTTATGGGATGCGTTCCTGCATGAACTAAACACGCTATTGCACCAGGAACACCCTGTGGGCATTTATATTCAATTTCGAAACGTTTCTAAGGGCTGGCCGGGCCGAGATGGAAAGTCCATGAAGAGTAGGTAGCGCTGAATATTGCCAAGTACCAGTCTAAACTCTACAGAAACTCTCCATGGGGAATATTTCTTCTGGAAATAATAGTAAGAAGTTGCTTTGCAGTAACAAGATGGTATAAGATGTCTGGTAGTAGGCAGCGTGGAAAAGGCTGAATTAATAAAATCAGAAGCGAAAAAACACTAGCACTTTTTGAGATGTTACATAAAATTAATCTGTGCGATGTTGTTAGCACGGTCCAAGGCACAAGGCTCAATGCATGTTAATTCCCTTTATTACTACCGTGCTATTTTTAACATACTCAAAGTCATCTTTGCTTGTGTTTAATTCCACACAGCTAAATAGCTCCAACAAATAGAGCTTGGGTAAGAAGATTTATTTACGTTGATAATGGAAATGTATTAGGAATCAAGCAAATGCGAATGTCAGGCCTTCATAATTAAAGTGGATGATGGGTAAATCTTGAATTTGCATTCTGACATTTAAATATGACTGCAAATAAATAATTTTTCTTAAATGAAAATCTCAGCGCGCTAAATGGTCCTGAGGAGATTGACTTAGGTTACCAAGGTAATGAGTATCTCGCTAAGATACAAACTGAGGGAAGTTACTTAACATTGTAAAAATCACTTTTTCTAAAATGTATCATTTCATGGACTGTTTAAAATCGTTTTTAATGAAAAAAATATTAACACATCTTTTCTCCTGAAGTCCCCACACTTCCATGGGTTCTCTCGACTTATAAATGATGCGCACTGATAGATACAATAAATAGTAATCCCATTTTTAGAATGTTCTTCAATACTGAATAAATGTAAGCTTTGTGGCTTCCAAATTTTCTCCAGGAATAGATCAGAGAATGGCTTAGAATTCATGCAAGGGAGTTTTAATTTTGTAGAAAATGCTTCCTTGTTGCTACATAGTTGATAGCCTCTTGGCATTTACATTAAAAAAAAAACAAAAAACATCTTGCTGAAACCGGTTTGGCTCAATGGCTAGAGCGTCAGCTTGGGGACTGAAGGGTCCCAGATTCAATTCCAGTCAAGGGCATGTACCTTGGTTGAGAGCATATCCCCCGTAGGGAGTGTGCAAGAGGCAGCTGATCGATGACTCTCTCTCATCGATGTTTCTAACTCTCTATCTCTCTCCCTTCCTCTCTGTACAAAATCAATAAAATATATATATTTTTTAAATTCTTCATCTAGATATTGTTTTAAAATTTGTCACTAACTAAAGGAAACATTTCTTTCCTGTCACTTTTTAATTAATTGACATTATAAATATTCAATGTATATTGAGGACATCATTTTATTGTCTTCATATTTTGGAAATATTTCCCTATTCTTATTTGAAGGAATCAGTTCAATTATTTCTTCTCCTATGAAATGATTAACTTTTTTTTATCGTGCTCTAAGTTAGATGTTGTCCATTTAAATAGTCATAATATATATATATATTCAGATGTCAAGTGTCTTATAATTTGAAACATTCTTTCCCTTTTCCTTTAATTTGTTCTTTCAAAATTACATATTCTAGAAGAAAAACTGATTTGATTATATTTATGAAAATAAATGGTCATTTTGGTTACTATGATCTCCAAGTCTTTAGATGTAAAGACAAACTTCAAATTGAATTTACATGGTTTATGGTAATTAGAAATACCCCCTCCATTTCCCTCAGGCTTAATTAGGAAAAACATGGAGAAGTTTAGTGACTTTAATTGGCCAGTTATTCATCATGTATTTTTTTTTCATAATTAAACAGTTCTGTAACTACTACTCTCATCACAAGTATAATGAAGAAATAAATTACCTTCTAGAAACTGACCAGATTTAATAAGCAATTTCAATGAAAACTACTACATTTATCATGGCTCCAATGGTCAATGGGTATGACCAGCTCATCATTTCAGATTTATGGTATTTATCGCTTTCCTAAATTGAACATAAACTACTAGCTGTAATGCAATAATTTCTAATCTGGTAATATGAGTCTCAACTGAAGTTTAGCAAAATCTATTAAATTAGTTAATATGTCACAAAGTAAAATTTTTATATACATAATATACTGTGATGTTTCTAGAAGCTTTTGATTATCTAGATCTGAAATGAAGAAGGAATTGAGAAGAAAATAGTCGTATATACTGTGGATCATAAAAGGCCAGATGGTAACCTGACTGGCTCAGGGAAGGCCACTGAGCCACGCCAGCCAAGCTTCAGTAGTACTATTTGGAATTTGAATTATGTATTGACACGTCAACCTCTTTCATGCCAGAGAAATGAAAAGAATTACTGCCATTCACAGTGCCAATTAGTTTAAGTTTCTATCTTTCCATCTACCTATCTATCCATCTATCTGTATTTTTTTTTTTTTCTTTTGGGGTCAGGCCTTTCATCCTTGAATACTTGAAAATGAGATGGGAAGATACTTAAACAGATGGGGGGAAAAGGATATATGAAATACTAGAGGCTTGGTGCACAGGATTCATGCATGGGAGGAAGGGGAGGGGAGGGCGTGGCCTGCAGGGATCAGCCCACTGTGAGAGTGCCACTCATCCTGGTCAACTGAATGGAACCCCCACTGTGGTAGCACACTGACCACCAGGGGGCAGCTCCTCTGTTGAGCATCTGGTCCCTAGTGGTCAATGCACATCATAGTGACTGGTCGACAGGTCACTCCTCCATTCAGTTGTTGGGCTTTTATTATATAGGATTTTGTTTCACGTATTATAAACTAAAAGAGACCTGGTGTGGAGGGAAAGGCAGGGCTGGGTTGATGAGCCTCTGGAATGAGGACTCTGGGCTCAGTGCTGGCCACCAGGGCCCTGAGATGACACCAGCTCTCTGTCTCTGTCACTCTCTCTCCTCTCCCCTGCCTTATTTTCATCACAGTCACTCATCATCCCATCTTATGTTTGACGTACTGAAATTTCCTAAATCACATCAGTGGTTGTTGGTTAAATCTCATTTTCTCTAATCCATGTGTTGTTAGCAGCCAAAGCCTGGTTTTGCCACTCTTAGATAAGACCTGTCATTGGGACATTTGTCCTTAAATAGTGGGTGTGGCTTTTCCACTCACCCTTCTTGCCTGAAGATATGTGCCTGCTACCGTGGCTATGATCACTTTGGCCATTTCATTAGAAGAATAGCAATAGTTTATCTCTTCCCCTTTGCTGCATTCAAATAGTTTTCTCTCCCCACCACTCCCAGCTATCCTATATAATAAAAGACCAAACAGCGGAATGACTGGTTGCTATGACACACACTGACCACCAGGGGGCATACAATCAATACAGGAGCTTCCCCCTGACCGTCACTGTGCTCCCAGAATCCAGGCTGATGGCTGGCAAGCAAAGCTGTGGTATCAGGTACCACTCCAGCCTCTGCAGCAGCATTGAGGATGTCCAACTGATTGGGTAGGCTGGCTTAGGCCCAACCCCTGCAGTTGGACATCCCCTGAGGGCTCCAGAACTACAAGAGGGTGCAGGCTGGGCTGAGGGAACCCCGGCCACCCCCTGAGTGCACAAATTTTGTGCACCGGGTCTCTAGTATTGGCATATAACTGACGCACAACACTGCGTTCATTTTAGGTATGTACTACCATTTAATATATGTATATACTGTGAAATAATTACCCAAACAAGTTGAGTTAATCACCTCACACACTTTTTGAGTGTGTCAAGAGAACTTTTAAGGTTTACGCTTAGCAACTTTAAAAATACTATACAGCCCTGCCAACACGGCTCAGTGGTTGAGCATCAACCTATGAACTAGAAAGTAAGTCATGGTTTGATTCCCGGTCAGGACACTTGCCCATGTTGTGGGCTCGATCCCCAGAATGCAGTGTGCAGGTGGGTAGGAGGCAGCTGATCAATGATTCTCCCTCATCTTTGGTGTTTCTATTTCTCTCTCCGTCTCCCTTCTGTTTGCAATCTTTCTGTTTGATGTGACAATTGTCTTAAAAAATAAAAAAATAAAAAGCAATTCCCTCATGGACATGGGAAGTTGTATGCTTCCTTGTCTCTGGCAGAGCTGACTACACAGCACGTCTCTCTAGCAGAGCCCTAGGTCTCCTGCCTTCCCTGCTGTTTGTTCCTCGATAAATATTTCATATGTAAGGGCTACAGAGGTGCCAGATACTCCATTCTTAGAAACGGTAATCCTAGGGGGGAAAAACAAAACAAAACAAAAACACCTTTCTAACAGTTGCATAAAAACAGGCAGAGGCCTGGCTCTATTTGGAGGAACTCCAGGATGTGCTTGTTGTCTCCAAAGAAAAATCTCCATGCGTCTGAGGCGAGCACCTCTGGGCTGAGCGTGGGGAGCAGCGTTTCTCGACAGAAACGCTTCGCTTTCTCAAAAGAGAAAGGTTAACTAATGTATTTTTAATGAGTTTCTTGCTTGAAGTAGTGTCTCTATGATAAGCCAAATAACCATATGGTTAGAAACCCTCTGGAAAACAGGGAAGCACTCATGGGAGGTATCACGTTTGAAGAGGTTTAGTAACTATAACAACTGCAGACAGTGGGGGGATAACAGGTGGTAAGATAACTGGCGACACTAAAGCATATCGAGGAGGACGGAAAAAGATCTTATGCATCAGAGATGTCAGAGTTTTCACGTCTATATTACTGTTTTTAAAAATAGGTGAAAGGTTTTGTATTGCATTTCTCTCGTTTACAGTACTTTACTATTATACAGATGTTCAACAAATCCCTCACTATTAACCTGTTAACCGAGCGGGACTTATAAATACATCAAACGTAAACAATATCTGGAACAAGGAGGACATATGAATACGTCCTTGAAATATATATTGAGCCCTGAAACAGACAGTATATATTTTTTGTAATCTTTATAATTGTTTGTAAAATTTATAATTTTTTAATTCGATGTTTCCATTTTTTTGTTGGTATTATTTTCTATTTGTTTGTAATTTTGTATTTTCCTTTGTGCTTTATATACAAACGAAAAAATATATATTTCATTTATTTTAATTAAGTATAAATAAAAAAAATAATAATATGAAATTACGTCCACTGGGCATGACGTACTGACACGTCCTAGTAAAAGAGTATGCACCCGTTATACGTTGTGTAATTAAAAAGGGAACTCCAGTTAACAGGTTAATGAAAGTCATTCAGCTGCTATCTAATATATATTAATTAAAAAGGATCCAAATAAAATTTAAGCCTGGCTGTCATGGCTCAGTGGTTGAGCTTGGACCTATGAACCAGGAGGTCACGGTTTGAGGCCAGTCAGGGCACATGCCCAGGTTGTGGACTTGATCCCCAGTAGGGGTCATGCAGTTGGCAGCCGATCAATGATTCTCTCTCATCATTGATGTTTCACTCTCTCTCTCTCCCTTCCTATCTGAAATCAGTAAAAAAATAAAAATAAAAATAAAAAAATAAAAACTTAAGATGAAATACATAGAAACTTGGGATCTACCAAAAAATTCTTACCGGTAACATTTATTTTTAATCACATTACAAAGTTATTGCACACATATCATCTAAGTTGACATGTATCAAATATCTTATTTAGACTTGGTTTAATTTTTCAAAATATGATAAATGAGCAACTATGTGGACATTGGGGTAGTCTGCTTCAAATTTCAACTCAACTGAATTCTTCATGTTTCTGTCCTCTGTTGATGGAGTGTACTGTACAAGTCCCCACCATCCATTACTCTATCCAGAGCTGCCTTAATGCAGCAATTAGAAGTCGATTAGAAATGTCCAGGAACAATAATACTTAAAGATCAATTAGGAGCCCATGCTGCTAGACAGATTAAATAT